>NC_066351.1:14647940-14973654 GCF_024516045.1 Bombus affinis
GGACGTTGCAATTCGATATTATTATAGAAGAATCGCGTATTCTATTTTTGCTTTGGAATTCCCTTGCTTCTTACCCTCACTTTTTACGTTTCGTTCCTTCCGTTTCTCCTTTCCCTCTTTCGCTCTCTTCTTCTTTTTTTCACTTTGCCCTCTCTCCCTTCTCTTTTTCCCTCTTCTATTCTGCAGCATCCTCTATCGATATCACCATCATCGATTTTCAACAGCTAAATTTTCAAGGCAAATTTTCTACCACCCAAACATCCAAGCTTTCAACGCGCCGATCCGCGTAGACTTTCCCAAACACTCGATTTTCCCTTTGAACGAGCAACATTTTCCGTAGCGTGGCAGGAATTATATTAACATCGACGATGACGCGGGTCTCGCAACAATGGCCGGGAGGCATTTAATCCCGGCAATTGCGCGACTTCGAGGGCTCGTTTTCGCTTCCGTGTGTTTCGCGCTGCCAGCACGAAATTGCTCGACCGAGACCAAACGCGGGGTTGGAACAAAAAGCGCGGGATGGGGAAGGAAGGGACGAGCGAGAGAGCCAAGAGGACCGACCGGTCCATTGCGAACAGAATAAATTATTCATTGTTTACGAGCGAGTGCTCGAAAAGGTAAATGCATCGACAGGAATCGCGACTTCTCTGCCTCTCTCGTTTCGGATCATTAAAATCGCGAGGGGGACAATTACCGGGTTCGGACCAGTCCCGATGCCAGCAACCCTCTTCCTCTTCCATTTTCGCTCGAGTCGTCTCGCAGCTGTTACTACCCATCGTTGAAACAGTGAATAACGCGTGAATTTGTTGCTGGGATCGTGACTCCCAGAGCTTTTTCAACGATACTCGACTAAGCTCTCTCTTTGTCTAGGCACGAAGCTGATTTATTTGTGCTCGATCTCACGGCCGATCCGAACAATCTGCGTGAAAATCCGAAAAGGAATTTCTTCGCTCTTTACGTTAAAACGATATAACGGCAGAGTAAGAAGTCTGAGATTTCCTTTTCTTTATACGGTTCGATGAAATTGAATCCTCCGGGTCTAGCGATAGACCGTGCGAGACGTTCGTGAATTACACCCCAATCGATTCACACTTTCGTAATCAAACCAGTTCTTCCACTATTCACAGCTACCTATTTACCTTAAAAGAGACTATTCCAACTACGGTGGTCCTACCACAAAGTACAGCACAGGAAAAAACGATTTTCTTTCACTTCGACCCCCTTTATATTTCACAAGCTTACATCATCTCGCGAGCTTACCGGGCGTACAACACACACGCGTTGAGTAACGAAAGAGATCCTCTTAAGAGCGGCTCGGTCCGCGACGACACTTTAATCTAAACTTATTTCCAGAGTGTAACGCGCCGCGGGCTTTCTTATACCGATTCAAGGAGGATGAAAATTTCACGACACCGCGGTATCAGAGCGACACGAGCCTCTACGGACGATCGATTTTCGGGAACGTTCGAGAGTAGACAAGGGTATACGGTTGTACCTCGAACGAACACGAGAAGCAAGGAAATCCATCGTCTAATTACCGCGAGATACGGGACCGAACAGTACCAGGCTTTGCTCATTATTCTGATTACACGACGAGATCGTCTATCCACCGCGTAACATCGTGTAACATCGTATCAGGGATAAAAAGGGCCAAAGGATAGAGGGAGAAAAGCCAATGACCTTATAAACTTTAAGAGCCTCTTGGAGATGGTCGTCGTATCGCGTAAAAGCGTGCATCAGCCTTATTACCGTGTCGTAATTAATTCTGATGTTAAACGGCCGGGAAGAGGGCAGCGCGAGGAGCACGAAGAAAACTCTCTTTTTCTCACGGAAAAAGGCATCTTAAATCGCCCGTAAGAAAGGCAACGCCTCGCCCTCTCTTGGCTCGGTTCCTTTACTCTCTCCCCTTCGTCCATTCGTTTCTTCGTCGTTCTCGCGATGCCCTGTAATCGAGCAATTTGTGTCCCCGCGACGTTGCACCGATAAGACGTTGCTCGCAAAAAGGCGCGCGTCGGCCGTACGCGCGATAATTTACGCCACCACCCCGCACCGATACGGATGAATTGTGGCCTTTCGAGGTCGAACGTCGCTCGCTTCTCGTGCCATTAGATGATTTAGGTGCTGATTTTCTTCCCTCGCGACGTCCAATATTCTTTATTTCTTTCGATATACAGATATCGTGTATTTATTATTTTCAATCCTAAAGAAGCCAGATATTTGCATTTCGATTTTCTCTGGATCACGAAGATTCTATTAAAAGTTGGAATTTTCATGACAGAATTTTTCCTGCTTTCGGTCTATTTGCAATTCGATTGAAAATTCACATTTTCCTTGGCCAAACTACTTTCGAAACTTGAGTATGCGTAATTCGACTATATTTTTGTATTGTGTGTAAATTGTTGAAGTGGTCACCACTTCTACGAAAACTCTACATCTGATCTTTTTAGTTTTTTCAAGAGCTGAAGCCATCGACAGCATATAGACTGGCACGAAGGCAGATCATAAACGATAGACAGGCGACGTTGGTTTCGGGATTTTCAGTTAGAAGGTAACACTGCTAGCGTGCGGATCTGGACCAGCTCAAATTGTATTCCTACTTATTATTACACTTCTCTATTAAATATATATTTTCTCCCTTACACTTTAGCCACGCGTTTTCTCTCTTTATACATCTAATGACCTCGACATAAATACTTTCGGACGTCGAATTCCACATAAAACTACGAGACGTTAACTCTGGTTTCCTTGGTATTCCATTGGTATAATGATAAAAAGTCAATACGATGAAAGGATAAACGATTGAATTTGTAAATACCGGAGTGAAAAAGCATTGTTTGCATCGGGGACTGAGGATTCCTCATGGCAGGCTTCGAATCGATCGAAAGACCAGCCACGATCGTAAATTGAAGCCAATCGTTAATCGCCTCGTTTGTGACGACTTCTGGCTACTCGATCGTCGAAATCTCTGCTATTTTCACCGCTATCCAATGCCCTGCGTGTAAAACTGGCGCCAGTAACGATTTCATATATTATGTATGTACAGGCGATATATCGAGAGTCTAGTTCGTGAAAGACTAATTGACGGCGAACCGACGAATACGATCGCCTGTTCCGGACGTTCGCCCGGTAATTATACACGGGTAATTTATCACGAATCGTCAGAAAGCTGTTTCTCCGAGGGACCCCTTTCCGGGGCCTCTCGATACCCAGCCATTCAAAATTCACGAACGCCTCGGCGTTAACACGTTCTCTGCTATTGACGCATACCTTGCGTCAATTCCATCAGTTGCACGTAAGTAACGCTGGTAATGCAAGTGTTGCGTTTTTCTTTCTTCGCATTTCCACGTAAAGTGAAAGAAAAAGAAACATTGTCAAAGTAGAATGTCATTTATTGGAACGAGATTTTAACGTCGGTGTCTGATTAAATGGACTTCTGTCTGAATCTGCTGGTCCTAATGTGAACTGTTACTGGAACGAGAAATCGCAGATAAGGGAAAGACTCAACTTTAGAGATGAAATAGGTCTGAAAATTGAAAATTCAGGAATTTGTGCGTTGTATAAAACGTTTGGAAATTTCAGTAGCGTTGCCACGAAACACGAGCAAATCTCCAACTTACTCAAATTCTTCGATCCATTTCTGAATGCGTTAACGCCCTTCGCGTAAAATATTAACGTTACATTAGAGAAAGCGGCAAGTTTTGTGTGTACGCGATGCACCGCGGGGACGAGATGTTTATTCTACGTTGGTGAAATATCGACGTAATTTCGCGCGAGACGATAATGCCGCGCGTACATTATCGAGGTACCGCACCGGGCGGAGTGATGCTCGACAAACGTTTATGCAATTTCTTGCCAACCAAGATGAATGTGGCTGCTCTGACTGCGAACAGCGTTTGTTTTTGAACCAACGTTAAGACGATTGTCGCGCTGATAAATGATACGGTATACCTAATTATGTAGGTGGAGTTAATTCCAGTTTTGTTAATGGTTGCGATCGATCATTGCTTATTTCCCACATGATAAATAAAAAAGTAGAAAATGTAGCAGAGTAGAAAACAATCAGCCCTTCTGTATCTTTTTGCTCGTTTACGATTGAATAGCATTTTTATAATCATAAAGATGGAGTCAAGCGTAAGAAAGAGGAAAATTCAATTTCTATCGAAGAAATCATCCTTCGTAGTTTTCTCGCGAATATACAAAATTGTTGAATGGATCGTCCCTTCTCACTGTTCACCAAACCTGACAACCTTCCAATCCACAACCTTCAACCTTTACGCTAGCAAAACTTCGTAAGATTGTACCCTTCGTTTCCAAGTCAAATCCATATCCGAGAAGAATCGGAGAGTTATCAGACACACAAGACCCTCGATACAGAACGTCCACCATAGAGAAATCGTCCGATTCCTCCCTCAACTCATTTCTCTAACATTATTCTAAGAAACAAAATGTTTCCTGGTCGCTTGCAACAGCTTTCATCGAGAGACCGATATCCAAAGGTTCGAACAATCGAAGATTCCACGGAAAAGACATATGTTCGCTTTTCTTCATTCTTGTGACATTTTTCTAGCGATTGTTAGCTAAACGGAAGAATCTTAGCGTGAAATAGTCGAAGAAGAGGATGATCCGATAAGATTGCGAAAGACGTGGAATTATCGATCAACAACATACAGAATCTTAAACTTGCTCCTCTATGAAAGCCAGGAAACCTAACTCATCGTTCGTTTTTAGCTACGTCTTTTATCTTTAATTGCTCTGCTACGAAAGACAGCGGTAAAAAATATGACCTATCGTGTTTTTCACCTGTGCCCTTCCACTTTGTGCGGTCTTTTAAAAATCGCAAAGGTCATACACGTTATTCACCGTGAGAGAAGAAGAAGAAGAAAGCAGGAAAGGAGAGACTATAATGGGATCAGCAGCATGATTAACAGCCACGTAGTAGTCACGGAGTTAGAGTGCGCGAAGGGCCGAGGAGAACGACAAGGGTACTAATTATTACAATTATCCGCGGACAATTACGACGTTAAATTGCATTCCCAGCGGCAACGCTGGCCCTGGGGTATGCTTCGAGGAGAATCTGTTGTCCGTGCATCTGCAGCAGTACAGGGCGAAAGGCTGAGAGGCGCAGATTGCTGCTGTTGCTGGCTGCGACCTCTGCGACAGCCACGAGAATACAGAGAGAGAGAGAGAAAGAGAGAGAGAGAGCGAGGTCGGCTTATGCATACAAAACACGGAACACCAGCACTACCACCGCTGGCCCAATGTCTTGCATTAGTTCATGGGTGTTTACTGCTGCTTTTCCTCGTTTTGCCGGCTGACGCCTCGAAATCCAACCGACTTCCATGGAATTCACGTTTTCTGTGGTTCCAAGGATGATCAGATGCTCCAAACTACTGAATTTTATTGCCCTTTTTTGTAGAAGAGCTGTCGTGTATTTGATTAGACATGGGGAAACTTGGATTATGTATATGGTAACTCGTCGGTGATTGAGAAGGGATGACTGGGGGAAAAAACAGTAGGGTATAGCGTCATGGTTAGTGGATGGGATTTTGTTGAATTAACTGGATGTCGTTGTCCCTAGTGATTCTTGAAATTGACCTAGTGGAGCGAGCCTCAGGTGTTTCAGGTATAATAGGAATTATCTAGATTCGTCTGGGGACAAACAGTTCATATAATAGGAATTGCTCACTGATTTCTTCCGCTAGTTATGATTTATATATACAATGGCGGCTAATTATTCAGATAAATCGATTCGATCGAGAGGAGTTCATTTAATTAAACATTAACTAAAACTTGGTTAAATGATACTCTATCGTATATAAAATAAATAAGGGTGTATCAACAGGGAAGAAAAATACTTGGAAAAAAAACATGAAGAACCATAGACACGTGGCCAGCTAATGAAACACTACTGAACAGGAACGAATGGAACAAATGATTCCAAATGTGGGTATTCGAGTTTGGCAAATGAAACGTTTCGATGGTGAAAAGCAAATCGAAAACAATTGGGAAGGGTAGAAAGTAATCGAGGGTAACATAAATCGTTTGATCGATTGGTATTGTTTCATCGACTGCCAGTAGTTGCAATTTTATTTCTCTTTCCCGGATGTTCCTCGTGTTATCCTATTCGGGTTACACAAAATACGTGGCATTTTCAATTTTTCATGAATTTCTTTTTTTCTAACTGACCACATTGAACTGCTAGGAAAAAACTGTTACCAATTACGTCAACTACTAACTTTAAACGCGTATTCCTTTTGTGACATTTTTATCGGAATGATATCTTATCGGATGTGTACACGCGAGAATTCGTGTTTTTAATTCACAATCAGACGATACAAGCGCCGAGTGCTATGGGCGCGCTGTGACACACAAATCGTTGATACACCCTGTCTGGCCATTCGACGAAACTGGACGCATGATAATGCACTGAACAAGGGAATAGGTTGGCTGCGACGCCTTGCACATTCCACGCATACCTGCACGTCCCACAATCGAATGCCATGGTTCGCTTTAAGCTTACCGTTCGTCGTCGCTAATTAAGATCACTTTGAATCGCGATAAAAGTCACGAACATATGTATCATTGTAACTTTCGATGATAATTTTCAAGTCTTTTCGTGTTACGAGATTCCTAACGTTTAAACACGATGTCACAAGTATTAAACGTTGTACTGAAATTTTGCGAAATTTCGAATTGCATAATTTTGTACGTCGAACAAAATTTCTTGCGTTGTGTAACGCACACAACACAAAAGAAAATGTCTACGAATAAATCACTGTAGATATCGATTATCAAGATAAATACGAAATCGAGTACCAGCCATGGACGAATCAATTAACTAGTCAAGTAACGAAAAAGAAAAGATCTTGTTGAAAAGTAAATGCTTCTTCGATGATCGTGGAATGCAGAGTGTAGCGTAATCAAATAACTATCTGTCACCCGGAATGAGGAGACAAGCAGATCCGTTTATCTCGAAACACAGCGGAACGACAATAAATAATTCAACCAGTCAAATTAGAATCATGCTTTACAGCTGGTACTATAGGAGACGCGAGCTAGCGGTCGGACAATTTAGTGGGCGTTCGTGTGCTTGTATTTAAAGCGATAATCCTTACAGCAGTCGCGTTACTGCTAACATTATTTATTACGTCCTTTTATCAGGCAACTGGTTCGCCTTGAAATCTAGCCGCTCATCCGACAGCGGTTCGTGAACCTGGCGAACGCAACGAAGAGGTGCAAACTGCGAGCCACGAATCGCTAATCGCAGATAAAAGCCGTTGAAACGGCCAACTATCATCCAGCCGGAACAATCGACTGGTTTTTACCATTGAAAACGATAACGCGTGAGAATTAACGACCGAGTCGATCAACGCTTTATAATAAATTTCCTCCAATAAGAATGCTTCTATTCTCTAACCCCAACTTTCTTTTTCCCTAATCAGAAGAGTAACAAGCTATTTTACTAGAGAGAGTTAATTGAACGTTATTCGTCCACGAGCGTGGCTTAATTGATGCCAGTTAGCTTCTCTATATTTAGACTAACTTAAACTGGATCGACTATTTTTGAGCGAGCCTAACATCTATTGTCAAGATCACTGGAAATCGATCCTTCACAAGGTATTACAAAGAGGAGAAACGAATTCCCGCTCGATTGCATCTGTACCAACCCGAAGAAACAAACTTAACTCGTCGCGACTTTAACCCGATTGAAATGAGGCTCGCGAAGAAATTGCCACCGGTATGAACGGGAATAAAACGATCGATCCTGGCCGCCAAGCAATCCAGAGAGCTGTAAACTAAAGTATCGAAGCTAGAGCTAGTATCGAAGCTGCAGACTCCTCTGTTCGAAAGCGGAATTAGAGAAACTGGCTTTAAACAGTTTCCAACTTCCATCGAGGGACAGCTTTAACTGTTTGGGGTGGATCCAGACATTCGAGACGCTGCACGCCGATACTCTCTTTCTCTCTGTCTGGCGACACAATGCCACGCGTGGACGTGAGCTCGTCAGATTAGCAATCAGAATGGAATGGTACATTAAAGGCGTGTCAACGCGTGTATATATGTGTATGTATATACCTCCTCCTGTTCGAACGACGAGATCACCTCGTAGTAGAACTGCTCGGCCATCGAGAGATCGATCTTCAGAGAGGTGCGATCGCTCTCGTCCGCTTGCTCCTCCTCTTCTTCCTCGCCATTCTCGATATCGTAGTCCTTTATGGCCACGCTCCTTCGAGACAGGATCTCGATCGCGTTGTTCTTTACAAGCTCCATTTTTTTATTATATTCCTCGTACAGGCTTTTTTTATCTTCTTTATCGTTGATTATTTAAAGGACATTCGCGAGATTAACGACTTATATCAATAGGGCTAGAAAACAACGATCGGATCTTTGTCGTATGGATCTATGAAACCTTCAAAGAGCTTGACACACGTTTTTAACACGGTTACGTAACTTATCACAGCTGATTCACTTTTCGTTATTCCACGCAGTTCCAATTCGATCACATGGCGATTAATTACACGGTTTAAGAGCAACAGCAACGGTACCGATAATAATTATTCGTTGGTTTGTCGCGAATTATCCTTCTCACCAATCGTAATACCTTTGTTCTTTATGATCGATCGATTTCGAATACTTTGATACATTTAATACGTTTCATGTAGCACAGAGTCATCGTTTTCTTTTTACAACATCAACTTTTAATCTTTCAAGTAGGACACTGTACGATCGGTCTTGCGAGACGCGTTTCTTCATCCTGCGATTTATTTTCTGCGGAACAAGTTATTCATCGAGTCATCGAACACTCGAAGACGAAAGAAGGAAACGAGAACGCGAGGAAAGCGCGCGCGGCGAGCCGCGCGTGAAGCCTGCACGCTCGCGAGTGAACTGAGCCGAAGCAACGAAAGAGCACGTATAATGCAGCTTGTGTCGCTTTCCTAGTGTCAACCAACACCGACGCTAGATAAACCCTACCAACCGCGGCGACGACGTTCTCTCAGCGAAAAAGATATCGGCTTAGACCACTCGAGACTTCTTGAGAAGCGTGACTTACATTAAATTCGCACGATTATCAGCTTGATTCCTTTTTCTATGCATAACCATGTATAATGGCATATGTATGTTTATCAATCTCGTCCATTTTCTATTCAACACGTTCCACGTTCAAGAACAAATAACAGCGTCGAAGCATGGAATTTTAACCTTCACGGGGCAAATTGGGTCATCGGTGAGTCACGTTGAATTTCTTCGAAAAAGATCTGTACATTTTGTTCACGAATGCCTCCAACATTTAAGTTGATGAACGAGCGTACAATTTAGTAAAGAAGCTATTAAGTGTTTCAGAATTTGTTACGATTCTTGAGAGCGTAAAATAAGCAACATTTTATGAAAATGTCTCTTCTACTTGAAACTTAAATCGAACGTATCGATTAAACCTCTCCTTCTTAAAGGGCAATAGATATATCTGAATTAACAATGATTCCCGAAATAATCTTACTGCGAAGCACAGTGTTTACATTTATTCGAAGCCAAAGAACGTTTCAAATTATTTTAAACATTCATCGACTACAATTTCCAAGCTCTCTAGAAGAACGGATTCCATTTGGGAAACTCTATCATTTTATAAACACATCGGCAATATAATATTATACGTGAGAATGTTAAAATAAACGCGCAGAATCTTTAGATTCCAGATTGTCGGGGAATTCGACGAATGCGCGACCACGTATAGCGAAGGATAACAGGAAGCGAGCATGAAACGGTCCAGACGTAAAACGGGAATTAAGAACATACAGAGAAACGAATGCAACAGCAAAAAGAACAAGGAAAGATGTATAGGTACATGGGAAACGAAGGATGTGAGTAACGAGCGACTAAACGTGGCAGGATGTAGCAGACGATGTTCTCGATCGATTGTACTCTCAGTAGGAACTGGTTTTCAACGAGGAAAAGTGAAAACGTATGCTACTGAAATCTAAAACTTCCAACTTTTTCCCCATTTTTCGTACATTCTATTTCGATTAACAATTTCCGAATATTTTTATATTTTTGCTGGTTTCATTTCGAGGAATAAAAAAAGCAGAATAAAATCATACGGCAATTTATTAAAAATTTGTACAATCGAAGCTTGTAGGAGAATAAATAACTCACTTCTTTAATATATTATACAATTTGGAGAAGTGTTCGATAACGCAATATTTACGTGGAAGGATTAAATCAATTTTCAATATGGTAAAATATCGTTTATACGGAAAAATTTAAAAGAATATGCAGTTGAGTTCGACGCACAGTTAAATTCCCCATTTGTATGGTGAAATGTGTTCACGACAGTGGCTACTATTCCGGTGAAAGAGCTTAGAAGACCCCCTTACTTGTAGGAAGCCTGTTGGCTCGTCACACGACACCGTCAACGAGAATCTACGCGCTGTCTGCTCCGCTCTCTTGGTCTTTTTTTCCATTCCGCCACTGCCTACCGATTTCCTACCTCGATGTCACGTAGTCAGACGTTTAAAAATACGTTCGCGACGTTAATTGGCGGCTGATAAGGCGAACCCGTGGATCGCGGGACGACCGGGAAGTACCGTTAAAGATAAACGCGACCGACGACGAAAAATCGAGCCGATAGAAAGTGGTCTGTGACGTTAATGAAACGACCGATCCTCCAATGTCTCCTTAACACTTTCCCTGTGGTTTTACGGTTTTCATCTAGCCTATAAAAGTTTCGAGTCGTGGACATGCCGTTTCGAAATTCGATAAGATAAGGCGGAAATGGTTGACATTTGGAATTCTTCTAGTTTTATTAGAATTGTCATTCTTTTACTTAACCCTTAGAAGCTATCATCAGAGGAACTTACGTTAATTCTATCGCAGACGAGATTTTACACTGGCACGTTCTTTGTCATTTGATTCAATTCAATAAAATCAAATAATACTATGAAACTTGGTAACATTATACGGTATTGGACGAGAAATGAGAAGGAATTGTTACAAATAACATCGCAATGGTGCTGTATTGCCTTATATCATCTTGTCTGTGTGGTTTTATTTCTTTTTACTTAATTGAAATTATTTAGCCATTATTTTCTAACAGTCTGCGTGGTATAGCCGTATTTTAGAGGCAGAAGATACTTGGAAAATGAAAACGTGCTAGATGGAACGTTTTAACTGACGAGAACAGTATACGAAACGATAATGTTAAAATAAAATTTCATTCATTGACTTACAAAAGGAGCTACGGTAAAAGATATAAGTAAAAGCTTGAAGTAAAAAAACAGATTTGTATTTCACGCACTGATCTTCATGTTTGTAACATCAAGGCATTTTTTCGCGATATAATAACGCAACACGTAGCTTTAGTTTGCCCCGGGTGAAACATTGAAATTGAAACGCGGAAAATTGCGATTTTCATTTATGGCTTGGAAGAGACGCGGGAAAATGAAAAAAAAAAAAAAAATAAAAAGAGAGAACAAGATTCGACACGGCCTCGGCAAACCCATCGTCGGCATCGTAAAGCAGTATCGCGGAGTGGGCGCGTTTCCTCGTAGGAAATCTAGCGGGCAACGCGGACGAGAAAAAATAAAATACGAAGACTATGGTAGAAGGGAACGGAGAGGAAGAGGCGATAAAACAGCCGCGGAGTCGGCCGTTCTCCGCACCTTACATCGCGATAAAGCGTTTTCGTCGAGGTAAAAGCTCGCGAGAGCGGAACAGGTGATCTCCGCGCGAGAGAACACGAAATAAATGCTCCCGCGGATTTAAACGCTTGATAGAAACTGAGCCGATTCGATGATATAGACTTTCAACATTTTAAATAGCTTGTTTGTTGATCAGGAATCTTATTGGCGCAAAAGATCAAAGATTAATCGCTTTATCGTCATTTTTCGAAACATAATCGCGTTTTTCTATCCGTGTATTTAAAAATGTTGCAACTTTGACAAACGTAAAGAGGTTCTTGTTTCTTGTATTTCACGAAAATTAGTAGCCTCCTTGACAAGGAAAGTAAGGTCGTTTCCTCAAATAATTATCGCATTTCAATATCGATAACCTGGATGGTTAATTCGAATCTTTTGGTGAAGAGATCAAAATTATTCAATGAAGGAAATGTACATTTATACGATGAAAATTGAACAAGATTTATGAAAATGTTTCACGCAAACATTCCGCGAAAGCTCATAATTTTTGTATCTTATAAATTGTGCATATAAATCAGTGGTTATTCCTGTGATTAATTAAAGCAACGATGAACAATATGTGCTACACATTTGCAAAAATATACGTGGATATTGTGTAAATGATAAAACGCGGATGAGATATTTCAAGGAAATACACCACGGTGTTTTCGTCGAACTCTTCGCTGGTTTGTTTAGTTTCGCTTCATTCTGCACGCCGCGGCATTAAATTCGAACTTTAATTATACGGTATTATGGCTCGCGATATACCGAATTCCGTGGTTACGCTGCGTCATATATACCATTACACGCAGCGTACATTACATTATGCGTCAGCTGCGTGCCATTTTGTAGCTGGGTATTTGGAATTTTGTCGTAGGTTTCCTCGTATTCTGCAATGAAAACGCGTACATCGGACGCCGCGGAGCAAAAACGGATCTCCATAATGCATTTGCGGATCGATTAGCGGCTAATCGAATTACCAAGGTTTGGAAATTCATGTGAAAACGCTCTAGGAATCGTTTGATTCGAATACAATTTGAATTATTTACGATACGAATTATTATCATATTTCACAGTGTTTTAGCTTTCATTTTGTAAAATTTTCCATACGAAAGATAAGAACGGATACTATTCTTGCTTCCATATCTATTTTTCTTAATGTCTTTCATACATAATTAAATTATATTAATTATTTCATAATTAAAATTGGAAAATCTTTTGATCTAAGCATTTTCAAACACGATTATCTTAAAATATTTAAATAGATGCATAAGAAATCTACCCTTTGATGTATAAAATTATAGGGTTCCATTTAAAAAACTGACTCTGATAAGAATGGTGTAACTTTTTCCTTAGAAGCTTTTTCATACAGCAATAAACGGAGTACATATTTAGATTCTCATGGCTCACCGTACATATCATTAATTTACCAATATCTAAAGCGCGTATAACGTGGAGGATTGTTTAGATGGAGATGAACGGCATAGCCATTTATAAATGCAAACAAGCTAGAAACGATGCTGTTTAATCGCGTCAACTTTAATTCGATCAATTTGAAGCGAGGCTGAGCAATCTACGGAATTGAAGAGTGACCGAGCGCAAATTAGGGTCATTGGTCAATGAGAAGACGCGACAGGAACCAGACGCGAAACAATTCCTTGATAAATCAACGTGATCGAACGGCTTGACTCTATTCACGTACGATTAACTTGGAAAATGAAGCGACTTTGTTGCAAGGAACACGTGGAAACGGTTCGAGCTTTCTTAGCTTTATTATACTCGACAGTCGACTCTGAGAACTTGTGCAATTAGCTTATGGTACACGGTATAGCGCGTGTATCGAGCTAATAAGATGAATGGCGCGCGATTGTCCGGCTGCTGTTAGTTAGCATAGAACGAAGCACGTGTTTCGTTGAGAAATCAGCGAAAATACAGTTGGAAAATGGCTTGGCAAATAGAGAGAATCGAGCGAGAAAAACTTAATCGCTCGATAAATCAGCGAATGAGTTAATACGCATGTTTGAAAATGTTGGAGGATTTTTTGAAAAAGATCAAGTCTCTTATAGTTGAGAATTATAACTACACCTTTTGATTCGTTTCTTGGTTAATATGTATGAGTTGAGATTGTCGAATTCTCAATTTCGTAAGAGTCAGTTACTTCTTAGAAGATTCTAGGAATGAGATTTCATTTTACTTTAACGAATCCCTTCCTCGATCGTTTGAAATGTAAATTAAAATTTATTAACGTTTCAGATTTTCGGATTAAGAACACGAGCAGTTTCACGTGTAAAATACAGCAACGAAACAGGCTAATAGACGACTGCTTAAAAACCTCTGAGCTGAGCGTTTAATACGGCGGAGTTACCATCGTAAAACAATTATTAAATGACCACTTTCAGCGAGAACAAAGACTCATTGTCGCAGGTTTAATCCTCGCCTGCCATAAAGAGTAACGGTGCGTTATGCTGGATAGATGATCTCATATTTCTACCCAGCTACGTATTTCACCGTGAAATAATTATTCTTGATAACGAGAAGACAAATGGTAGACATGCAACTAAATTGTTATCGATCCAATTTTACGGATCTCGAATCAGATCTTCGAATGGAAAACGTCTCTTGCCGCTACCTCCAAACTTTCGTTTCGAGAGAAATCGACGATAATCAGACACGAACAGGAAATAACATTCTCGTAAGAAATTCGCATGACACTTGAGTCATCCCATGAATTACCAAGTTTCCGATAATAAGCGTCACGTATCAGATTTAGAAATACTGTGCGATATAGCAGTGATATATCTGTAATATTATAAAATTTCCAATTATGCATTAATGCAACTAGAAGAGGCATACTTTATCTTTGCAGCTTCAGCGAACTATTATTATACTTTGCCGTTATACAATAGTAAAACAAGAGAAATACCACATTAACTATCCACTGTTTTAAATACCAGTGTTAGGATATATCCTACGGAACACGTTGGCAAATTACGACTCGAGCTTTTTACGACATTTTGGATCCTGGATGTAAGAGTATTATGAAAGGAGAGAGGCAGGAAAATGGTACCAGTATAGCCATCGAGCACTGACCATCGCACTAACTCATGCTAGCTATTGTAATTTTGCATTTTCATTTACGCGTAAAATTTATTTCATCCACAGTGTACTTAAGAGAATTAAAGATAAATATTATACGCTGCAGTACCTTCCATCATATGCTTTCGTACAAGGGTTGTTAGTTACAACTCGTAATGTATATGAAAGATCCGTCTTTATCTCTGCAGACTATTTCATATATCATCTTAAACCTGAGAATTTCCTCCTCGTTATAAAATTTTCATTTCTAACTTTCACGTGGATAGATGATATTTTTATGATTCAGTTAAGTACGAATTATTAAAATCTACTCTACCACTGCTATCACCTTTCGTTAACAAATACAAATCATCTTTCGATCAGAATAATTTGATCCGAGCCTTCGCCTGATATAAAACCGTAAAAGGAATAAAGAAAACGAGCCTCGAATTTAGAATTTCGCGTTACACAGCGGGACGTTCCTCGACGTTCCAGCATAGCGCGTACGAAACAGTCGCGTAGAAAACCATTTGACTCTTCGGCCAATTCCATTTAAATCCGCCAGACATTTCGCAGGGCCGTTATCCGGGATTTGCTGAAATCTCGTGTACACGTGTTTCCGTTCGCGTTGCTGCCCTGCCTTTATTCCGAACGCGTATGCGTATAGGTTTGTGGCAACGGTGATAGTCGACGCGCGATACGGCCGCATAGATACGAAGAAGTCGAATGTTCGGGATATCTGCAGCCTTTTAACGAGCGACGACGTTTAATCGGATATCGAGAGGCGGCCGTGCCGAGTCCACGGCTTAAGAACAGTTCCGGTGAATCGCAGCGATCCTCTCTCGTATCGAAGGATCGAAGTAGCTGTTCGAACGTGGAATGAACACGGACGAGCTGATTCGTTCCATTTGTATGGGTTGCGTGGGTTTAATTGACGAGACTATCGTAGTTGTACGATATGAATCTCTTTTTTTGACTTTCTGTCCCGGGAAAACATGCTATGACGAGTTGAAACATTTCAAACACGAGTGTGGGATTATCAGGATTATTGGTACTTTTAGTATGTTAACGCGTTAATGACCGCCACGTGGGTGTATTATCACGTTTTTCCTAGGAATAAAATAGTCTGTTGGTCAACCGAGCTATTCAAAGGCCATATTGATCAACTTCGTAAATTGAAAGCTACGAGAAAAATTCAAATTTCCATACATATATAATTATCTATAAACTACGAAACTTCTTGTTAAAATTGTTAGTACAATTAGTAGGAAAATTATTCAAATAGAATATAGGAATGTGTAGTTATAATACAATAAAACGAAGAATCTTTTGAAAAATATTCCATTTCGATTAAAGTGAATGTTACATAGGTATGTTTATAACTCAAAAAAAAGGGAGGGGAAGGGACAGAAATGTAACATATCGCAGTAGAGATATTTAAAAAGGTAGTAAAAGAGAGTAAAGAGAGAATAAATAAGACACCTCGCTGTGGAAACATATGCGAACTGCTGGTCAAGTTTCCAAGCGGTAGTTCTCCTGTACCGACCTCGTATAAATGATAAATATGTAAAACTGAACAGGAAGTCGTTTCGAAGGAGCTCACGTTAAACACAGGTTCGTACGGGCAAGTATGTATCTACTATCCGAAGGAACGGATACGCCCGCGTAAAAAGACCAGCAAGAGTGAAATGTGACACTGAGAAGGCTCGTCCGCGTCCCGCAAGGGTTTAAGGGTCAATTTCGAGCGCGCGTGTAGATACAGTATCACGGATACTGTAAAACGCAAACGGGAGAGACTTCGTCCCTTACCTGGGACTATATACTCCGGTTATGACACTCGTCCGAGGTAGTTTCCCATCGATTGATTAAAAATACAAATTCTGTGAAAATTTTAATGCTCCGCCTGCATCTATGAACCACGTACATATACTGAAACTTTAATACCACTATACTGCACACAAATATGCATATGTGAACATTTTATAAATCGATAAAGAAATACAAAATTTCGTATTTATTTATCAATACTTCAGGATGAAAATTGACTTTTACTTTTCGCCAATTTAATCGCAAAGTTTACTATTATTGTCATCGGATACACTGACTGGGATTAATCGACAGAAAGCAAAGAATTTCTTATTGAATTTCCATGCTTCTGAAACAATTAAACAGCTCTACCTTTATGCAAAAATCAATTTCTTCGAATCGAATCCTACTGATTCCGATAGAGTCTTGCGGTCAATGACGCTGGAAAAAATCAGTTCTATCCCCAGCGGCCGGTTAATCGCATTAAAATTTCGATCAGAGAATCGCCGCGAGTTTCGTGGACAAACATCGACATGAATCGTGCGTTTGTCATGCGATGTTCTTTCTTTCATTCGTCTGCAGTTAAGGTTTCTACCCGTGAAACGCGTTCTTCTCGTTCGTGTGTTGCACGGTTTCCAGTCAGATCAGGTAAACACGTGTCTTGCCAGGGAAACTAAGCGGGAACGCGGCTTGTTGCCTGTGCATCGGTCCCCTAGGTCGTTCCACGCTCGCGTTCTTCATCAGATATACAACGATGACAACGGCGCATGCCATGAATGGACTGTAACGTAATTAAGATTCCAGCGGTCGCTGGGCGCGTGCGTCTTCGTCGATCCGCCGAGGAGAAAACGACGATAAACAGACGCGAAAGAGAAGGGAAGAGAGGCCTTTAGCACCGTGTACAGCCGTGTCCTTTGTCTCACGAACGATGCACGCAAGAACCGCTACCGGAACATTACGCAGCCTCCGATTAAACCGCGAGAATTGGGCCGCGTTTAATGTACTCATTGTGCTGGATTCCGCGTCGATCATCGTGCAACAAAGGAATGATTGAAAAGTTGAAGTGTCTGGCATATTCTTCGTTTTTTAAATTTTGTTTTGCATATTGAGTCGTGAATGGGTGATTGCTCTCTTAATGGCTATCGTTATTACCACTCGTCGTTTATGGGTGTTCAATAAAGAATATTTGGTAGAGTCTCGTTGAAGAATTTCGAACAACTTGCGATTGAGTTCTGATATTCGAATTAGAGTAGAATTATGTATTGCGTATGGAGAAATGATTTCTAAGTACTCGGAGAATATGACAGTTTTAAGATTCGTCTTAATGGATCTTTGATATGCTATGGCTTTTTAACAAAGCAGAACGAACGTTCGTTATGAATTATTCTCAGTACGAGATACGTAAAATGTTACGACACTGTGAGAGTACCAGACCTATGAAAATAAGAAGCTTCGTATTTTTTACTTTTACAATCATTAAAAATGTGCGAGTGCTTCTCACGAAATTAATCTTCGTGCATCAAACGCAATTACACGTACGTGTAACGAAGTTTTTATTTTAGCCAAAGTCCTGAACGATTTTCGTAAAAATTATTTGATACCTTCTTCAATGATATTTACGTTAATAGGTTGATCTAAAAAAGAAAATCCATATTTAAAAATCAAGGCAATCCTTCCATGCGCGATTAAAACAGCTTCGAAAGGGAATTTTCGCGTTCGCTTTACGAGGATCATTCGGCGAGCATAGACGCGAGTATGGAGCAATAGGAGCGAGAGAGAGGAGAACCAGAAATAACCCAGGTTTACGACGTTAAAACAAAATTAAAAAGAGAAGGAAAAGGAGGAAGAAGGGAGAAGGAAAGAGACGAAATCTCTCTCGTCGACGCCTTCTTCGGCGACCGCTTCCTTCGTGCTCTCCTCTTTTCTCTTCTTTTCTCGCTGACGAGTTTCTCGTCTGGGCATGCGGCGCGCAATCCTCTCCTCTCCCCTGTCGAGCTCTTGCTCTTCCAACACACGGCCAGAATGATGGCGAAGCGCCGGCAGAAGTGTTTGCGAAGATGTATTCATAATGGCACGGGTCAAAACAATTCGACTGACGTGTTTCGACGGTGGAGCGAAGCTCCCGGGCTTTTTTCGACATCAAAACGGATCATTTCGACGATCAAAGACCAACTTCACGACGTACTATAGGAATCTTCGACGAGAAAGGTATTCGAAGAGTGGCGGAGAGGTTCGAACGTCTTGAGGACACGTTCGGTATAAAAACATCTGAAAGAGCCTTTCGAAAGGTTTTGGATTAAGACGACGTTCAAATTTCAGAGAGAACATACCGATTGTGTTACCGATCGATGTAATTTCATATATTTCAGGATGGTACGTTTCTTAGACCTCCAATGGACAACAAAGGGTCATGATGGAAGGCTTAGAAAAGTTCCAAGAATATTTCGTAAAGTGGGCTCATGGAATTCTCGTGTATCTTAGGTATATCTTAGGTATAATTGCAACAACTATTACTTATTAACCCAGCGAATTTCGAAAATTTTTCATCATATAAGGGGTACACGATTTACCGATGTTTCGATAAATCACCATATCCAACTGTTATTTATTATTCTGCGTTCTCGACATATCTGGATGATAAACCTGCGCCATTCCGTGTCCACGTTAATATGTATTGTTAAATTATTCAACAAACTAGTTTATTATCCTATTTTACCAACGTGATATCGAACAACTTGTCGAAACGTTTCATTCATGGATATTACTAAATGCAACTAGGTTAACTTCCAGCAAGTAAAAACTATGTATAAATGATTCCGATGACTGAAAGAATAGCTATACAGCTCGATCCTTGAAGACTTTCATTCTACCCCGAAGAATCAACAAAAGTGAAATTCCTTTGCTTACCAGAAGAATTGATTCTTTCGGTAAGTACAAACGAGTATGAAAAGTGTGGAAGTCATTGGTGGAAGGAATTGCGAGCGTGTGCAGGCGATTTCAGCTTCACGGCAAGTGGAACAGCCGTAATACGAGGTACAAAAGACCGTTATGCTGGCGGAGCATTGCGAAACGATGCAACGAAGAAATGGGTCAAACGATTCAACTGTCAGTCTGCTGACTACGACACGAGGACGAAAGGACGATGCAATGGCATTCAATGCGTCAACCGCGCCGTTTTTAAGTATATAAGAAGCTAGACATGGAGCCTGGTATGAAGGGAGAACGTGGCTAACGATGCGTTCGCTTTCGAACGAGCCGAAGAACGCCTTCTTCTTCGAGGGAAGGTCGCGTCCAAGGACCTTTCGGCGCTTTTAACCTTATTCGCTTTGAACGCCACGGAGATTTAAAAAAATCTTCTAAAAAAAAACGATGGATTAATACCATCCCTTATGATATATTTTGATATATTTTCGAGTAATTTCGAATTTTCCTTCGCCCACGATTGATATATTTATTATTTAAGAACCAGTTTAATATTTTATATTTTCAAATATGTAGGTCTATTAATTAAATCTTTGGTATATTGCATCGCTTGTATTAGAAGCGACGAGCGAAAGAAAGAATGGAATGTCTTCTAAAGAAACTTTATAATCTTTCTTTGAATTAGGAAATGTGTAATTTTAAACATAAGATCGACGCAAAGTAGGCAGGGTACGAGGATGCAAATTGGATCGTACGCCGCTAACGAGGTTCTAACGACGAATAATACGTTTCGACAGCTTTTTCTTGATGTTCGTAAAACGACACCACCGTCCCAGTAGGCCCATTTCATCGCAAACTGATAGCTTCTATTGGCCATTCGGAGCAACTTCTGCTTCCATTTTACTCCAAACGTTTTAATGGAAACGAACGCACGAAGATGTCGCGGTATTGGATTACGCGTTAAAGTATAATAAAATACGAGTAAAGTTAACATCTTTCCATATCAGGTGCAGTTTCTTCTTCGACCTTTTGCCTATTTTTCATAACAGACATTTCTGTCCATTTTAAAGGTATCGATATAAATTAAATAGTTGGATCCATGGAAAAGCAAGCAGGTGAAAGATAATAAATCGGAGCGCTCATAATCACGAGTCACATTTTACGTCGCAACATAATTAGGTAATTACTGTCCAACGGCCGAGCTTCCAATAATCTGGTCTCGTCATTGTTTCCCTAAATAAATTCCACGGAAATACCAGGCTGGATATTTACTTTCTAACAAGAGGCTTCGTTACCTTAGACGGCACAGAACTTCGTTAATCCGGACTAATTGGATGCAAGAGATCGTCAGAACTATAAACAAGTTAGGATCAACGTAGTCCAGCTTTAATAAATGCCATCTCTGACAATTATGTTTAAATCATTTTTATGGCCGTCAGTCTATCTACATTATCAAAGAAGAAACAAACGAGAGCAAAAAATTATTTCTAGACTCTGTGGAGAAATTCGTTTGGAAATGTGTATTTTTATTTCTACCAAGAATGATGAGAGGGAAAAAGGAGCCAAATGAACAGACGGAAAAACAGAAACGTGCAAGAGGGAAACCGTTGCCTGAAATGTAAGAAGACAACGGGTTCAAAGATGCGCTCGGACGCAAGTTTATTGTGAAAACTAGATTTTACCGGTGCGCGGTGTGCCGTGCCGGAGAAATAAGGTAGAAAAAAGTTGGTTCATCAAGCCGGCAGCAGAGTTACCGAGTTACAAATGTACGGTTACATGGTTTACTGTGCTCAGATATTTGTGTCGTAAAATGCAATTAAAATTCAGACTGTTAATCCTTAAATTAAATAGACTTTTTTGTAATTATTTACTTATCAAAAGTAAAAGGTAAATGTAAATAGAAAATAATAAATAGCGAACACTTTGTAGCAAAGATTTTCATTTACTTTAATAGTAGTGTAACGTCCTTGCGGGAACATCTTCCAACTTTTAAGTATTAAAATTACTTTACAAAATTTTCCATCATTTGCTTAATATCCGATCGAATATTCAAAGAACTAATAGGAATTAAAGCCTTCACTTTCAAGTTGTTGGATCATCGTGACTCGTATCGTCTACAACTCGTCGATCGGTAAACGAAAACAAACGGAATTTCGTGCTTTTGTTCCCAGCCATTCCGCATTGATCCGCGACGATATCAGCACTTCCGAAGTGTCGGCCATTAAAGAGGAATTCAAGTACTACGGGTAAACTTGAGGGAAAAACGGCGATCGCACGGACGTTTACGACCTGTAAAGAGATCCATTTCGTCGAGTGCATTTGAACGTCGACAAATACACCTTGAAGCGGCAGAAGGAACTTGAAGGAGGAGTAGACTCTTAACGCGGCATGGAAGCCTTGAAACTTCCCTTTCTCTCTTTTCCTATCCCGTCATGCACGAGGACCTGACTTTGACTAGGTAATATGTCTAGCTAAATTACTGTCATCCTTAGGTAACCTTGTATCGTGAACAACTTTGGTAAATAACCGGCCGGTATATACATAGTTACTCGACGAGAAAAACCTTCTTTCGCGCTGATCAAATTTTAGACAACTATCGATCAGATTGCGTAATCGTAATTTTCACAGTGCGAATAAACCAATAAAGTGCATCGAATTTTAACTTGAAGCGTGGAACGCGGAAACGTTTATACATGGATCGTAATATAAATTCATCCTGTTTTGTACAAATCTGCTATATAAATGGCGAAAATGGGACGAATGTGTTACAACGAATACATGTCACGCGAACCGTATAGGAAACGATGCAAATCGCGTTTCAGCTAGAAATTTGTAAAAGATAAAATATACATATGTCAAGACGAATTCAATGGTCAATATTATCTAAAATGCCTCTCTTCTTTGTCATGATAAATAAATGTTATTATAATGGTTATCCATTTAATCCTTAAGCAGATGTTTTACCTACCATTATTCTGCCACAGCGTGTTTTGTCAAAGCCAGAGATTTAACAAATATTGATATAATTTAAATATTATTTGAACCGATCGAATTTTGGCTGATGAAAACGCGATGCTTAAATTTCGTCCACGTCCATAACACGTTAGACGTATACGAATTAACCATCCAGGAAAAACGGGACTACACTGTTCATCGTCGAATTATCGTCTCTGGTCTTACTAATAAAAACTAATGAAGCACAAACAGAGCGGCTTTTGATCGGCCGTATAGCGTACAGGTCGTGCCGAGAGGGAAGAGAAAGGGTTAGAGCGGAAAGGAGAGAGAAAGAGGGACGAGGACGAGGCCCAGTAACCGAGGGAAGTTAGTTTCGTATCGAAACCGGTCGTTTTCGCAGGTTAATTTCATCCGTGTATATGTGTACTTAATATTATACCTTTTTTCTGTGTCTACGTGCTACCGTACCGTATATTCTTTCATCGTAGTTTCTAATAAGCAACTATACGATGTATCGAACGTGATATTACATTCCCTGCGATTTCGAGCTTATTTAATTCATTGTTTGAGGAACCCGCATTATCTTCCCTTGCTTCTACCACTCTAGAAATTCTCTCGAATCGAAAAACAATATTGGAGTAATTTTATCTTGCCGCTTAGAGTGCTGCCATGTACGACAATGACGCTATTTTTTAATGGTTCCGCAGAATATAGTTGATAATTGTAGAGTTCAAGGATTTTCATGAAAATATTTTGTGCTTTTATAGAACATTGTCCTTTCCCTTTTGGATGTATATATTCTATTTTATTATGTTTTATATTCTAATGATATTTTGGTATATTTTATCCTAGTGTATTTTTTATGTTTAACGTAAATATTTCCATCTTACCAAGGAATGCGACGAGTGTAGCTGAGTATCACTCAATATAAATTTTACATTCTACGGGCATCTTGCAACATTGAATCAACCTATTTACCGAGAGAAAAATTACCCTATTAAACTAATACAGTGTAGCGACAAAGATAATTTTTAATGGTATGTAGTATCGTCGGGGACAAACTCGACACCCTGTAGCTCGAAACGTCTGTCACTGCAATTAACATGAAATCCATGCTGCGGCACACGCATTTTATTCGCTCGTATGTTTGATTTGTGGATTTACGACGAGGTCTGTTTAACGCGAATCTGCATCTGCGTCTCGTTTTAATGATGCATTCATCGTGCTATAAAATCATCGATTTATGCATCGCGTCACTGTTAAGTCCTATCTCCCACGTTGAGAACGAACTACGGGTTAAGCGACGAGAAATATGAAGAAATATGAATTCCTTAGCGAATATTAATCGCGCTACGTGCTTTCAGTTACTTTCATAACGTAATCGTGCTTTTCTATCGCTAACAAATTTCTGTTTATTGGAACGAAGAGTAGCTACAAAAGTTGGAAAACCATTTCATAGATATTCATAGAATTCTACGTTATATCGTGCTCGTTTATAGCGTTCCTTCGGCTCAATTTTAGAAGCGATTATCGTTCGCTCTAAATCGACTCGCAGCAACACCACTGCCGATAGGCTAAGTGTAGCAAACGGACAACTGATACAATAAATAGGTAGAGCAAGTGATTATCGTTACAGCGTTTAGAATAGAATAGGAACAGCTGTTTACATGATTCACCGTCCAGTCTTTTCGGCGCTGTTCTCCGTATCCTTCGCAGATCCCGGTCAGAATCCCGGCACTCAATTAGTAAAAGAACACTCACCGTATCGCGAGATACTAATCCCACACTTCTATGGGAACTTTTTTTACGCGTGACCTCCCACCCACACACACATATACATACACACGCACGGTGCTACGGAGGGAAAGAAAAAGGAAACGCGCAGGCGCGATCGCTTGCGACTAAAATCGCGGCGTTTCTCCCCCTCCGGCCGTCGGAGAGCCGTGTTGCTGTCACATTTTTCGATTCCAACACACTCTCTCACGTGTGCACCTCTCACCCACTGTTTCCACTTTTGCCACTGAATTCAAGGCGAGACGACGAACTCGACGATCGAGTCCGCCGGTAGCCGACAACTTTTTCAGAGAACAAAAAGACCGAGGATGACCGTCGAAGACGAGAAGGATAGGAAAGCAACACACGAACAAGCTCCGACGTTCGCGCCGGACGAAGCGGAAGCCGGCTTGTGGAGTTCGCTAGAGTCCCCTCGTGTGGAGTTGCCGGCCGTTCGGCCGATCTCGGATACTTTCGGATTCGTTCGGTTCGCAGTGCTTCCGTCATTCGTGTATCGTCGGTAACGTGAGTATCGTTTTTACCTTTAGTAGGTTTCGTTGGATGGATCAAAAATGAAATAGGAAGTTTGTATGAAATTTTCTTTATAAAAGAATTAACTTGCAACTAGAATAAACAAACGTTTTGTTACATTCAAATTTCTCTTTGAGGCGATTATTGTGGTATATATGTATTACAGTAAAGAGAAAGCGTACGAACGTGTATGTTCCTAGACTGTCCGATAATTAATTAAAGCTCGATCGAACCTAAACTAGTTGCTAAAGTAATAAAGATTTAATTATCTACTAATTGGTCAGTTATCGGCGAAGGAAATAGCGGTATTTTATCGCGAGATAGGTTGCCAGAGCAGTGTCCAGTTCGAGCATAAACTTCCTTGTCGTGTTTCGAGATATCGAACCGGCAACGATTCTTTTTCAAGTTTCTCCCGCCTTTTCCTTCGTAACGCGAATGTCATTATTAATCTACAGCCTGTAGCGAGCAATCGGTGGACGCGGATGTGTACGCGCAAGCTAGACAGGAACGACCGATGAGTAATGGTTCGTCCGTCAATTATAAATACGATTTCAGTTCGTTGCGCAACAAAGTTTAGTATTAACCTGACTGTCCATTTATCTTTGCCGGTTTATTTTATATTTACATCGGCGTGATGCATCGACCAGTTTATCTATTGTTGAATTAATCCCTCGTTTATTATTACAGCTGCTTATCGTCGCTCGCGTTCGATCCTACGTGACTATCAACCTGGCCAATTTTATCTCGCACAGGGATGCGAGTGCCTTTCACCGTTTCCTGTTGTTTATCGTCGCTGTTATTATCTACATTTTATAGTCCTGCTTGTTTTTCCTGTTGCATGTCGCAAAATTTGAATAAATTAGGGGAACGATTGTTCGCGTCGGATGCACGCGCGAAGGCGACGCGTGAATGGAGACTCGCCATATTGATTTCAACGATCAAGCAAACCTTGTTCAGGATGGTTGAACCTGGCTGAATCTCTTTTTTTTGTGTCTTGAAGTCATCGACCTTTTTGTACACGAATATAGTACACATTCAGTAGAATATTTCATAAAAGTGAGATTTAATAATGTTACACTTTCTCATTTCTTTTTATATATATATTCTCCACATTTTGAGTATGATTCGTGTCTTATAAATTCAAATTTAATAAACAAATTTCTCCGCAATTTTTCATCGATCTATGTTAAGTTAGAATACTTCACGGAATACGCGAGACCAGAGCAAATCGTATTCAGCGTTTCCGCGATCCATCCGGTGTCAGTTCTACGCGTGGAACAGTTACGTCTACATTTTCTAACGCGTCAGAGAAATCGAAACGTGAGATGGATCCAGTTCGCGGAATTATGGAGCATGCATCGTGACATTGTCCAGAGTTATTGCGATCTACACGTTGGAAGCTGTATCCAGCGACCGGATACAAGTATTCAGTCCATTCGCACGAACCAGGAGCATTCGCTGATCTATTTATTCAGCCAGGCTGAAGGTAATCGCGATACGAGATAAGCGAACGATGTTGTCCTCGATAAAAGAAGACTCCGTCGTGTACTCCGTTTCACCATCTTTTTCGCTCGATCTCGAATATCGAGAAACGTTTGAATGCTTTTTTCAGAATTTTTTCCAGTAAATTCAACCAGTTAAACGAACGAGTTAAACCTTTTAAATTCGCATACAGTTCAACAATTTTTATCTAGTTGCTATACGAGTGATAAGTTTCCCTGGAATTAGTTGGCATTAATAATCCGTTATCGCACGGTCACGAGGAAAAAATAACTTTTTCCAAGGCTCCGATGTTTCAACTCCGACCGCTCAATAATTGGTCACATGAACATAATGTAAATTTAACAGCGGCACGGTTCTGTATAGAGCACAATGCCCATGTATAACTCATGTTTAATGCAAGAGTCAGAGGCGTCAGCGTGCGATATTACAATACCGGTCGAGGCCGATTTCCTGATTTTCGATGGTGTTTTGGAGCGATCGTTCAATGCCATCATATCCTGCCACTAAATCGAATCTCGAGTGCCGAAACATTGTCCTATAACCCTCGACAGTTTGCAGTAATTTCATCAGTTTCGAGCGATATCAACAAACATGCTTTCCGATTCCATTATACATCCAATATCACGAATACTAACAAAAATTAATCCTCTGTTAATTAATGAATCTATTCGATCCATCTATTCTTTTCAATTAATACAATTGCAATTACGTACGATTGCGTTTAACCCCATCAAGAGACTCTGCAATCACTTATACTCTCCTAGTCGACGACAGACCCAATGAAATATAGTTCCCACGACAGAGATAAGCTTCCTGGCCGATAATCGAGCCGCAATTGCACCGATTAAAGTCCGTGCCTTAGCGCCTTTCGCTTATTCAAATTGTTGTCTAGAAGCTACTCCATCGGACTCTGATGGTCGCGTTGGAATGCGTCTTATCTGGTTATCAGACCGAGCTACTAAACCCTGTCGAGCTTTACTCCATCGTAAAAATATTTGCAAACGAACGTGGAGAGGCGTCGACGTCGCGACGCGAAGGTGCATTGAACTCAAAAGACGCGGCAATCGGCTAAGTATATTTGGACGCCGGGTACGAGGAGAATTTAACGCGTGACTGAACTTGCGGCACGGATAATAGGATGTAAGTGTTTGCTTCCGGTCGTAGTTTTAATTCACCTCCATGGGATGGTGGTCTTTTCCGCCGCGAAATCGTCGATTACTCTTGAATGCCTGCTGCGTCATCCATTCGGAACGGAAATTCTGATGGCCGAGGTGTTTGAACAATGAACACGTGGGAGAATTTTGTGGCGAGCGTAATGAAAATCGAAGATAATGTTCGTGCCAACGTAATCTTGTTCTATGGCAGCGTTTGAAAGTATTTTATATCGTGGAAATAAAAATAATAAAGAGGAAGCATTAAGTTGACTTTACTCGAGAATAAGGAGGTTTAAAATCATGGTTATACAAAGGCATTACTTTGTCCCATTTTCAAAGCTTCGTTATGATACGACTCGGGATGACTCGAATCACTCAAGCATATTCTTGTATACATTATTCATACGAATATATCATATTTTGCATACTTCTTTATACACCACGGATGCAGTCTCTACAAAGAAATTCACAATTTTATTTTCAACGTTTACATCAGTCTCTTACCTATCTTTTTAAAATTCAATGTTTAACATTTTGAGAAAGTCCCTCCAAGCAGAAAATTAAATACCGATCAGTCTCAGTCTTACTTATCTTACGTACATCTTTGGATATTGATATAATATAGAACTTGATATAATATACGTTGAATCTAACGTCGTCAGATCACTTTGGTATTCTTGATTTCGCACAAAACGACCCGTGAACGAAGAATGGCATCTGGTAACACGTCTTTCCTTCGATCAGAGAGTCCAATCAGCTACGGTGATTGCACGAACTGTTGGCACGCGTATCTAGCTAAACGCGAACTGGTTCATTATGCCACAGTAGCCATAGATCACACAGATAAATACATTTGTGTCTTAATGCTTGGACAAGCGAGGTCGTCGCGTACCTTTCACCTCCCTGTGTTCATGATATACACACATAACCATGCGTGTCCCCAATGCCGCAATACTATGCTGGCTACAAATTTGCTTGGTAATTAACCAATTAGTGGAACATTGCTAATTGACTGATTAAGTACCCACTCGTCGGGAACTAGATTGATACTGATGCGGTCGGTGCCCGCGTGCATTAACGTCGCCAGGAACGTGGCTGGTTGCCGTTCATGCCGAAAATGTACATCAAACGCATGAAAAATTCCACCTCATTTATAAACAAAGCAGAAAAGAATAAAAAGGAAGAAACAACAAAAAAAAAAAAAAAACAGCAAACAGATTTTTATCATTTTGAGAAAACTTTTATACGAAGTAATTCAACGCTATATTTTATCCGGCGAATCAGCCGAATAAAATTTTCCCAGTGCGCGCTACGTTTACTTTATATATTCAAAAATCACATTCCACCGGCCGATTCGACAGTTCCCTTTCCATTTCCCTGTTTTCTAATCTCGATTACCATCGTGGCGATAACAGAACGCTATCACGAGCGAAAGAGACTCGAAATAAAAACGATCCAGTGTCCACCTGTTTTTCTATCATTTTCCACTCCTCTCTGTTATGTTTCGTCCTGTTCGAAAGAAGATGAGATCCACGAGCACGCAAAAATCGATTACCTGTCCATTTCACGTCCGTTCACGACGTGCACACGTATATATAAATTCAAGTACACGAAGCACCTCCGAGCTGAACCATGCGATTTTGGATCGGTAGAACCAAGAGGAATCCGGAATAATTCAAAAGATAATCCGATAGTGCGGTTATAATTTGAAAGATGGTGTTTGAGTTTCCCGGGCTGGCCCTGAGTACGCGTATGCATTCATTCATTCGCCCTAACTACGAATAGCCCTGCACCACCTAGTAGCTTCCGGTCGAGCACGTGCGCGTGTTCAACTCGCTCGCTCGCTTGGATCGCGCGATCGTGCACTCGCCGACGTATGCTGCCATGTATTTGGATAGAACTGCTGCCGGCTATATTCCCTGATTGGGGCCGGCCAAGCTTCCTGCTGCCTTGCCTCCTGCTTTGCATACCTAACTACGGAGGCGAATTCCTCGCCCGAGACAACCGGGATCGCTCGGTTCAGCTTAATTTCTAGCTTAAACCGAGTTATCTCATAACTATAGCCGGCGTGCACTTTTCAACAGTTTCCTCGTGCTCGGGAAAACCTACATTCACTCAGCGTTAATCCTTATCGTTCGACCGTTGAACGAGAATCGTTGCTTTGTCGGCGACGCGCGGAATTTTCGTTATACTGCTCTCTTTAACCTTTGTTTGCGTTTCGATGCTTCGAAATGGGAGAAGTATTTGTGCGTCTTTTTCATTGTTAGTATTGTTGTATCGTCGTTGAAAGGTTTATCACGATGCTTCTGTCATTCGTACGTATCGGCGGTGAAGAGAGTTTTCGATGATATTTTAGTGGGCAGCGCCGGAAGCGCAGTCACTGATCTCGTCATGCCAAAGAGAATCCGCGAGCTTGTTTCCACGAGAAAAAAATACGATCATGCTTTTAGAGGAAATACTATACGTTCGAGCATGCGGCAAACGGTAATAGCGTTAGATGCATCTTCGATTTCGTGTTTCTCAAAGAATCGTTTCTGGTGGTGGCTGTCAGCGGCGCGACAGTCATTGCCGTGTAAACAATCTTTGATATACACTGAAGTTTTCATCTAGGTCAAGTACCATTTCTGCTATTAATAGACAAAGTGTAGTATAAGGATATGTCGAAAGTCCACTTTAGTAAGAAAAAATAAAATTCTACGTCGTGAGACGCTGCAAAATAGATCAATTTGACGGCTCTATCAAATACTGTGACGTGTATAACGGTGTATGTAGCTTATACATGACAGTCGGTCAAAACTTACTTGACAGAGAACACGTTGATTTACGAGAAAGATGTACTTAGCAACGGTACAAGCAAAGATAGATTGAAACTTTGTACGCTAGCGTGGATTTCTAGCTCCTTGTCATCCTAGCCTTTCAAACCTGAAAAACCTGATCACTGATAGACGAAGCATTCAGGTTTTAGTTTTCAGTCGATATCTTGCAACCCGTATTGCAAGATTCTATTTCCGAGCCGTAGATGAAAGTTGGTTCTTTTACGACTATCCATTCACTGTTAATTCACTTACGAAACACTCGCACTGTACATATATTTAATCATCTCGATACTTGTTACGGATAAGCTACGCGATTACATCGCGAGTCACCTGATTATATATTCTTCAGGAAATGACACGCGTGACACATTCCAAATATCCATATCCCTTTGCTCGATCTTAAACACGCATTCACGCGTGCTCGAGAAGCCTGTCGGACTTGTCCCGAGCTGTGTCAACGTCTGTTAACTTCCGTGTACTTTTATCAGATTAAATTTAAGCCCATAGCGTGACCGTGCACTCGAACGAAGGATAAAATCGCCACGTAGAAATTTCGCGATTCCCTTCCGAGCGGCTGAAAATCACGGGATGGCAATAAATCGAATTAATATAACGCTATCTGGCCGAAGGAAAAAGCGAAGGTGTCGCGCGTAATTACCGGATTGCCGATAATTAAGGCACGCCAGCAGAGCACCTGCGATTTAAAAGTTAAATTGTGTTTCGCTCATGAATTATGCATTCGCGGCCGAAGCTTGCTGATTGCACGGGAACTTTGATCTTCCTGTTATATCGTATCGGAGAAACGATCGTAAGAAGATCGCTGATTCGATGCACCTTTAATTGCTCGTCCGTGTAACCGTCCATGAGATTTCTCGCTTCGTTCGTCTTTCACTCACGAGCTTCGGCGTTTTCGTCTGCTCGAGTGTCATTTTCCTTTCGAATATTAATCGTAAGAATCGTTCGACGGTGATTAAATACCATGGAAATAATATTTCGGCGAACGTGCGTTAATTTCGTTGTTGACTTTCCGCGCGAGTTTTCACTTCTGTCATTTTGGTTCCTTGTGTTTCGATTCGAACGAAGGGACAAAGTTACGAATTCGACAATACACCGGTTCGTTTAGACGCTATTGTGGATTGAAGCGAACAAATTACTGTATTGGAATGCGGCGCACGGCAGGTATTGACAAATTTAAAAAAATAAATTGAAAACCGATGGTGTACGTAATAGTAATACACGTGATGCATTTCAGTTTTCCCTATTTTTTTCGTTTGTACGCAAAGTTTGTTTCAATTTGTATTGCTTAACAACTCCTATATATTATATTACATATTTTATTTCGCTTAAATTGTATTTTCTGTAAATTTAATTAAATCGAATGTTCCATGCAATCGAGTCACCTGATTTTTAATATATAGCATGTATAATCATCCTATTTTACGTATAGTGTTTTATACAGACAAGATTTTATTTAAAACGAGGCACAAATAATTCCCGCGACCTATAAATCACACATCCTACAGGAACGTTCTCTAATAGTTTCGAACAATCCTCTTTTAACCCCCTGGCGCGAGCAGATCTCGTTCATTTAATCACGCTCACAGTCATTTAATTAAATATCCTCGAAGCTGGCCTTTATCGTCGAATATCCGTATCGCGAACGATGGGAAACGTTTTCCATTTTAATTATAGAACCTTTGACTCAGTTGGCGCGTAAGTGCATGGCGAGCCAACAGACGCGAAAGAACGTTTTAAATTGTGAAAACCATTATTTTCGTTTCAATTAGGAGAAAAACGTCCGGATACTATTCCTGGACTCTGTGTGTGCATGTCAATCGACCGAGATTCGCATTTAACTTTCGCGAACAAAGTGGTCCAGCGTAGAGCCGAGTTTAAGGAAGGAAGGACGTGATCTTCGAGTGACACTTCGTTTCGACGTGAAATCGTAGTCGACAAGGGATCAACTATACGCTCACAGATTTCGAGGGAAAAGACGGGCCAAGCTTTGCGAAAACTTGGCCCACTCGAATTACATTAAGATGAATTCTACCGCCGGTTCAGCTCCATGTTATTTTAAGCATCGTTGAAAAGAAGTTATTACCATCTTCGTCGAACTCGTTAAATTCCGGGTTAAGCAACCGCCCGACCTTTCGACGCGACTTTGTTCCCTTTGACGGTCTACTATGCCCGGAATAACGCGTTTCGATCTTCTTACTGTCACTGGCTCTCGAGAACGCTAATTTCACCACAAGATCTCGTTCAGCGCTATTAAGGAAGAATTTGCCGATGATTTATCGGATACTGTTTGGCTTTAAATCAAAATATCCTGCAGAATCCTTTTTTTGAAACGAACTGTTCGTATCTTTGTTTCTTGGCGAGCCAATTTTTCCGCTACACCAAGCTACACTCTGTACAACGATAACCTTGTTTTTACGATATATAGGAGGAAATATTTTGCATAAAGCTTTTATCCTTTTTATGAAAATTTAACGTTCAGAGTGGACATACTCTATAGGAATATTCGTTTGACTGGTGCAACAAAGAGGAAGCAACGATTACAGTATGCGTCAGGAAGGCTACGAGGCACGTTGGTATCGATATTATCGAACGGCGCGTAACGTTGCTGCGTATAAAGCAGACGATATTGCGTACACGCATCACGAATCCCATTGTACCAGGAACGATGTCGCGAAATTGGCGACATCCTATCGACGAAGGTACTCTGTCAGTAGCGGGATGTAAATCACGAAGCCGCTTATGAAATCAGAATTCAACGCGGTGAAGAACTGAAAGAAGAGGAGAAAGAGGAAGGAGAAGAACGAAGGGGAGAGAAAAATGCATTCCACCCACGACGTTAAACCTTGACGACCGTGCAGGCGCCATTTACACTTGCAGTTTCGCTGTGGCAGATGAATCGAACGCGATTATCGATGCATCGCGGATGTAGCCTTCGCTTCGTTATAAACCTTACGATTTCGAAGCGAGATTTACAAAGCCTTGCATATCTTCTTTGCAATCTGTTCTTTGATATCTTGCACAATGATTTACGATATATTCAAAAGTCTTTGCAATCATAGTGAATATAAAATTATACGAACAAACGTAACAAATTTGAAGCCTTTACAAGCGTATTGACATTTGATGCAACATCGTATCAATATTACTAAAATCGTGGCAAACAGGTGGACAGCAATACTCGCTATCTTTTCGTTAAGTCAACAGATACGCAATATTACGTGAAATTTGAATTATTTGTTTGAAATTTTATGGATAGAGCGTTTAAATCGGATATTATCGATTTGTTAACCGTTTTTAAATGTCATTGCTAATATCGATAACGATGGTCTCTCCGTCAATTTGGAAAAATCTCTTTCTATTTTATCTATAGCATTGAAACCGAATACGCGTGCCTAGATTCTCTATTTTTATACAATAAATAGTATAAATTAATGGAAGCACGCGTTCTCGAAATAATCTCAAAGGCTAGAAGACAAATACATATTCCAGTTTCTGTAAAATCCCAAGACCACCAAAATGACGGCGTAGAAATGGTCGATAATCACTCGACTTGTCGCGCTGACGAAGGTAATAACGTGTTTTCCCGAGCCCTATTAAAAGGTGGATCGCGAAGAACGAAGGTAATTCGGTGTATCACGAAAGGAGAAAAACGGAAGCCGGTTCCACAGGAATTTCGACGTCGTTAGGTGTAGAAGGTGGATTCTTCCGGTGGAACGCAAGCAACGAAAAATCGCCTTTACCGTGCGGTACAGACTTTTTCGACGGCGTCTTTTACCCGGCATACCCGACCCCCTGATATACCAAGTACTGTGGCTAGTTCTCCCCCGCCCCCTCGCCCAAGGCACAAAGTCGTTTCGACAAATGGAACGTCCGCGCGATAGAGAAAATTGTACCGGCAATAATAAAGCGATACGACAAACGAAGGGGTCGAGGGGGATGAATAGAACCGTACAGAACCACCCCCTCTTTTGTCTGTAGCTCTATGTTTCCTACTGATACCACCGATAAGTCCAAATATTACATCCGCTTGTTTATCCTTCGAGATGTACCGTTTAATCTGATTGTATTTTTACCAGCGGGGGTTAGAACAGTCCTCGAGAATTATCTTCGGCCATTGCTTTTGCCCCGATCGGTGCCACAGCCTCGAAAAATATTTTTCTTTCTCCTTTGGCTTCGCGGTATGACTATCGCGTACGATCCGCGAGTTTAAACCGACAGTAAAGAGCTTTTCGATGTTTTATTCATACATTTCGCACAGTTCGTTATGGACTGTTAGGGAAATATTTTAAATTGCCAACAAACGTGTTTATGAGGTTTTAAATATGTTGGCGATGGGAAGCTATTTAAATAATAACCCAGGCTAATGTATCGTAACAGTATCCCACAGTTCATGCGGATTTCGAACTGTAACGTTCCTGTACTACACAATACGTTCCACGATGTTGATAAATTTGCGACCGGTAAGTGCGCAATTCAAACTTCCCACTTCTGAATACTATTAAACGAAAATTCGCGTTATGGCAGCGATTCAACTTCGCCGCGAGTTAAGCGAAACGACAAAACCTTGAATAATTCCTAGGGAAGTTCTCTGAAGAAGCGATTCGACTTCTCTACAAGGTACGACACGCTGATTTGTTAAATAGCGTAATTGCAAACGAAACGATTCAGAATCTATTTTCGAATTCGCTTCTTTCGTTCTTATCCTTATAAACAAGAAGAGAGACGATAATATTTAATAACAATAATAATGATAATAAAGATATATTATTACACGAACTTAATATTTCGAAAATCCACGCATTATCCATTCTACAGGGATACGAAATTTTGATGGTTTTCGCGAGAAGAATACTCGCCGTGGAAGAAGGCTGATCGCGAAATTGTGGAATAATTTTATCGAAACAAGGGCACACCGTCATCGATGGTTAGAATCTAGCTGTTCTTCGATGGTTGTGGCCGCCAACGGCTTTTGACGGAATCAAAATATTTGTATTCATATCGGGTAGTGCGGTTCGAGGGTAAGTGGCTTTCTATGTAGGTAAAAGGAGGGTAAAGTACTCACGTTAGCGGTGTCGTCGAGTTTCCGCTTCCACGCATCGCTACGTTCGATTAGGGCGTTCCACTGCTCTGAAAGTTTGTTCACTTCCCGGCGAATACTGCGCGTCAATTCGCGTGCCTGTTCCTCTGCGCTTCTGTAGCCCCTCGAATCACCATCCAATTCTCTTCCGGCTGAAATAGAACGTCAAACGTGAGCTTGATACCGGAACAACCTTCGAATCGACGCTAAATACGTCAGATCTTTCGCGATAGATAGCTTCGCTTTTATTAGTACGACACTGACGACAACGTGTATCGTAAAATTTCATTAATAATGCTGGTTGAATTGTGCGACAGTTTCACTGATATGTCCCTGCCATGAATTTGATATCGATTGCAATGTTACGAGAACATCGCCAGGATTTTATACAAACAAACTAGATATAAATAAACAAGACAACAAATGTGCGAATAAACAGACCGAAAATGTAAATATGCAGACCGCAATGTCATTGGATGTAAAGCACAGTGTTTCAATAATTTTCATATAGTAAACTTCGACGCCATTACCCTATATATATATTTCTGACGGAATCGAGCTAAAGTTATCGAAACGCGCTATTAATAATTCTTCGGAGCGATAACAATTTCACATAATTCCGGAGTTTGTGCAGGTTCTCGGCAAATTGAGAGCGCACGAATGAAAGAATCGATAACTCTTGATCTTGTTTCAATTTTCGTTTTCCAAAACGAAATTCGATGTTTATCACAGTTCGAAAAGTCCGTGTTTTTTTCCATTTCAGATGGTAACAGCGGACGTAACGAAACGTAGAAATGACATTACCGCGTTTGTATCGCATGTATGACGTCGCGATGCCTAGGCTGTTCTATCGCCGGGAATTAATTGTCCTATGAATCACGCATCGTATCATGCGGGACAGTTTTTATGTGCATGTTTAGCATTGATAACGCCTACCAACCGTACCTGTTCGTTGCGTCCCTATCTGCCGCGTGTTATGATGATTTATGTTTATGGTGCCAGTTGCCCTTTGCCCCGTCACTCGGTTCCGTAGTTACTCGTTCGATTCCCGATTCATCGATCGATATATGTGCCACACCGAGAAAAAGGTAAACCTTCGTGCTTTTCACGAGCTCGTTTTTCGTTCTCTTTTCATACTTGTTCCCATTTCGTGATGAACGACGGGCGAAAATTACGCTGTGATGCCGCGATGAAAATTATTACGTCGGGTAATAAATATGGTTTCTGTGTTTAATTTCTTGAACATGGAATTTGTGCACTCGTTGTTTCATACTGGATCCAAGTCTATTTAATGTAAATATCTTACGGCAGAATTTCCACAATAATTTCGTATTAATTGTAAATCGTATAATCGCGAACTGCATAGTATTTATTCCTAATTTTTAACTCTTAATGGCTATTATAGATGAAGCTTCTCATCCTGTGAATTTTCCTTTAACGTTCTTTACTACAATTCTTTCTTCAATCTTTACTACAATTAGTTTATTTACAATAAATGGATCAAACAGGTGTTGGTTAAACAGCAAACGATGGTTATTTAACATGAACTAATCACAAAAGCGTATTATAATTAAGACAACTAGATAGTTAATTTGCAACTTTCGTCACCACGGATTCACCGCGGACCACATTCTCTCCACAACGCAATTCGCACTCTCTGACTCTTCGATTCACAATCTCTGGCCTCTCAACTCACTCCCCAACTTCTCAACTAACACTGACTGTTAATTCGTCTCTCGCTTAGCATCCCTTTGTCTTTTGTTTTAGCCCCACCACGCACGTGTTCCGCAACCGCTCGTGGCCAGGGTCGCGCAGGCCTTTTCCGCGAAACTATTCGATCGAAGGACCGAGATACATTGTTGGGCCTGTTGGCACTTCGGCTTTCCCGCGATATTGTTTACAGTTCGCCCGATACCTCTTAGGCCTTTCGTCCACGATACTACACAACGTTATGACTCGTATTGTTGTGCCTTGAAGTGCCAACTTTGTTTTGGTTTGCTAGGTTCCAAGGTGAACAAACTCCGGACAATACATTATCGCTGTTATTTGTAATCGTCGACCGGAGTTACATGTGAACTTTTTGTAATACCACCGATCGATGCAAATAGACGAACGTGGTCTCTAGGACGAATCATTATAGCGAGTCGTACGGTCGAATAACGAGCGTAGAGTTGAATAGTAGCATTGAGAGAGCGTAGACTATTTCTGTACTTGTATTTAAAGTGTATTTAATATAATCGACTATTACAATTTTATCATTCGTCTCTTTAATAAACCGACACGTAGTGATAATTCAGTTATCTAGAGCTATTATAGAAAACAATTTTTGAAGCGTTAATTCTCGTTTAATTTGATCGATTCTTTTAATCTCTTAGTTCGCAGCCGACGTTACTATTTAGTTGGAGATGCTCCAAGCATAGTATTCAGAAACATTGTGCAGTGCATAGTAAAGACGACGACATGGATAGGTTGGTAGAAAATCGTATTCGAAGAAGGCGATTGAAAAGTCGAAACAGGTAGCAACATGGTCTAAATCAGGACGATCGCGGATCGCTAAAGAGACATCACCACGAGAAAAACACCTGGAAACTATTTTCACCGAATCGAATTAGGCGGTCGTGTTCTTCATCGGTAAGCCATCCATTCAACAGTTGCCACATTCGATTTCCAGTCACGTACACCCTCGTTTTTCTCACTTTTCTCTCTTTTTTTTCATTTTTTTTTTTTCTCTTCATTCTATAGACTCGTATTCCACCGACAGCTTTCATCCCTCGATGCTTTCTGTTCGGTCATTTCCCACTTGGCTGTTGTTTCAGAAACTGACCACTGAGTTTACGTAATTCCTCTTTCTCCTTTGAACAAATTCTCCGCTTTGTTACCCGATAATTAATATCAAGTTATCTTTCTGCAGTCTACCAGAAAGCTCAATGCGATATTTGCAAAGCAAAATGTTTATTCTGATATTTAATTTATAAAGCTAATCGTAAATTCTTCTTTTCAATGAGGAAAAAGAGAAAATTATAAATAAACGAAAGATAAGAACAATACAATAAACAAAAGGGAGAAATTTGAACACATCTGAAATTAGTATTACAATGATTCAACGACAGCTAGGTTTTAGCAATTTTACTTCTACCGAAAACACATCTCTTTCCTAGCGAAGATATAAATCCAAAGGCAGAGTTTTCACAAAATACGATAGAAGAAGAGAAACGGAGCGCTGCAAACCGTTTCTAAAGATCCATCTATCAAACAGCGTTCCCAGCCACACACACAATCAGTTCAGTGCCTTCTATTCTCGCAACGAATGACCAGAAAATTTCCCATCCATCAATCGTGAGAGGTAAGAGCTCCCAATCCGTTCAAGACGTTCGCGTTATGTTACACAGGCTTGCTGCCATGCTAGGAATACGTATGATCGTGTTCAATGTAAGTTAATCAACAAGAAGAGTAGAAAAAGATAGATAGTTAGAGAGAAGAAGAAGCGACACGGTGAATGTCACGAAGCTGCGGATTCTGGATTCGATCGGAAACATCGGATCAGCGCCTCCTGTGCAAAGACAACCAGCGTTCGCTCGGTGCACGATTTCGGTCGCTCGACAGGCAGTCACGTTCGATGAAACGTGCACGGCATCGAGCAGTCTCGGGCGTTGTCGTAACGTCAATAAATTTCAACCGATATAACACGCCGCATCGCAGCACGCCGACACAGATCGTGCAACCAGCTCCTTGCTATCGAGTTGCCAGTTGGCCAGCTGCACGGATTTGGCCCGTGAAATCGAATCGAATCGAATAAGGGATCGAAGCTCAGCTCGGTGTTTCGCCGACTCAGAATCGCTATTCGCAATTTGTAACCTGCTATCGCACCTGTACGCGCCATCGTCGATGATTTTGAGACGTCGATAAAGAGTCAGAGAAATATATGCTCGTGTATGATGGAAACTATCGAATTTCGAACAGTGTATTATAAAAAGCGTGAAAATAAAATCGCGATGTTTGGGAAATTCTTTGTTTCGAATTTGGAAAGTGCAGGTAGGAAAGAGTATTGATATTACAAAGCGAGTAACGTTTCCCTGAGAAACTTTGCCAAGTTCTGGGTTAGAGTTTCCGATCTCCTGCGGGACGACTCTTCCAAACCTTACAAGTTTCACCAGTTACCGGGTACTTCGATACTTGTAACTCGATTGATACAGTCTCGCGGTTTCCCCGAGTGGTTTTCGTTAGCATTGACCGCGGAACTTTTCGTTTCGACGTTCGAACATCGAGAAACTGCATTATTCATCGTTTAACGGTATCGAACTATTCTATCGGAGAATCGAGATGTTCGACTCGGATGGAATTTACATGTCTCCTTTTTTTTTTTCTTTCTTTAAGAAGCTAATTTACAGGAGGAACAATTAAGGAAGATACGAGGGACCGTGTTCTTGCGTTGTTCCAACGAGAATAAAAACGAGAAGCGTAGTCTTTTGTTTGGCGGACACAGTACCAGGACGGTGGCGTTTGTTTCGTTCGCTTAATAGACGAGCCTCATTTTCTGGCAAGAACTCTGCTGAATCCTTCTCGGTCAAATAACCATAAATTCCGTGTTTCACGTTTCTTAATAATCCTGGTTTCGAGAGGGTGGAATTATCTAAATGAAATATTCAAGAGGGACCACGGTTACACGTCCGCCGCGGTTATTGTACGTGAAAGCCGGTGACAAGAACGAATGAAGCTCGTTTCCAAGGGCCGCTCTTGTTCCGTTGGCTTAAGTAAAAGGTGGAAAAAACGAGGAAGCGAAAGAGAAAACTTCTCGTATTTTATCAGCCCACTTAACAATCCCCTTCATTCCGCCGCGACAAACTGCCGCGAGGAGCCGCCCTTTGAAGCTACAACTTTAATCAATTTTACCCTCTCTTACTCCATCCTGCTTTTAATCCTGAACGTTCTGCCTCCAAAACAGGGTACTCGATGCTCGTCGATGAATTAGGTCCACGTTTGTTTCTAACTCTATCCACAGAGAAGTCGATATCCTTCGACTTTTTTGCTCAACAAATTTATTTCGCCGAAGATGATTAGAGGAATGCAAACTTTTCAGCATTTAGCCAACCTCTCGCTTATTTATAATAATTCTTTTGAATAATTTCAGGTTATAGTTTTCCAAACGTACAAAGCAAGCACAGGTCAACGCACCCTAGAACAGGCGATTTTTAATGTCCCAAAAGCCTCTCTCCTTTTTTCTCTCGTTATTCGGATTCGAGCTTACGACGAGAAGTCTGAATTCTTCTGGAGCAGATCGGTCTCCTTTTTCGTTCCTTTCCGTGGCTAATTGGTATGAAAAATAGCGGGAAGAAGAATGCCGGGAATTATTGGAATTGAAAGCTCTGCCGCGCCTCTTAATTACTAGGCCTGCACGCTATTGGCGAATTCAGTCGCGCATTCCGGACCAGTTCCGAGGAAACTAACGAACGTACTTGGCCGACTTTCTCTACACTTTCGCCAAAACTTTCGTCCCGTACATTTCGTTCATTACATTCATCGCTTATCATCATTTTTCTGAACAGTTCTTTTTTTTTATCCTGAATTGCTTTGGTCGCGACGTATTCTCGTTTCGAAGATGGAAATTTCGTTAACGAGAAACATTGTGAAAATTGTATATGGCGATATTTCTATCGATAAAATTTAATTTTCTAAATAATATTACAATTTTATTGCTACTGGTTTCTTTAATTCGAATACTTGGAATATACGGACGGTGAATTAACTTTCTTTCCTTTCTTATAAATTTCTTTATTCAGGACAATTCTTGGTTCAGAAAAGAGAAGGGGGAGGACCGTTTAATTTCAACGACTAATTTCGTTTACTGAACCTTTCATTTAAATCGGTAACTAGGGCTGTTAAACTCGGCTTCACAAAGCTTTACTCGGCTTTACGAAGTCTTTAAACAGCTTTAAGAGACTCGAACTTGGTTATTTCTCCGAGTGCTTATAAAGCGTTCAAACACATTTCTTCGCAGGTTCGATATTAATTAGGAGCAACACAATTACTTTTTATTAATTGGATCTTTAATATTTCGATATTACTCGTGAACTTCTTGATCCAAGTTCTAATTACGAACTGGACGATGTTGTAATTAAAAATAATCACGTTTTCAGATTAATTAGCTTTGATGTTGTTTAAAAGTATCTCATAAGAGGATCTGCGATCTATTTAGCAAGATTTGTAATTATATTGAGATATTCTGAAGTTCAAACGCTTTTCGATTACACAAAACTTTTGTGACACGTCGTATTTTGTAATTAATCGTTCTCAATCGTATCTTTCTACGCCAATTGCAAATGTTTTCAAATAATTTCAGCACAAAAATGGTACAAGTGTACATTTTTCTAAAGAAATGTGCTAAGTGCGAGATGGTAATAGATAAAGTTTGTTTTTAAGTCTATTTTGTGTTTTTAAGTCTACCTGTATAATTTCTAAAACCTGTGACTCTTCTATCGTAATAAAATTTGCTTCTCGTTGTTTACGTCGATACTTGGTACATCTTGCACAATGATTTTACCAGCCGATAACATCAACGAATCGACAAGTAACAAATTGCGATACAAACGTCAGCACGTAACTTATACGCTAATAGTTGTACAGCCAAGTTTTACCTGTACGACTGAACTCAATGCAAATATCACAAACTCACCTTCAGAATCCGAAGTGTCAGAGAGCGGTGGTTCGTTGGCGATGTACTGACGGCCACTCAGCAGGTTGTTCTCGACGATCGGTCGTTTGTCTTCGAGCTGCCTCCTGAAGCCGCGATGATCATCCTGCAACGCGCAAGAAAACGTCCACGTGAGAAGGAAGCATTCACGCCCGAGTTGTTCGTCGCTCGCTCGTACACTCGACGAGGTAAGTAGGCTAATTCGCGAAGCTTTAAACGGCAACGTCGAGAGCAACGGCAGAGCCATCGACGTCGTCTACATTTCGTCGCGTGCATTCGTAATTTCGTTTGACAAGACATCGTCGTGACGGCACGCGTCGCGCTGACGATTCCGCACCGCGAGCGGCTAACGAGGAGACGAAAGAAGAAAAAAGAAGGACGAAGAACAGGAAGAAAATGAGCTGCAACTTTCACGATATCGCGTAGCCTGACGGCTTCTCGTTAACGAGATTATCCTTTGCTCTCGCTTCCGCGAGCCTCGAGAAAATTTAGACACCGAAACATGGTTTTTTGCAGTACGTTCCTCCGCTCGCTTCTATCTCGTTGGAAACGGCAACCAGCGATTTTTCCCCCACTTCTCGAGCACGGCCTCTTTTCTTTCGTACACTCTTTCCTCCCATCGTCGCCGGACTGGCAACACCGAGAGGGTGTGTCTTTCGAAGAGCACGTGAACGGCTCCTTTCAAACGACTCGGAATAATTTACCTACTTTCGTTGTTGCGACAACTGCGGATCCGCCTACATACACACATAGGCACGCACACGCACAGTGAGATCCTTCAGCTTTCGGAGGGATGACGATGAAACGGCGCGTTATTAGCGCCGATTTAAACCTTCGTGTTCTCGTTTAGTCTCTCGCGGAATTATTTCGGCTGATGCGAAATTGCGGTTACGCGCATCTCCCAACATTTCTTTCGCGAATGCTTCTCCTTCTCGTTTCTATTTGTATTTACCTTTCACGCCGCGTTTAAACTCGTTTAACGTGCCGTTCCACTAGCAAAGGTATCGTAGGTGTGTAGATTAATCGTTGCCGGGAATGAAATTTTTATATTTCTTACAAATCTCAAACTCTGGGCAACTCGTTTTTTAATTAGAAAAATATTATCGCCATTTGGTACGTCGGTTATTTTAATTTTCCCTATCGTCGCTGTGGAATAAAATTCTTTCTCCCGCGAGAGAAGGGACCAAACACCAGGAAAGAAGTCCCTAATTCCTTATTTTCGATAAACCCGATGAAATCGTAAATATGGTCACGCATATTGACCGAAAGTATCACGTCCACGTGGAAAGTTACACAGCAACGCGTAATAACGAGCGAAGAAGTGGTCCACTTCTTTCGTTTCTGTGCTATTCAAGGAGATTTCTTTTAGCTTTACGTTTCTTGCCTCTTTCAACTTCTTGTTTTCGTTCTCTTTTTCGAAATGAGTTTCATACATTATTGTTCGTATTCTATTAAATAATCATCCTCGAAATCATTGCCATTCAAGCGTATTCTACTTGCACGAATCCACGAATCCTACAATATTATAGTGTTTCAACGATTCGGGTCTAAAAACGAATATGCAGAAGCTAAATAGTTGACGAAGGATTTCGCGGCGAAATAAGGTCGATTTGTTAGCAACGAAATCGAGAACAACTAAAGCGTCGTTCGTTTAATTGAGCCACTAGACGTTTTCTAATTGGCCACGCCGAGATAATCGCCTTATCGTATTGGTTATCGGAATGACGGGTTAATTACGCAGGGTGCATCGTAGCGACGTATTCAGCGAGAGAGTAGCAGCACGTTGCATTCAATGTTGAGGGATTTCCATCATTGAAACGAGCATCGTCTATTTCACGAGGTCGTTAAAAAGCGTAATGATCGTTTCGTTCGTCTGTGTGCGCGCGTGAATACATGCCTCGTCCTCCCATCTAAATTTATAGATAACGATAGAAAATGGGCCAATTTTATAGTCACTTAAACTTATTTCCACCACTCTAACAATAGAACGTCTGCCAATGTGAACCATCGATTTCGATGAAACTTACGCACAACGTGGATTTTATGTTACAGACTTCTGGCAAGCTTAACCGATCTTCGATTAAACAAAGAGGTAATTTCGCGATATATATGTATATCCTAGCATTGTATAGAATTCTTACATCATCCACGTTTTGGATGGTTTCACAATGGCAACCGAATATACACATTTTCGAAAAACGTCTTCGCGTGTTGCTATTATAGGAAGGATTTTAACACCGTGGAGAGTAATGTCGCGTATTATGCAACGTGATTATCTGATTTAATCAGCGGCACGTTATGTGAAAGAATTCGTGTCATTATGATTCGATGTTCGAAGAACGACGAGAGGAATAAAATCGTATACAATATTGCATGACATTAAAAAATGGTATTGGTATTATAGGAGAATAATATCAAAAAATTATCATCGAAGAGAACTGTTGCTAAAATACAAATTTTGAATCTTACTTTGGATTAATCCAACGCGGCCTTTTAAATTTAATGCTCGCTATGACCTACTGGTAGAACGAGAGAAACACCAAGTATTTTTATATTCATCTCTCAGGGTAAAATATTTCCATCTGCTAAATGGTGCAAGACTTTTACGCAACGCTGTACTAAAAAAACGGACATTAAAAACGTCGTGGCGCATCTCGGAACACGCTTCCCGCGGCACGTGAAACTTTCCCAGACGCACGATTAATCGTCGATAATTCGAGAAATATCGGTAATTAAAGAAACTCGAATTTGCCAGGATGGCCCGGAGAAATGGCGGCTCTTTGGCGATCGATACGCTCGTTGAAATCAATTCCGAGCTGCGATAATCGTCGTTTCGTGGCCCGATAATCGTCCCCCGTCGCGGCTATTCCTTTTTGCCAGTCGTGTGTTCGATCGATTTCGCGTTAAGCAGCGCGATTCTGTGCCGGATCGTTACGTCCGAACAACGGCGACCCGTTTACGACGAAACCGCGTTTTACGTATGCGCCATTCGAGGTGAGCCGTCGCCGATTTCACGCACGAATACGGTACGATAAAACAAGCCGCCGATATGTTGCGTGCCACACACAGCTATCGATTCCACGATCCTCGATCGTCTAATGAATTCCATTCACGAACACGTATACCAGCGCGTGACATTTTCAGCCGATCCGATACTTCGACACACGTGTTATTCGTCGTTTCAGCTATTTCGAGGTACGAAGCGGATATTTGGTAGCAAAGGAATATCGAAGAATCTTATTTAGATGGATTTTAGAGAATGAATCGCTGCGTGTAAGTGCTGATTAATTCATGTTGCATAATGTATAGTGTATTATACGTCGTACTCAATGAATAGTATAGTATATGATGAATTCTGGATAGTACACAATGCATAGTGCACGGTACATTATTCAGGATTCACGACGCGAAGTGCATAGTGCAAGATATATTGTACAGGGAACCAGATACTAGGTTCTGAGTGTAGATTTTAGAGCAAATAGGTTCAAAGTACAGGATGATGGCCACCGATGTGTGATCGTGCACAGTATACCTTTTAAATATTTCACATTTCACTTAGTTGTGAATAAATATATATTCTTAAAAACGTATGTAATCAAGTATCATAGAGAGGACTGAGAATCGTGGTTTTACACATCAGTCTATCGCTATTTCTACTAAAACAGCATGCTCTGCGTTTTATAAACCATATTGCAATGAAAACGAGCTATATGTGAGGCCACAGTCTTACATAAAGCCGTGGCGCCAGGTGACGCCTCATAATTTGCATAAATTATTGCGCCGCGTCGTTCGTTTATGCGCAATTATTTGTGTACGAATTAGAACGACATCCGCGAAGCCATATCGCGGAAATTCCGGCATTACGTTGCCCACTGTATTGTTTAACTACTATCCGGTAACGGAGAGTTCTCGTTCTATTTACTCCTGGCACGGTCATTAGTCGGCTGCATTTGCGTCTCCCTTGGGTCTTCTCGCTGTGGCGTTAGTTTGCGACTTAAAATTACGCGTTGCTGTCCGTGAAATACTCGAGTACCGCGAAACTCCACGATTTTCGACAGTTCGGCGCATCTTGCAAGCATCAAGCCGATTTCTGAAGATCGACGAAAATGGTAGGCTGGGAATCGAAATCGACCGAAACTGAAATCGATGAACGAAACGAGAACTTCAATTCAATTCGCAAACAGCCTGGCAAACAATTACATCCGAACGTGGGACACAATGAAATTTCCTCGTTTCACGGCGCAACAACTGCTGGAGTGGCATTTTGGTATTTCGAACGTCGCACGGTGTGTACAGATAGTGCACGCGTGGCAGCTGTATATCGCTTCGTCGATAATTACGTCGATCGGCGTTGAAGACATTTAAAAAAGAGCGTTTCGACCAAACGGTGCTTTAAACGACGATATTTCAAATATCTCGACAATATGATAACAAACCGACTTTAAATTTAGAATTATTTGATCTTTGAAATACGAAATATGAGATTCGAGATTTGCGAAAACTTGCAAATTCGAAGCTTAAAATACGATATTCCTGACTTTAAGTCTTTAACTCTCGCTATACGAAGATACATGGTTCTATGTACCGATCTTTTTTGAATTTCATGCATAGCAAATGCGACATCGGTGTATCGCGTATCCCTGAAACTCGCTTATTGTTTGTACCACCTGTATGCTGCGATCTTTTTCCTCTAACCCTCCGTTTGTCGTCCCTATGTACCGACCGAACTAACTGATATTCGCGTGGAATACATTACGCTTTGAAATCGTTCGAACGTTGGTGTTCACATGCATAGAATTCTTTGTTACATGGCTACTGTTTTAACGATACCTTATGCTGGTATGCTTATGGAAGCTTTGGAAAATAGGACAAAGAAAAAAGAGAAACACGAAGAGTAAAAAGATGACAAAAAATCCGATGATTTAAATTACATCACGTTTGACCCTCGAGGTAGCAAGTTACGAGGGAAAACCTTCCGAGATAATCATTTGCAGGGTAACATCGCCGGATTCAGCTGCTTGCAAGCCTCGTGCAACAACCGTATCCAACGTTAGTTACCTTCTCTTCCCCGCATCAATCTCAAAATACACGCTCATCAATCAGTAGCATCGTGGGATCCCTCATCTCGATTCCAACGGTTGAAATTGCCTCCGGAAACCAGCCTGTTAAACGATCCATCGCGACTTACTTTATCGCCTACGGTAATTAGCAGTCTCCCGTTCGCGGCTTTCAATCGATACTGTCTCGGGGATCGAGCTTATTTATTCGCCCCCGTAATCGACCGACCTCGTTAAACCCGGATATTCAACGGATTGAAAACGCCCGCCACGCGTTCCACGAGTCTCGAAACTCTTGTTCCCGATTAATATCCGGCCGATTAGGGCTTCGGTTCGCGATAAGTAGGGGCGCAGGTGTCGTCCGTCGATGACTGTTCGTGAGCGGGATCGCGGTACATGCACCTTATCATCCCTGTACACTCGCAGCTCGGTAACATGCACGTTCTAATCTGGATTAGTCCGAGCTAGTCCGTCTTTGTGCGTGGAAACTGGGCCGCCGGGGGTGGTTCGTGCTCTCGCCATCTCCTCCTCCTCCACCTCCGAACCCCTTTCGGTCGACGACGCGTGCCCCTTACTTGTCAGTGTCCACGCACACAGCGCCACCCTAATTGCGTCATTTTCGTGTAATCCAGTCCATTCCAGTAGGTTACGGGGCACGTTTCAAGGTACACGAGCCTATTTGCCTCGACAAGATCGCTTCCGGCTCAAGATGGGCTTCCGGCTCAAGGTGGATTTCAAGGTATCCTTGGATACTGTATATTAATACTTTGGAAACTGCCGGGAATAACTCGATCTTGATACAGTTTACAGGTATTGATCGGGTTATGTTTTAATCGGAACTTGCTTTTTATCAGAGACGAAACAAGGTAGGAGATTCTTAAGGAATATGCCATATCTAAGGGGTTCGGCAATTCGAGTTTTGAATTTATTGCCTTTGTAATCAGTAGGGCTTGATTTGAGCAGCGAGTTTCAGGTTTTCGTTATTGTTTTTTATTCTTGCCCAGATAAATCGTGATTAGAATTTATAGAAATTGTAGCAACTCTTGATAACAATCATCTGTGTGTATATTTTGGTATACGATACGGCCTAATAGTTGCAGCGTTAACCAATTCTTAAGATTGGAACAGACCCTACGAAATTCGTACGATATAGTCCATAATAATCCCAAGTTTCTCGATGATAATTTAAGCACAAGGGGTGATTTCGTAATATGAAAGAGTAACAATTGTAAAATACTTACTTCTTGCTTCTGCAAAGCGGCCACGTCTCCACAGACAGGTCCCAAACCAGTAAGTTCGGTGTCTTTTCTGATCACCCATTCGATGAGTTCACGCAAAGACAATAGAAGAGCGTTCCAGTGTTCCGTATTGCTTTCTAATCGATTTCTGCAACAACAAAGAGGAGATAAACGTTATAATTGCGATGCATAAAAATGTGTGGATATTAAAACCGAAACTTCCAATGTGAAAAACACAGTGAATCCCGCAGGGAGGTGTCCATCAGAGCTGAAGTCGCGCAGGCTGTGCATAACTAATGCACCAGCTGCGAGAACGACGCGGAGGAAGCACATGTCTGGCCGTAAATACTGATAAGGGGCGAGTAGAGACGCGTCACAGGGTAAAGAAGTATTTATTCTCCGGAGAAAGTGAAAGAAAGCGAGAAAATGAAAGAGGTCGGTGATGAATGGGAAGGAGAGGGACGTCTGCGTGGGTGGAGCGCAAGAAAAGCGGTGCTTGATGGGAGGGGAAGATATTCAAGGTGAACTATGAAACCGAAAACAGGTGGAACAATGAATGAAAAGAAGAAACGAAGAAAATTGTGAAAACGTCGCCCGAGAAAGAAAACCTAAGAACAATAGGAAGAACGCAATTAAATGTAACGCACAAAGCGGGATAAAATAAACGGACGCTCAAAAGAGAGGTTAAGATACCTGTCCGCTTTATCCGAGACGTAAGGGAAACAATGAAAAATAAGAAATACTCGAGGCAAATTTGGCGAGAACAAAGCGATCGTGGAAACTTATCAAATCGAAAAAGTTGCAGTGCAGTAAGACAGGAAGAGAAATGAACGTTAACGTAAGTATATGCCAGTAAGAAAAAGAAGAAGAAGAAGAAGAAGCGTAGGAAGAAATAAGAAAGAAGGAAGAAATAACGCGAGGCGGTTATTGTAGTTGACGGAACGTAAGGCATGGACAAAATAGGCAACCGGAATGAATAAGAAGAAGAATGGAAGAAATAGAAGGGATTGAAAGGGAGGAAAGATCGAAGGATGAGAGGTGGCTGGCAAGGGCAGGGCAGGAAAGATGGCGCTCGGGATTTAGATTTATATTCCGCCATTGTTGTACCGTCGTCGACTGGAGCAGTCTCTCACACCCTTAACAACCAACTCCTGTCTTCCCATCCCAGTCGCGCACAACCCTCCTTTTCATCCACGAAAGCCGCGGACCCGTCGTCTGGTATCGCGAAGGAACAGACCCGCGGCCGGATATATTGCAGTTATTGTAACGTCGATGAAAGTCCTGCGGAATTCCGCGACGTAGCTGTATACTTCCGCCGATCCGACCATACCGTCTCTATATGTATATATATCTTTAGAAATATGTACCACGTCGAAAGGTATTGTGCCTTCTTCCCTCGCGAGATAAGGAAACCGGGATATATCGTCCGGACTATGGTGAATACCTGTAAGAAGGATAGTTGGTCTGTGTGTTTCCCCTTTTCCCAGCGCGGGCAAGACCGATGCCGAACAGAAATTTGACCGATGCGAATTTATCTTGACGTTGAACAGCACTCCCGTTGAAAACAAGCCATTATTCCGAGATCGATGGTTTTAGTTTCTCGACAGCGGTTTCATTCCTTTCAGAAGCCTCGAGATGGAGTTTCGTCTTTATCGATATCACGCTGATGGCATTTGTGTCGTAGACAAAGAGGTTTCTTGTTTGATCGGTTAAGCTAAGTCGGCTTGAAATCACCGGTAATCATTGGACGAACAACTGAGTCGGTTAGACAGAACTGAAGAAGGGCGGTAAGAAATTCCAGCATCCTTTATAATCCTACAGATTATTACCTATCCAAACTTTACCAACATAATTGAAGAGACTCGAAAGATTTCATCGATCACTCGGATATTAAACTACCCCATTTCCTGATCCTATCTAAACAAACTAACCGCGCCGTCGTTCGGTTGATCGAACGATCGTCTGAAACAGCACGGATTTGCAAAAACCGACGTGCTGATTTTCCTCGGATGATCCTCCTACTGGAAACAAATAGCCGTGCGCTGGATCGATACCGAACGATGTCGGCTGTCTAACCGACGCTGTCGCTCAACGATTAATTGCTTCGAGTTTGGTGCTGCTTGATTACCACAGAATGCAAGTAAGACCGGTATGGAAAAAAGAAGGAAGAGAGAGGGAGGGAGGAAGAGAGAGAGAGAGAGCACAGACTTTTTCGGGTTAATGGAACATCAACGTAATTCGTGTTTGCATTAGAACGTTGCAGTCACGAAAAATAGTTCTTGGAGAACGTCCATTTGCGCGGTCGTCTTGCGACTGACACGAACAGAAGGGACCTTTAACGTAGACGGTATACTTCACGTTCGTGCGATCGCATTTCAATTGGATAGGTCCACGAATACCAGAGCAGAGGCCGTGTTCCATAGCTATACGTTGAATACACTCCTTTTACTCGATCTCCGCGACGTACCGACCTAATGTAACATAAATCACTAAGAAATTCTGCCAGCGAACAGCAACCCGACAAGAAAACGTTTTCTATTCTGCTCCAAGCGAACAGAATTCTTTCAAGGGACCATCGTATTCGCGCGATAATTTACTTTCAGTTCGATTCCGGGCGAAATATCGACGATATCGTCACGACCAACGTTTTTCTCATATCGGGAACCATCTCTATCATTTTCGTTGATCGCAAGGAATCAATCAATTTTTTGATATTTTCGTGATATTTGCCTTGGAGAACTCGAAACTTGAAACAATGGTTCTAATTTAATTTTTTAACACGTTCTATATCCCGAAGACCGAAATTAGAAAATCCGCTACATTCGTAATTTCACCTTTAATATTACAGTGACGATGCGTTAAATTCGCCACGAAGAATTTAAATAGTTTCGTTCGTTTATTAAAATATACGCGTTTATTAGGACGCGTTGGAACAAGCGCGGCACTTTATTTATTACCGTGCGCAAGACGCAATTTCATCAGGCAGTGAACGTGTTAATCAAATTTCCTCGTTGTCCATGCTACAAATCGCTACGATTTAAATTTCCTGGGATGAAAAACAATTTCCTGACAAATTTTCAGACTGTGTTCGATGAAAACGTGAAAAGTATCGACGTAGCCTAGAAATGTAGAAAAGAGAGTGGCGAGTGGGACACGGCGAGGATAAAGAGTCGGATTGGATTGGGGAACTTCGAACGATAACGCGGTAGAGAGCACGGAACTTTTGATTACGGCTCGATTTTGCGCGCGAGCGGACATTCGGAATAATTAAAACGACGAAACGGATGGCAACAAAATGCCCATGAAGGGGCATGGACACAGCCATCAGACCGATTTCAGATAAGCCGGCTTCCGCCATCAAGGCCGCTGAATTTTCATTTTTTTCTCTTCTTTCTCTCTGTATTCTCTCTCTCTCTCTCTCTCTCTCTCTTTGCCTTTTTTCGAAAACTTGCCGTGGGAAGCGTCACAGCTAATCCCTCGCATTAACGAATCCCATTAAAAAAAAAAATTTTGTCGCGCTCGTTCTTCCTAAATCTCTGCGTCATGTTTTTGCGAGAGAGAATAATGTTCATCCTCGTTACGATTTAACGGAGAGCTAACTCGCGGATTGATGAAAGAAGAACAGGAGTTGAAAGGTGAAATCGATGCACCGTCGAAGATACTTTGAGATTCTTTGATGGATAGTTATTAATAACTGTCTTGGGAGCTATACTTTCGCTTTGAATATATGAAAGGACGTTAAGAAGTAATAGCGTACGAACCTTCTAGAAATAAAAATGGTTCAAGCTTTAATCGAGCTCCGCCTTTGAGCATAATTTCTCCATAAATGCAACTATACAGTACGATCGTGCATGTTTCCCGTAGAAGCGTATTATATTCAGTTTTCCAACGTAATTGGTTTCTCGTATTATTTCTTGTATATGTATAAAATCAGATTATAAGAAGGGTCAATGTGGCTTTTGAGATCTGAGAAGAAGCACATCTTCATTAAGACTCGTAACTGGGATTGAGTGGGAGAATTTAAGAATTTATAGAAGTACTCGAATGCAATCAAGTTCGAAGAAGCTTGGAATACCCCGCGAAACGAGCAAACTCGTTTACGATGTTTTCCAAACACCTGCGGAAATTAACGAGATTTCGGTATAATTTACGGATACAATGGGGATTATGAGTTAACGGAGATTTCAGAATCGCACAAAGAGACTCTTTCGCTGTATCGCTTCTAGTTTGGATCGAACTTTTAAGGCGAGTTCAGCGTTCAGATAACAGTGAGGTAGTAATAAATTAAAAAAGAAAAGAATTAAGTCTCGCACAAAGCGTGCAACAACTCTTAACTCAGATAAGACAGACGGACAATAGCGTGTATTACGGTCGAATACACGATAAGACGATCGAATATAAAGATTCAACACAAGTATCTTCCATTTATTTCTTTTGACGCAAGCTTTATACTTTAGTCATCGGGAGTTCATTTCCAAGAGATAAATTTCAATTTACAATTTCCTTCCTCCTATTTGCTCTCAACTTTCTTTCAATTTTTATCCAGAATTCTAGCCCGTACGTTTCACCCTGCTATCGAAATCATCTCGTGCTTTACACTTAGGGAAAGAGAGGGTTTGCCAGCGCGATCTCACGAACCCATTGACAGATCGCGGCGTGCAGACGTCCCAGTAATCGACTCTTCTCGCAGAGAGGCGGAAGAGACGTTGGAAGAGGGGTTGAGGTCCGCTCGACAAAGCCTTTTGATCTATCACCTCGTCGCTGCTGGTTCTTCCTTGGCGTTTTCCATCCAGACTCCTCGTGGTCTCGTACCCGTTCTACCGGTTAACGCAATAAAGTCGGCAAATGGAATTGCCACGAACGGGCGGAGCGTTATAATTCAACTCCGGGGAACAATTTACCGGCACAATTCCAATCTGAGCAAGGTCGACCCACTGCCACCATCGCCACCGCGCAAAACCGATCCAAACTTTCGCGATAAACAACAACAATGCGACTGTACGCGTACCAGTTCCGCGGTCCTTCGCCGACCATCACTTCCGGTAACTCTGCAGACCACCTGCGAACTTCCTTTAAACGCGTTGATCGCTCTCTTACGCCGGATCTTTGCATCGACCACAAGATTTCGTTCTCTCGAAGCTTGCTTCTTCGAGAATGTCTTCTGTCTGAGAAATGTTCTCCCTTTGGATTAACCCCTTGTCCCATGATATCGGATTTCGCTTCTGATTCAGCGAGAACACGTTGTATTTGCAAGAAAATTTAGTTTCAAGTACAGCTTTCGATTGAATTCTTCAGTTAGAATCGATAATGTTAGGAATATGGGTAATAAATACGTCGAGACGATATCCCTTTTTATATGGTAAATGCATTTACGATAAGTTTCTGATAAATCGTGATAGACAAAAGTTTTATACAGACTGTATTTCACGTTTAGGATGAACGCGAAGAATCGGTTATTACGCGCTTCGTCACGTACCCCTAAGAATATTCCCTCTTCAAAGTATTCTTTTTTTATAGCCATTGAATTTCACTAAAATCTTTCCACTCGTAAATCAAAATTCATTGCCCGGAATAATAAACAATATAAATCGCGACTCGTAACTACGATTTCATATCGCGAATAATTTTCGTCGTAGGAAAAATAGCGGACGGTTTTTTGATCGACCGTCATCGTTCCATTAACTCGTAAAATATAACGTACAACGTGAAGCCAACGGTCGACAGCGACTTTTTATCCCGAGCTTTAAAATTTATATTTACACGGGCCACCCCGTGGCGTTCTATTTAATCGCTAACCGCGATACCTACAATTTTTCCAATTTCACAGTTCGCGTATCGGTTAAGCTAAGTTTATTTCTTGCCAAGTTTCCCCACGCAGCAGGTAGTTTCTTATGATGGTCGATCCGCCGATACCGAAAAGAGAGGCTGAAACGCGATCGAGGGTCGGTTTAACAGACACCACCGAGCGAACTTTAAATAAAATTAACCCTCGTGCCGCCTATCAGCTGCTAGCACGGTCTACGACCATCCTAATGGCGGCACAATCATGCCGTTTTACGGTGTGTGGCGTTATACGCCCGATAAAGTTGCCCCTGTGCCGAAATCCGGTCGCTTCACACGGCTTTTCGATTTAATAACTGGCCTTCTCTGCAAATTGTCGTAAATACCCAAAGCGAATAAGGTGGATTAGATTCCGCTGATAAATGGAATTTCGAAATCGTTTAACTCCGAATGGCTGTCGTGAAAATACACCGCAACTTAAATTTTTAATGCAAATTAAATTCTTCTCTTAAATTAAATTCTCTTCTTAAATTAAACTACAACTGGTAACGTTGGATTGTAGGCGATCGCAACGGTTTGGATCCGATTTGAGTTAGATCACTTAATTTTAGAATATTTCTCTGCAAGGTATCGCAATGAATTGAACGGTTTTGATGATACAAATTTCACGGAAAATACGTTTATTTTTACCGGAGAGATTGTCTAAGGTTTGAACACGAACGGAGCTCGCTGCGAAGGATCAATTCGTATTTCGTATGTTACGCGATGAATCTTTATCACGTAAAATATAGAATGCGGAATAAAATTAAGTAATCGTATCTGCAAATTATTGTGTACGAGTTACTTCAACATACATAGCCCGGAGATACGATTTAAAGATTGAAAGATTAATAAAATGACGATACAAGCGGAATTAAGTGTTTAGGGTTACAAGAAACAAATGGTTATGAATAATAGCATCGCGATGGTATTGTTGACAGACGTTTACGTTAAATCACGCGTAATAGCGTTTAAAGGATTAATGTTAAAATTATGTTTGGATACGCGCGTTTGAAAAATGAATGGAAGGATAACTCGATCGAAGATTTTCTGAAAATGGTGGAATTATGTTATTATACGGTAAATGGATGAAATTACTGCATTATGTTTGATGTATCGTATCGTTAGGTAAAAGCTAAGTGGTTTTGAACGAGTGAAATCTCAGCAATAGGGTTACGAGCTTTCCGTCGATTGAAATGTTGCAATAATTTTTGTATCGCGATTAATTGGCCAAGGTAAAACTCTATAGAATAGCGTTCGTAAAAAAGATTAGAAGAGACAAATATTGAAATATCTTGAAAATTTCACCAAGAATATTTATCCGCTTGTGTAAGATTAATTTATCTTAACTACGAAAAACAATACTATTGTTATCACAAGTCAGACAGAGTATATTGGTTTCGTTTGTGCTCGATATACCCTGCAGCGAACCAATAGAATTATTAGTACAGTGTATGTCTGTTCCAGACTTTGTTTTAGGTTCAACGTGACTCGATAAGCTTTCAATTCATTTCATTCACAAACTACGGGCTTCCCACGATCTAACTTTCCTCAAACACTGTCAGTGAAACGAATATATATATAGATGTACGAATCTTCCACGAAATCACGCATCTCCGTTAATATTAGAAATAAATAGGAGCCTTTTATCTGCAAAAAAAGAAGAATCATAGATTGGCAATTTCTATTTATGATCGAGTATCACATCGTAATAATCAAAATGGAAGATTGGACGAATGAATTGCACGATTTAAAAAATCCCCGGGCTTTCAATTCTTCGTATCAAGAAAATCAAGCGATGAATATTATTCTCCGTATGTACCATCAAAGACCAAATAGCTTGCAGCATCGACAAACCAAATCGAAAGTCAACACAGGCTCTCACGATTAATCGTCCGAGTCCGACTCTCATTAGCCTGTACACCTGGACCGATATTTCGCCTTCAAGTGCGTTCTCTGACCGGATAGCCAGCATTAGTGGCGTAGTATCGATTATGTGATGGCCACAGGGATCGATCAACTGTGAGCGATGCTGATAGAAGGCCGAATTCATTTGGACGAGCTCGCGCGCTTTTCTAATGAGGACGCAAATATCTCTGTTTACCAACATCCTTTCTCTGTCTGCGTTTAACACGATACCACTAATTCGCCTTTTCCCAATCGTCATCGGTCATGTTGATTTGTATCCGACTGTACCGGATCGATAATCGACCGATCACACCGTGGGACACCGCTTCATGTCGACGCGCGCCTGCCGTATTTATAATCCGAATAATTTATTGAAAGTCGTTTAATCGAACGATTAATGCGCCCAGGCCGCGCTCTGATGGCCGTTTCACTCGTATTTTTCCAGACTTTTTTTTATCCCCGTTTTATAGACCCAATGGATAATTCGATAATCGAAGCGATTAATTTCTGTGGAATGGTTAATCAGTCGCGCAGAATCCTATTATTGTCTTCATAATGAAGATTCACCGTCTGGAATGGCTTAATCTGGCTTGTTTGCTTCACGATAATCTGAGAATCGCGGTCGATCGTTAATACACATATCGAATTTGTTACGTATTATGTCAAAACTGTTATACACTGATATTAGAAGAAAGTTGTAAAACCTCGTTCAATGTTTCCACGATGTTACTGCCTTTTTATTCCAAGTTCAAATTCAACGTACCAATTGAACTTTTAATTGATTAATTTAAAGGGAAATGGCTATCCTGAAAGAATTTTACACGGCGTGCATGATATTAGATAAATATAAAATAAATTTAATTTGTAAGTAGCTTATAATAATCGTCTCGGGTTAACGTATCTGAATAAACACATAACTACAAGAAATAGAGAAGATGTGAAAAGCTTTCCCCACTTATACAACAATACACGTATCTATGACAAAAATTGTGTACGAGATTCAATCACGGTGGCAATTTTATCTTCGACTCATTTTGTCTTCGAAGCATCGTAAGAAAAGAAAAAAGGCGTGGCAGAAAGAAACGCAATCATCCGTCATGCTTCAGTCATGAAGCCAGTCAAGTCAGCCTTGCTGGCAGTCATCCGTCTTCTTTGTCTTCTCTACGCCACGCGTTTTAAATATCGAATTAAAAATCTTAAGATTGCGACGGCCCAAACGTGACCAAACGTTGCAGTGACTCCGATAACGCGAATGGATCCTTTGTTCCGAGAGAAACTCATTTCAGATCTCCCTTTGAACCATCGAGATCTCACCTCCAGGCAGACCCATTCTTTCATTTTTTATCAACGCGACTACCTCGTTGCTTTTCCTTTAAAGCCGCGCCCGCGCATTTTCAAGAGTCGAAGACACGCAGCCAGACATCGTTTCTTCGCACGTACCGATATCAGATTCCTTTCATGGTCTAACCGAGCGAAACATATCTCTATATAATCGCCTTCAACGCGACTACGCGTGAAAATGTCACTTCGGAGGCACGTGGACCGCCTTTCGTCCACGAAACACGTACAAGCCTGAAGGGATCCGATGTTCGTACGATCTTCTGTTACGTCTTCAGTCTGATATAGAGATCGATACATCTAGAGGATGTCGTTTTTCGAACCGCCATTTCCCTCAGGAGGATCATCTATAAATGGACCCTTTTGTTTCCGCGAAAACCTGTTCCCTTCTGTTTCTGAGACTTCGCTTTGCACGTCGGAAATTTCAACTTGAGAAACAGGCCTATTGGTTTCTCGTGATGTTCGAAGATAGAACCAGAAGTGTGTCGCTTCGTTGACAATACATTTTCTGGATCTTCTTTTTCTTTGAGTCTGACTGGTAGTCAGTGGATGCACATTCTAACAAACATTTGCTCTGACGAAACAAACATTTGTATAAATATACATGTTAGAACATACATCCACTGTAACTCCAGCCTTAGACCATTGGTGACGCGAATTATCCGATAATGGTAATTCAACTCTATTTAGTCAAAACTTACCGGGACATTTAGACAAATTCTACGTTTCGCGAAAAATCTTTCGACCCTCCTTCAATTTTATCAATCGTTGGGTCTGTTCGTTCGTCTATCATCAAAGGATTATGATCGTTTCGTAGTTACAGGAATCCCAACCATAGAATGTCACCAGTAAACAAATCTGGTCGTCCGATTATCGCGAAAATTCGTGTTTAAAGGAATTCGTGACGATGGAATTATTCATTCGAAAAAAGCTTTTTTATTTAATGTTGCAACGATTGAAGCGTTTTTCTTTGGCAGAAAATTTAACGGAGCTTCAAAGAAGCATTCCGCATTGTTTCGAAACGTCAGGTTATCTCAACGCGTATAATTCAATATAATAATCCACGTAACAAATATAATTTCGACTAATGCCAGTCTAGCACGGTATACCGATAATTTGAAATCGACATCGGCCGAGAAGAGACTCGCCCCAATTCATTGGCGGTCAGATTTGATTACAGATCAAATTAATCTATGCAGATTAAACGCTTACCACTGGGTTCGAACTGCGAAACGCTTTTCCCCTGAATGACTCGAGCCGGCAGTTCGATTAAACGCTTACTCTACCCCTACTATGGCGATGAGTTACGGTACTGTTTGGAATAACGAGTCGTTTAAATCGAAATTAATGTGGAAGATTTATTAAGGAGACGCCGGTTTCGAACCACGAGTAATAAATCGACGCTCGGAGGAAACCCACGTTTCGCCAGCCGTGTACACGCGTTAGGATCTAAACTGGCTAAGTAAACCGTGGCTTCTATCTAATTCTAAGAGTATGCTTCGGAGTGTAATCCCCGGAAATCCTTGTACACACCGCCAATACCGACTGTTCTTCCGGATAAAAACACAATCCCAATGAATTCTGTTCCTATTTGGACGATCAAGATTCACAGTAGAAATTTATATCAGATCAAAAACATCTAGTTATCGATAGATTCGTAATTAAGTTACCATAGGAGTTAAGTTTCAATACGCGTAACAGCAGTTAGAACAACAATTAGAATTTTAGCCAGTTCAAAGAGTCGAAGAGTTTACCGAATTTATAGCACGCGTGAAAAAGTAGCGATTCGATGGATCTCAAGCTAATTTTTATTTTTACTCGAATTACTGGAAAGTAAAGCTGTCTTATCATAGCAAACCCTTCGATTGTAATAATGTGCCATAGTTTATAAATATACAAGTTGTTTCACTGTTCCCTTGTAATAATATTATCGTTAGAGCGACCCATAGTAATTCAATAACTCATACTCGTCGAGATCAAACGAAAACACTTCCACATCCGATCATCCACGTTTACGACTATCTGCTGCTATAAATTCCTATCGATTCCTGGCGGAGAGAAGCGGAGAGCTTTAGGGTAGCGTCCCTCGTCGAACGACGCTGGCAAGGACACGGAGAACGGCTAAGTAAGCCGGTCGGGTCGCATCTGGTTTGAACGGAACGTAATGCCCGGGAATATAGACGTCGTGGATACGCGGATACGGTTAGGCAAGGAGGAAGGTGCATTTAGCGGGCAGAAACGAGGCAGCCCGCGCGGGAAAACCGACAGCTCTTCCGGAGATTAACGCTAAGCCACACCTTATCATACTTTAAGCCGGCGCCCGCTATCGTGCATCCGATACACCCCTGGAAACACGTACTACCCCAGTACCAGTAATGAGTTACGACTGCTTTCAGACCGGAAGGAAGGAAGCTTCGACCTGAGCGACAGCTTGATTTCATTCTGTTGGTGTATTGCTGTTAAACCATGAAATATAATGCTGTGTCTAACTCATCGCGTATCGGACAAATGGTGTGAATATTGCGTAGAATTTAGTGTTTGTTTTATAGCTTCGTTTTCGATCGGCGGGGGAGTCATTTTTTGAGTACATGATTTTTTTCTTTTTTGGAATTGCTCGATGCAAATAACGCTACGATGGATTCGATGGAATTATGTTATGATCTTAATGTTCCTTAGCGTTAGTTAATTGTCAGTTAATCTCTTTAGACCGGAGCGGAATTTGCAGTTCTTGGTTACTTTAGGATTACAAAGAACGAAGATAGTTAAATATCGTTGACTGAAGAAATCGTAGGATGTTCGATCACAACTTGTCATTTTATAATCGTAATAAGTAGAAGAGCATTATTACTTGTCTAGTAATTCTTCGACCACATTCTCGCTTAATACTTTCAAACTATTGTAATCACTCGACCCAAACTCTATCATCCAGTAACATTAATCATCTAGCGAACTATACCATAATTTCCTCCCAATGGTATAAATCTGTCATACTTCCAATGAAATATTCTCCCAACATTTTGCACCTGGTCTACACCGTCGAACACGATCGCAACAAATTCCCTGTTGGTCATTCGTTCTCGATATCCAGCCACGTTTTCTATGTCTTCGCGACGACGTCACGTAAAAATAACTTCGATTTGACCGGATTCGCTCGACACACAGAGAAAGAGAGAAATAGAAAGGGAGAATAGGTGCCGTGTTCTGGTAGCGGGAAAGCGCTGTACGTGACAGATTTCGGTGTGTTCGCGAAACGACGGGAAAAGAACGACGATGTACAGGGGGCGACTGATAAGGGCCTGGCTTGGTGATTCATCACGATCCGCGATTATCTACCTGTCACTTCCGGTTCAGCTAGCGCGCGCGACGAATCAACTATCGCGGCTCTTCGCTATCACAGGACCCACTATTTTCGCCGGCATCACCGTACACCTTTCGAAATTGTCGAGGATTCAATGGCGTCCCTTTGACCGAGCTTTTAGACTGGTTCGTTTGCCACGTGATTTAATAATTCAACCTGACAGTCTCTTTTGTCGGTTCTTTCACCGCTTTTGTTCCCCGATACGCAATACACAGTGTGGACACAGATTCTAAACTCCCGTCACGTTATGCGTACTTTTATTCATTGTTCTCTAAATAGATATAATTTTTCATAACAGATATAATTTTTCCATATGAATATACAAAGCTGTTTAAACTCGCAAACTAATTTCCTTGAAATAACAAGCTACGTAATTTGCTTAGTAATTAGCTAAATTCGAATATGACCAATATTTTATCGGTTACTCGAAACGTATTCTTATTTTTGATATCTTTTCTCGTTGGTCTTAAAGTACACGATATTTCCCTATGTTTTCCCCATTGCACTAAAGATTGACAGCGTCTCGGAAAATACAACAGGCTCGATAATTCAGTGGAAATTTCAAGATTGAATTTTAAGATGTCGAAGCTTACGCGACTCGAATCTTCCTATATCTTTCGTTATCGATCTCTAGCGGTAAATATCGTCGAACCAGCAGCGAGGAACCTCGAGATCTTATCATTAACCGACTAACTCATCCTTCTCTGTTTTCCAATCTTTCTCTCGCGGTTCGTACGAAAGAATACGACGAACCAACAAATGCAGAGAAACTCTGATTGCGAGGGAATCGAGACGAAACACAACTGCTTCGTAACGAAGCTTGGAACGATCGCTTCCGGCACGGATGGAAGTCGAGCTTCTGGAAAAGTCGCGACGTTCCCATGCGAGAACAATTCCCGAGCAACGAGCTGCCGCGTAGAGACGGCATTAAAAGAAACGCAGTGAACAGGCCTTTGAAGTCTTTTCCACGGCGAGATACGAACGTAAAAGCGACGTTGCACGATGCTTCGCGTCGTTCTCGCCCTCGTGTGTTCCGTCAGTTTCGATGATTCGACGCGCCGGCGCCTAGACACTCGACATACGTGAACGCGCGAGTGCGCTAATCGCGTCGCGAGTAATGGCGCTGGGACGCGAGAACCTCTCAGTATCTGTAATTATTCCTCCCGATTCATGTTCTCGAATAACAACCGTGACTCTCCTTTGCTGCCTCTCAGGTTTCATAGCGTTTCCGTGTTTGCAGAAGACACTCTTCTATCTCGTTGTTTCTCTTCCTGGTTTTGGCGAACGAGGTTTTCACTATTTCAGGTGGTTCCTGATGAAGAGATGTTTGTCGCGTCGTGTCGATGATCTTTTCTAGTGTTTTTGAACTGCTAATGTAAACACGTTCTTTCTCCTTTCACGGTAATGACGTTAATGGAGAATGTTGCGAATAGTTTCGGATTTCTTTGTACCTGACTAACTAATTTACTTTCTGTAAATAATTTCCGACGTAATTATGATCGATTGATCATAAAACAAGGTGGATAAACAGAGAACTAATCTCTTGTCTCGTAATATCGAGTCACACTCATGACAAATCACCACAAAACAACATTGCCTTGATTACAAATCTCCTTTCAGTTTACAAAATAAGCTAAATCGTTAAAACGAAGTTACACGGAGTGTGTCGGTAATTCGTAACGCTACAGAAGATTTATTATTTCCTATGACATCGAGACTTTGTCAAACAAGTTGTTATTGATTAACTTCCAAGCAGCAGACAGAAGCGGATAGAAACATCTTATATCACGACCAAACGAATGGACTCTGTCAACCGGTGGCACGTGCAGGAGACAAATTTTCCCATCCAGTCATTCCCCGAAAGGTTCCAATTTTCACGTACAAATTCTCCACTAGTTCGGGTCGACTGTTTTTTTCGAGCGTCGATTCGAACGGTTTGGTGCACGAGGTTCGAAAATAGAAAATAAAAAAGAGAAGAATGAGAGAGGCAGAGGGAGAGAGCAGCGGCCCCGGATGTTGAACAAGTCCGAAAAGTCCGCGTATCCGACTGCCGGATGCAGCTCCTGCCTTTTTCGCGTGCGTGCCACGGTAACTAATTGCTGGCGCTATTGATTTTACCCGCTACCGGTATCTTGTTTGCGCGAAATCCGTCCCTGGCCGAGCGCAACGCAACGAAAAGTCGCCGATTTTTATCTCGGCCACGCTTCCCCCGTTATAAATCTCTGTCTGTTATCGAGAGAGTGAATTAGAGGGGCGTGCGGCGAAGAATGAAGTTTCTGCGATTTTTATTCCACCTGGACGTCTATACGCGTTGATATACAGGGTGGTATAATTTATTTCGGCGACGATGCAACCGGTCATTCGTCGTGTTTCTTTGTTCCCTGTCCGTGTATCGACTGTATCAAAATAGAAGGAGAGAAAAAATAATTAATCGAAGTACAGTGACCTAAAGATCCTTATTTATACATATATTTATCGGAAGCTTTATTGAATATATTACGTGTTACAGAGAAAGTTTTGTTTGGCATACGATAGGACCATCGTAAAACAAATACGAAAATGTACATAGATGTTACAAAATATTTCTGGCAAACATACACTTTATGGTGAGAAAATTATTGTTATCAAGCGTACATTTGCAGTGAATATCTTGTAACTTTTATACACATTTTCGGACTGCTTTAAAATCTCAGTGTTATGATTGTAACAATCTAATGATAATTCAAAGAATTTTCTATAACATACGTAATATGTTCATAAAAATGTTTAATGGTAAATGTTCAAATACTTTTGTGAGTTACTGTATATATATATCGAAGTATTGGAAAGTCTCAAATATCAAACACGCGATTATAATCAAAACGTATTAACGTAAAAGCGATACGGGATTTTTCGATGGTCGGCGAGTCATACTATAAAAGAAGAAAGACGAAAGGGACCAGGGTTACCAATTCTTTGTTTGTTCGCAGCAATGTAGCTTACCCCCGAATTTACCCTGCCTTTCACTTCGCTGAACCAGCAAACCTTCACGAAATACTGGAGTTTCGCTACAAGAGAGGAGAAGGATTGTGTAATTCGTACGGCAAACAACAGCAGCAGGCAGCTGTTGCACACATCGGGCAAAAAGATTACGACGTCTGCGAGGAAAAGCTGTTGCCGGCGAAATTAAACCTGACTGTTCTTTAAATGGAAATCGAACGGTTGTTCTTTATCGATTAAATACCATTCTTTCTACCAAACACGCGTCAAATTTTACGAATTCATGCAACTTTAAAATCCTTATACTAGGTATAATATAACAAATTACGAAACAATTTGAAAGATATACCTGCAAAAATTATACAACGTGTCGACGAAAGTATTCGATCACTTACAGCAGAATCTTTTCATGTGTGCGGTATACGAAACTCTCTGAAATTTCACTGCTACTGCAACGAGATACGACTATCGTGATTACGTTGGTAAAATTTGGAACCGATTTGAAGATGTATATAGAAGTTACAAACCATTTACTGCAAACATACGCTCAGTAAACAATCGATATACAGCAGGAAAATTTCCATAAATATTGATACTTATTAATATACTGAATAATCAACTAATATAGTGATTATTGAAATATTTTGCCTATGTTTACGATTCAAAATGCTTGCAATAAATATCTCGTAACATCTATATAGTTTCACATCGCTTTCAAAAGCCAATACACATAATGTTTTTTCATATCCGTAAGAAATTGCTACAAGCGTTCAAATACATTCTCGAATCACTGTATCTTGCAAGAAGCAGAAATAGTTGGCTGTAATATCCTGCGACTTAATCAGAAAACCGGCAACAGGCAGCGGTGAAAAACATCGAACCGATAGATGTATTTTTCGGTACAGTATCGAGAATCCAGCGCGACATTCTATTAAAAAGCCAATCCCTGCGATCGACGAAGCTGGACAAAGGCGAGAGAGGACAGACATTCGGTTGTCGACTGGTTCTCTCTCTTTCTCAGCATCGCTGGCCGGTTGTTCGGAAAGTTTCGCCGGCGATATAACATATCAGAGGTATCGGTGTTCCCGACCCCGTTCAAACCGGTGCCAGAAACGATCGTTGGTCGAATTATCGGGATCAGCATTTCCAACGGTATTTGTGGTCTGATTGCGGACTGGCAACCGCGTTGAAACCGTGCTGGAACGACGATTCACAAGCAAGAAAGAGAGAGAGAGAGAGAGAGCGCTACTAAAATTCGAAGGTTACCACCGGTAAATATGGCGGACGATTGAAAGAGAAGAAAAGGGACTAAAAAGAGAGAGCGAGAGGGAGAAAAAGATCGAAAAGATCGGCGAAATCAGAGGAACAAGACGAGAAGCAGGGTCGAAAGGGTGGAAAGAGGAGGAGACCAAGCTTCCGTTCGCAGCTTTCGTTGCTCCGTACCCTCCCCCACGAATACGCTCTCCCCTCCGGTAATCAAGCACCGCGAGCTTGAGCTCGGACTAATTAATGGAGACTGATTGCTCGACTCTATCCGGGTTAACCCGCTGCTGACTTCGCTTTATCGGTGCTACTTAAATTTTCGAGTCATTCCCCCTGAACCACGGAACGATTCCAGCCTTTTCTGCGAACACTTTGAGCCTCCGGAGAGGATTGAAATTAATCCTCTTGGAGTGGAGTGAGTGAGTGAGTGAGTGAGTGAGTGAGATAGAGAGAGATAGAGAGAGAGAGAGAGAGAGCGAAGGCGAATCCTATCCCGTTATCGGGATCCTGCATGAAACTTCTCTGTCTCTTCTTCGCCGTCGACGGCTGTAAATTATATGTAAAAGAACCGAGAATTGAATAATTTTTTCTTTCTACTATAAATTTTTGCGAGTTTTTAACGTAGGGGAACGACTGAATAGAAGAATTCCTTGTTTAAAAAGTGAATTTGCAAATTGTACGGGTTAAGGTGGTGCGTATGTTAGACATCGAGCCATGAAATATTAAAGGAGCCTTAAATGAATTTGATCGATATTCTACTGATCTTCGAATAGATCTAAAGCTTCGTATTTCATGGAGAAATTATTTTACAGAGAGATGTTTCCGCCTAATAGACGGATCTCGAAAGTACTATTCAGAGATTCCTTCCTTACTTGCTTTCGTAAGAGCCTGAAATATTGGTGCTTCTATCAAACAGGAATAATAAACTTCAGCAGAGTTGTAGCCTCTCAAAGTAAACAGCTCAAAAACGGCAACAAGTTTCAGAATCGTCCGATATTAAACCGAGTCGTCGTCTAATATCGTCGTAGAGTACACAGCCTCAAATGATATCAATAAGCAACCTCCTACGGTATTCTTTAATAAAGTACAAACGTTTGTAAACCGGTTTCATTCCCGGTGAAACATCATGACGATGCAACAGCCGGTTTCCATCTAAGCAAAAATCAACCTTCTGCCCGGTTACCGCTGTCCAAACAGAAGCGGAGAGAGAGATATCTTTATTAAAGTCGACGGACGACGCAAGATTGAAACGCGAAACTGTTATGTACCACGGACGGTTGTCGAAAACCAAGATGACTCGCAACTTTCCTCTCTTGGTTGTCTCAGTATGCCGAGAAATTTCCCTTCGACTGGCCACCGTCAAAGCGTTTAACTTCCGTCGAAAATTTCCGTCACCGCACCGCGAATTCGCATAGTTCGTCCGGCTAGGCGGAAGTTTACCGAGAACCATCGTCTCGAAAGCTGGAACGAACGCGACGTCATCAAGTTGCCGCGACTGAAAATCCGATTAGGTGCAGCCGTAGTAAACGTGTCGTCGAAATTCCCTAGTGAAAAGAGCATTTTCTTCGTCGTTTTCTCCTCTCGTTCCCACTGTAAATACGATACGTGTAATCGAGTCTCCGAGAGTTATCGAATGAGAAAACTCTAGCAATACCGTTAGTCACAGCTCTTCAAACACTTCGATACATTCGTCAGCTAAAAGCACGATCAATGGAGAAGCTAGACAACTATCTGCAGCAGACCACAGTCAACTTCAAATTAGAACTTGGCACTTAATCAAGATCGCACGCACTATCGAGCGAAGGGATTCCAATTGGATTTGAGAAAAATTTTCCTGAGATTCCTCAGAGTATTCAACAGATCAGAACAAATCTCAAAGGTCGTATTTAGAGTCGAAGATGCATTCAGTCTCGGTATAACAGTAACAACAGTTGAGTATCTCTTTTTTAGTGAAAAATTTCCCTTAATAAAACATCCGGAACTTGAAAAACGCGGGTTTGAAGAAGTCACTTTCTTCTCTCTATCGTCTCGATCGATCGCAAGGATCCATTTTATACTTCGCTACGAAAGCACCGCGATGGCAACTCGTGCGTGGCATATCCGATGCATGCGACAGAAACAGGGATTCGCAATTTCCACCGATAAAGATTTCAATATGGGCACAGAGGTAATCCACGAACGTAGTACACGATGGCGATCGACGGCAAGAAGATTCCATCTGGAAACTCCTTGCAACGAAACTGCTTCCGCAAGGAAGATGTGCGAACTTTTCTACGAGGAAAATCCAAGGAGGATTTATAATAAACTGGCTGATGCAAATCAAGCGCCAGCCGGTTCACGGATTCAGGTCGGGATTCACGTTTTTTAAACGGGCGCGGCTTTTGCAGACGATAAAAATGGGAAATTGATTAAGCGAAACGGGAATAATAAATGGACATTGACTTTAGAATTTTCTTGCTCGCGCTTTGTCTTTTTCTCTCGCTCTTTTCCTAGTTACGCGTTTCAGGTCACCGTGGTAATTTTTCATCGACGAATTTCAAAAGAACTAGCAACGCTCTCTTTTCATCTTTTCCTCCAGAATTGAAAGATGAATGGAGTTTTTCACCGGCGAACGTTGAAAAAACAGCGCCCCGGTAATTTTTCACCTACGAATTTCACAAACTAGCGAACGCTTCACTGTGCTTCTATTTTTGTCTTCGGAAGATGGGCGCTGAGTACGCGGTTGGTAAACACGGAAACGAAGAGTATTTAAGCCCCGATGAAATTTTTGGATTCAAATATTTTTTCCTTCTACCTCCCCGCCGTTAAAAAAGATAATAGTTTTGCAATTAAAACAATAAACAATTACAAACAATCAAGACTGCATATCTATTATTGTAAAATATAAAATAATATCTGAACAAACAAACTGCTAGCAAAAATGATAAAAAGTTGCGAATTATGGATGTTAGAGCAAAGAAACGCAGGCGAATAATACTGAAATAATGAAAAACAAAGTTTCACTTGTATCGCAAAACGAAAAAGAGAATCGCTGATTATTAAAACAGAAACAAAAGAGAAGAAATTATCGGTCTTTCTACAGAATGGGTTAAAATTCTTAAATACAAATCTCTTATCCGATCGCTTCCTTCGGATAACGCGATAGAATATTAATTCTACTAACTGAATTCCAAATGCTGATTCGGAGAACTCAAATTACCATGTAACAAACGTAAACCCTGATTGTAATCCGGGCACGCATCGAGCATCGACCGACTAAAATCAATATGCTCCTTAATAATCCAACCTGGTTGGAGTCGGTGCGATCGGAGCAGAGGTTTTGCGATGTCAAAGCAGCGTCGCGGCTTCAAAGTTTCACAGAGAATCCCATGAGAGTTTCTCATCACAACGCATCGATAGGGTTGGTACCGAGGCCAGGTCGAACGTCAAAGATCCAGAGGGTAGGGGTGAAACGGTAGCTCTTTCCTCGCTACAATTTCTGCTTACGTATTACCGCGACGCATAACTGCTACGTTATCAAAGGAGAATGGCGCTCGGAGAATTTCCGGCTTCATAGTTAACCTACTGCGTGCGCACGGCCACTGACCCGATGCGCCCGGCTTTGGAAATCTTTGGAATTGTTCGCGCGTCAAAAGCCATTGTTCCGGCAATGTTGTCACGAGAATAATTCTCGGTTCGTTGTCACGCGGATTTACGAATTCTTTTTAAGATTTTCAACCCTTTTTTTCCCGCCGTTCCGTCATTGTTGTCGTTCCTCGGCGTTAATCGCGTTAATCGCTGTTTCAAAATATGCATTTAAGCGTGTATACATTGTCTCGTACAACGTGCGTTATCTTTTCTCTCGTGTTTTCTCTTTTTCCATATTAGCAAGGTACATTGTTCTTCCCTTTTCTTCCTTTTAGGTCCTTTTTTCTCGTTTTCGTTTGCGTCGAATGATGCCGGTTAAACGTCAACCTCTGTTTCAAGCACAAAAATTGAAGGATATTAAGGCAGGCGTGGATTTCGTTGACGTTGATGGTATTTTTCAACGTTATCTTTTTCCTATTTGCACCGTTGTCGCGGGCAAAACTGCAAACTGCAAACACACGCGCACAATTGGAAATACCCTGCGCGTTTCCAAGTTCCTCTGTAACATTTTTGCACCGGCGATTTTCCTAACTCGACCGTTCACATTCCACGGTCGTCGCGAGAACAGTTTGACATTGGTTTAATGCGTTTTTCAAATATTCAACGGATTAATAAATCGATCGGCACGCGAAATGGAATCTGAAATCAAGTTTTCGGAAGTAAACGGCTCGTCCAGTAGGGAGCGAAAAACAGAAACAAATAAAAAATACCAAACGAGACAAAGGTAGAAAAAAATCGTGTTCGTGTTGTTTCGATCCCAGACGAAAAATTTCCACGTGGCAACGAAGGAAAGTGCATTGGCTCGCAAATTTGTTTCCGCCATTTTCGTAGGTTCGTTCTCGCGTCAATATGACACGTGCATCTCTTTGGATTTACTTTTTAACCGACAACCTTGCTCACCGCGAACGTATTAAGATATCCAAGAAGAAAATGTCAAACGAAATGACACGAGAAAATGTTACCTACAAGCGATCGAATAAGTACAGAGGCATAGTTAATGCAACGTTTAAAATGCTACCAGTTAGTTTCTGCGGAAATTGATCCGAACATTGATCCGAAAAGAAAATTGCGACAATGGACAATTCGACCAATTCGATACAATTCGCCAATCTAATAGCCAGCAGGAGTACGCTAAAGCCCGATAATATTTTCAGATCAAAGCTAATCTCTTTCTTCTATTTTCCTTCGCGTTTCATCTTACTCCAACCTCACGTTCCACCAATTACTTCTTCTTCCTATTTCGTCTTTCGTTTTCGTGCGCTTCCTTTTCTATACGCTACTCTTTTTCATCTTCTTTTCCACGTTTTTCTCTTCTCGTTACACACCACTGCTCCCCCGCCCCTCTTCTCCTCACATAACGCGTCATTCACTTCCTTTTTCACTCTATATATTTTTCAAGCTTCTATTTTCCTTAAATCTCGGTTCGCCACTTTCCCACATTTTTCCTCCAAGCACCCTCCGTCCTTTTTTTTTTCACCAGGCCGATAACCCAACTCTTGGCCGTCGCGTTTCAACTTATCCCCCGTATAATTCATTCTTCCACGCCGCGATCTCGCGCTGAATTCTCTACGGCCACTTCTCGCCGGTTAGATACTCGGCCGCAATCAAAATGGAACGTCTGTCTCGAAACGGCGCACCTGTTACCGCTCACGGGAGCTGAAAACTTCGCCGTTCCACCTGTCATCGTTCTCACCGCGAACGCTAATTGGATTGAAAAAAGGAACGGATAATGTGGGATAGAGGAAAAACAGGAGAATAGAAGAACCATAATGGAGACAAGGGAAGAGAGCAGAAAAAGAAACGAGAAAAAGCAGTACGGTCGTCGCTTACCTTATCGCCATACTCTTCGCTTTCAAGTGATGCCATCGCTGGTTCATCTCGTCCAGACGTCGTTGCAGCATAACCGCGTCATCCTGGCTGGCCAGAGAACTCAACAACTTCCGGCCAGTACCATTCAGGGATGCGTACACGTCTCGGTGTGTCTCGATTTCCGATTGCAGGTCCTGAAACATCCAAACAAAAGGTAACGTCAATTTTTCTCTTCGGGCGTTGCTAATTTTGTATTATACAAGAACTGAATTTTTTATGGTTGATGTCAATCCTCAATTAATACCAATGGGTTTTAGTTTCGAATGATGTACAATGAAGATCGTGGGTTAAATATCACGTAGAATTTTAGTACGTTTTTCATTACAGTTTATATTGTGCGTTTTAGGCGATGAAGGCTGTCGATAGGATTTTCAATACAATTAAAAATAAATAACTCAATATTAATTCAAACGATTGTAGTCACCATGACCCAATGATGCCAATTGAGAATTGTTTTTGTTCTCTTTATTCGTAATTATTAATTTAATAAAATTAGCGAGAACTATCACTCCTATTCTACTAAATTGAACGTTTGTTCAATTTAATAAGTTTCTATGATTAATATTATCGTATATATTAGTATTGTATATTTGGTTTCTGTAATAAAATAAGTTGTGCCTATCAAAAGGATAACGCTCGCCAAACTCAAATGAATTTTTCCATTTCTCGTATTCTCGCGACGAAAAACAGAAGTGGTAAAAATGTCGACCGACGTGTTACTCGTACAAACTAATCAAAACTGTGCAGGATTGAACTGGAATACGAAACTTCAAACAGAGACATTGTAACCAACTATAACACAAGCAAAAAGCTTCATAGTAACTTGATAATACAGTGTATACAGAAGCGTTAAGAACAAACAGTATATAAAATAAAAAGTGATCGATACAAATTACCGTGTACGATGAAATTTACGATCGTTGCGTAACCATCGCGGAAGCTAATTTTGGCACTAGTTAAAGTATCTCGTGATCAACGAACGATGTTATTATCGAAGAAACATTCCATGTCAGCGTGAAATATCCGACGTAGAAAATTTCAAGAATTCGCGCAATATTCCCCCGGGATTTTCTCGACGGGAGAGTACCCTGTGGAAAGTATACGTCGAAAATAGGGGGAAAAGAGAACAGTGTTTCGTCATCGTGATGACGTGAATTGCGGCGAACGCTTGGCCAGAAGTGATTTATGCCGGGTTCCCCGTGTACGTCCAAGCTTTGGGTCCACAGTTGACGTGCGCCGATGAAAATAAATCGAGGTCGATGCAAGTGAATTAAGAAATATTCGTTGCACCGCGCTCTATATACTTCACGCAATTTCCACAGGTAGCAGGATTCGAACAGGAAAATTTTCGTTCAAAATCAAACGTAAAAGATGGTTTCGTTTCTGCAACTTGCTACTCGCCATAAGCGGATTTCACATTTTTCCATTCCTTTCTCGTGCATTGTAAAATCGATGCAGATGCAATCGGTGATTTAGGAGAAACACTGTTTTATGGAAATTTATTTATGGATACTGTGTATATATTGGTATTTACAGCGAAAGATGTATAGCCTCTCTCTGTTTTGGAATTTAAATTTATATCGTTTATGTAAAGGCTAAATTCTAAAAAGTAAAAGAAGTATGGCGTCACATTGAAGGACTTAGTGTTAAATTGTACATGTGTTTTGCCAAATCGTATCTATACTAATTTGCATAATACGTACCGTACTAAATCGCAACTGTAACTACCTGCTACTAAATTGCGACTGTAACTACCTGTTACTAAATTGTACATGTTGTACATTTACAATTTAATAAATTTAGTGGTATCTATTTAGTTAATTTAGATCCCCCAAAATAATGGAACATCCTTTCACTTTTTACAATTTATCGTTCGTATAAATACTATACGAATGATTGGTTGTACCATAAAAGTGTCGAGGAAATATTCTTACGGCGAATATCCACGATTCAAATAGAAACTAGCAACGAGACTAGCTTTAAGGGATGATCATCCAACTACTGTACAATTCCGGTAAAGCCGACTGTCGAAAAGAAACCGTATGAATCATCCAAACGTTCTAACCGTGCAATTTTAAACTACCCTCAAAATCCTACTAACCTCCCCATTCACAATCATCCCTTTCACAATGAATTCTCCATTCGCTGTGAAGGTATAGTTCGCCAAAAACCACCCCTAACGCACAATGAAATCTGTCGTAAGAAATGATTAAACAGACGGAATGTCATCCTTTGGCGATCAAACATTCAGGTCATAGCGGAGTTGAGAAGAATCGGTGAATATCCAAAAGCCTAAGAGAGGGTATTTTCGTACCACTCGTATGTTCCATCCTGTTGGCGAATTTTCTCCACTACAGGGGATGCGGACAATAATTCAATAGCCTTTCTTCTTGGGCCACGGATGTTAACTTCTATAATTCAAACAAGTACAGATTGAAAGTCGTTCCGGAATTGAATGCACGCTGTTTTCCGTTTCGCATCTCCGTTTTGCGACTCTACTGGTTTACTGTACATAGATGATAAATAAGCCATAAATGAATAGTTAACCAGCGAAGAGTTTGATTAAAAGATGACTTCACGTTCTAAATAATAGACTGAGGATTTCTACGAATTTATGGGGAAATTTGAAAATACGAAATATATACATATTTGAATATACAGAAACATATAAAATATCTAAGGCATAGTATTTTCTATGATATTTAATACGTAAAACAATTTCCTATCTTGGCTCCATTTTCTAAAAATTATATTCAAAAATATATGAACTTGCATAAAATAATTCGCAATCTATGAAGTAATCGGTGATTTCTAGGCTACCGCGAGTTCTAAAACGAGAGTCCCCTGAGTTTCACTCAAGTTCCCAGTTAGAAAAGCCAAAACTACTGGAATTCAGGAATTCTATGGATATTTTTTCCAAACACGAATCTCTCTTGAATCAACACAGTTGACGCGTGTAAAGGTTGCATCATAAAACGTAGACGATTCGATGGCAGAAAATGTACCGAGAGTGATGCACAGCTCCGGCGGAATTTATGTGGGCGATAACACTTTCGGAGAACCGATTGTTCGCCATTTCAGATGGAAAACGTTGGCTCGCAAATTGTTAGTTTGTAAAAGGTATTTGAATTTTTTACGATCACCATTGTATCATCTAATGAAATATCGTCCACACTGGAAACGTTTGAAAAATCCTATCGTTCCTTTTGATATTTCTTTTAAAAGATTGCACAATAAAATGATAAAAAGGTTGATTTAAACGAATTATGGAATAAAAAGTATCGACAGTCGTAAAAATAACAAGATATCTGGAATTGATTGGTACGGTGGAACAGCTGGTGCATGGCTTTTTTATCGCTCCTACGTGTTCGACGCGGTAAAGTTGCGTCCACAATTTACGGTACAACCTGTACACCGGAGAGGAAGAGCGGCAAACATAGATGGCAAATATTGTGGTACACGATGTGCAGCGGTGCAAGGAACTTGTTTCAAAAGCGTCGGGGTACATCCATCAAAACGCTTTTCGTCAGAGTGCTGGTCGAAAGTGCGAATCGGTGACGTTTAATTGGAACACCAGATATCTGAACGATGAAGTTTGATAGCTGTGGTTGGATTAATCGTCGGCCGAGTATACGCCAACGTTCACACACGTTGAAAATTCTCCATTTTACTATACCGCGTTGTTTTTTTGCATTACCGTAGAAATGTAGTATGTGTGAAACGATGGAAAAATTGGTATGTCTTTGTCCAGTCGTGAACGTAAACAACGAGTAATCTTATTCTTCTATTATCTGTATATGTATACAGAAAAATGCCAAAGCGATCGATTGCCTGATCAACGTCCAATCTCGTTCAGTTGATCCAGCTCAAACTGCTGTACTTAGAAAAAGTGAAATTTCCACGCTATACTTTCTTTATGACGTGGGATAATTTTCTACGATAATGTTCAATTCCGCAGAAAAGAGTTTAGAGAAGAAAGCTAACACTTTTCTGCTGTTTGCCAATCAAGTATCACATCGTAGAATACCGATCGATCTGGAAGAGGGTGGAGGATACGATACGCCGTCTTAACGGCGCACTTTCAATGCAGATTAAATTTTCCGAGTAATGGGTGACTATAAAGTGACCCCGGTGAACCGATGCGAAGAAGAAAGAAGCGTTTAGAAGAAATTCGATGGGTAGATGGGCTGGAAAAAACGCAAAATGTAAAGGGTTTTTAGCCAGTCGACGGCGCTCGTGCTTCTTATCGGACCAACCGCCCTGCAATTACGCAAATAGCGCGTTATCGATGGCGCGTCATGAACGATAAAATCGCTCCATTTTTCCTCCGCCTGTCCTTTTTCCTTTCGTTCTCTACAATTTTAGTCTTCGCGAAAATATAGAAGGAAGGACTAGGAAGATTTCCGCTCGTAATTTTATCCTTCGTTTAAGCTCATATATACAGGAAATTAATTGTTAAGACGCTTGATAATGAAGTTCGCGTGAAAGTCTAGAAGACGGGGTATTCCGTGCGACACTGTTGAAAACGCGGAAGAATACTTCGGCACGTTCCAATATCTTTCCAATATCGTAATATTCTTGCAACGCTCTAGAGGCCAGTGTGACGATTCGTAGAACTGCAGAAGGTTTCGCGATATTGTTGCAAATTTTTAATTACCCCGAGGGTCACGCGAAAGCTTCGTAACATTTTTCAGATTGCTCAGAAATTTGCGTGAATATGGATTTTTAATTTATCGCGTTCCAAGTTCCTTTTTATAAGGCTACAAAATGATATATACAGTTAAGAATGCAAAATTAAAGAAAGAATGTTTTTACAGCTTATTCTCTTTGCCAATATTATGCGTTTAATAGACCGTTCTTTATGCGTCCAACTAGTTTTGCAATCTGCGTATTTTACAGTTTCAAATATTCCATAAATGCAAAATATCCGCAGTACAGCGATTAAAAAATTACGAGTCACAAAATGACCCGGCTCGTCGATTATCTCAGTGACGATCCGCTCAAACATCGGTAATTAAATCAATTTCACGTGCGTTTGTATGGCCACGATTCAATTAGAGCGGCGAATCCTTACGCTCGAATCGAAGTGCAGGTTTGCCCGCGGCGGAGCGAGAGGCATATTACCTGTTCCCATACCAAGGACGTAATATTACGTCTGGGAGGCGAGATCGCTTTATTGCCTGGTGTTGCGGCTCCTGATAATATTTCGAACACATGGCGTACACGCGTAATTGCCAAAGGAAAACATGGTTACGCGGCCGCTTCGCGAATAATATCCACGTTCCATCAATCATCGAACGCGAAACACGTAACGAGCCGAGATATTCCGAGCCGCGACGAGACAAACGACTTCCTTCGTTAATTACGCTATTTACGATCGGCCGACGACGCTTGAAATTCTTTCACGTAGCACCTAACACGTTTAAACAATGTTGTTTTATCGTTATATCATGCTGCAGTGCGTATGACGATCGACTTAAATCAAACGAAAGAGGAAGCTGCTGTGATCGAGTCTATAAAAATTTGTTTTTATTACCCTTGTCCTGCGAGGGTAAATTTAATACCTTGCTTGTCTTGTACAATGATTTATTAAGCAATAACGCTTGCGAATCGACAAGAGGTAGATCGTACAGAGAAACAGAGTTTTAAAAAGTCTTGCTTAGACTTTAAGCGATATGGAGCTTTATGGTCAGACAACATCTCGAAAGAATTTATTAAAATTAGATATAATTTCGCTTATAAAATATTCCTTCTTCTAAGTTATTAATAAACGTGTTATCGCAGGAGAAAATTTAATAAACAAATTTCGCCAATAATATTATTTTATTTACGCCAGCTGACTTCATCGATGGCGATTGTGATTCGAATTACCAACGTCCTATTGTTTGTTTAATTTAGACGATGTGCTGTATATTAATTATAGTCATATCAAAGCATAATTCTCTTTCAGGCTTCTAATTTCTAGACCGTTCATCTAAATTTCATTCATATACGTCCAATTTTCGTGACATTTTCAGCAAACTCCATACATATTCCGTATTAACGTTCTGAGGCTACTCAAGCTGGATAATTGAATTCAAACCAGAGGTCTGTAAACAAAATTCGCGTCGCAATACTCTCCGTAAATCCTTGTCAAATTTTCCAGCCGGATTCCAGCCTTCCCGAACTTCAATTTCCACTACCAACTGCTTAGTATTGCTAGCACTCTGCGACGTGGCTTCCGCCGATGCTACCCGTTCGTCTTTTCGTTGTGTCGTTCACAGGAATTTTCTTCCTTTTTACTCTAATTTCAGCAATTTCGAACATCAATCTATGCGCAGACGAGCAATACGACGGTTAAAGACTAACCGTTAAAGTTTCCTTGAACTTCGATGATTTCTGAACTAATGCGTTTTATTATCTACTCGCGATTTTCTACCCCTAAGGACCGAGTTTACTTCTCACCATTATTTCATTTATCTGCCCTCCGATTCTTCGAAGATCTTTAGTTTTAATCTTCATCGTTCCTGTAAAATACGTTCCAATCGACAATGCAGATTTTCTCGTCTCCACCATCGACTAATATCCCGTGTAAGTTTGATAGCGTATTCCTATCCTCGACGATATTCTTTTATACGCACGATAAATGTTTCAATTGCACGGTTATTAAATAGTTTCGATTAATTTCGTTGTAGCTTGACAAAACGGATGAGCAACGCGACATCGCAGTAAAAATCGTCGAAAATCGCTACGAAATTGAAGAAAATTCTATTTCTAACGGTGCACGCGAATATGCAATCCCGTTATCGAGAATGTAAAAGCGGCTAAAAGCTTCGCGCCATTGCTATAATATCGCAACGATGTCGTGCCGTTTATCCGCGTCAATTCTCTAAAATTTAATCGATCCCATTGCGCACGATGAAAATTTTAGATGATACGAAGACGAGCCATTCCGTCGGAAACGACGGAGGGTCGAGCATAATTCAAAGGGGCTTCGTCTTTCGAAGCGGCCTGTTTCACGTGACGTATTTAATCGGCAGTGTCAGGCTTAATCAATGTCTGACACTTAGGCGGTCGGTGACGTGCACGCTGGCGAGGATTTCTAACGGGGAATTGCCGATTACCCGTCGGTATACCGAGATTCCCCGACTGTTCCGCCAGTTGAGAGAGCTCCTTCCCTTGGAGGCGTTACTCCGCAGGGACAAAGCCGGCGAATTTACGTGATCTATGGACGAGACGATCTAAACGGCATTCACACAGAGCCGTGCAACCTTCTTAGCGGTTTGTCACGTCGCGTCGTTGAATGATTTTGCGCGGAAGGTTTGTGAATCGTTAAAAAATCGTCGTTTCATTATTTTATGACTATCGATATCGCGAGATACCTTTTTCTTATTACAATGATAAGCGCAATGATTATAATGATACGAAGTTACTTTGCCGGTCATAAATGTTAGAATGCATAATTGCTATATTTAAGGAGAAGATCTAATTTTTACTTTGTTTGATATTGTATGTATATTATTACATAATGGGCGTATGATGAGAACGAAGGTTTGTAGCAAGATAATTGGCGAATAAGAGTAGCGTTTCAATGCCTGTGATCGATAATGTATTAATTTTTCCACATCGATCAAGCACACCGTCAATCTTGTAGTCCAAAACACGTAATAAAATTGAACCCGATATTCTATTTCACTCGATTCTTCATAGTTGTAACGTGTAAATCATATTATCTTTTGTTATAAATGGATTCGATAAAAAGATACGTGCTACGTAACACAAATGTATCATCGATTGTAAAAATATCGAGTATGAATCGGTTGGAATCAAATTCCAAATGTTGTTCGGAGTGCAAAGGATCGAGTGTGCCTCTTGTCGGTTTTAAACATTTTTTTTACAATTTCGTATATGTAGTTGTAGTAGCAAAATGGTTCTTCGAAATCACCGGTGAAATTGAAAACTTTGCGCCACTTTCGAATGGTTGGCCCTTTGATCAGATTAGTAGATCGAAAGTTTCGAATGGAAATGGAGTGTGTTCAGCAAGCGATGGAACTAATACTGGATATACTTCTCTATCGAATTGTTCATCGTTCCATTTGGATTTCGTTTTCCAATTGTTTTCCCAGTGATTCATACCTTTTTTCATTTAATCACCGACGCGGCTTCGCAAAAATGACTGAATTCGCCGCTTTTTTTTTCAGAAACCCGCTGAGAGGATCGTTTCTCCCTCCACGAGATCGCAAACAAACCTTATTGAGAAAAAATATTTTTCTGTTAATTGCCCTAGCTATTGCTGACTCGAAGGTAGATTCTCATATCAACGTCATCGTCTACGATGATTCTATAGTATACACACATAAAAAAGAGTAAACAAATTCTGTAATTTTACTTTGTTATTTATACATTTTATTGTCTCGTTCTACATAGGAAAAAGAAAATCAATAAACAAGCTTTTTTCTTTATCATCGATCAGATTCTGTTCACCAAAGAGACTGAAACAATTTTTGTATCTAATAATTTCTTCACTTACGAGTTCCCTATCTGTTTATCCGTTGTCTCATTTCTCTTCAAAATAAATTATATAATATTTACATCCATAGAAACTAAAACAAACGATTTAAGAGTTGCAACGTGGCATAAATGGCTGACTACGATGTAAAAGAGATATTCTTTTTTAAATCTCTCAAGCTACTTATTTCGAATAACATGTGAACCGTAAGATAAACCAAAGATAATCACTGCTCGTCTCAAACGTATCGTCGTGAACGATCAAACATAGACGTTTACCTGTTCGAAGAGATGCAGTTCTGCCAGCAGCATGTAGGAAATGTAGATATACCGTGCGTCGTCCGGTTTCTGCTTGCCACGTGCTCCCCGAGGGAGGTTCCCCTGAAGGGTGGCACGCCCCCCGGGCCAGGTGCCCCCTTTGCGCACACTATCACGATAATCCACCGTAATTACGTAGCCGGAAGTTCCACCCTCATCACCCCAACTGTCCAACCCTCTCCTCCAACGTTCCACGTCCTTTACCTGTTCACCCTCTTCGATTTCGACGTTTCGACACTCGATAAATACACGCACGGATTTCCGCCGCTGTCCTCGCACATCCTCCTGCGTCCTCTTTCGTTCCACCACACTGTGCCACGCATTTTTCTCTCTCGTAATTCTCACCCTCTCACCCACGCACTCCGTTTGGCTACTAACGCGCTTGTTTTCACCGTGATCACCGCAGAAACTGTATGCAAATGCCACGGCATTTGCTCGAATTATCGATCACTGATTAAACGTTGCACACGGATCTTGTCTGAGCGGGTGTCGCGTGATACGTGCGTGCATTTCATACGGCTGACCAATAGCCGTGCAACAGAAAAATCCGGGAACACATGTCGCGATTAATCGACAAACAACATTTTAAACAGCCGCGCTAATGAGCACTCGGAACACTTTGCCTTCAGTTTTTGTCAATAATCGGCGTTTCTATTGGTTCTCGTCGATGGTAGAAGATTGGATGCCGAGTTGAACGTTTGTCGAACATTGCACAAGTTGCGAAGAAAAATTCGTGATTGAATTTGAAGATGAAGAAATTGTATGTAGGTCTCGGTGCACTCGATTGTGACTGGATGCAAACGTGAAAGAAGAAAGAAAAAACATAGTACTCTGATGGGACTGATTTCAGTTTCGTAATTTACGAGTTTAACGAAGTGGAAGTTTGGATCGTATTAATTAATTTATTCAGGAACGACGATTTTCTGAGAAGTTTTAGTCGCACGCTGAAATGCTGGACATTTCGAGTGTATAGTTATTATTCTTTATTTTGCTTCCAGTCACTTTTAAAGGTCTTGTTTAAGTCTTTTTTTTTTACTAGTTTTCACTTAAGCGGTAAATGCAATTTTCAGTTCAGTTTGGTACGAACAATCAAAGTTCCATCCGTTTTTATCCAAAGGGAAACTCTTAGCTCATACAAGTGCTATCAAATACATCACAACGTCAAGTGCACATCGACTCCATTGTTAGAGAAAATCCAATTCCTTGGAGAAAAATTGGCTTCTTTATCCCCAGATGGATCAAACAAACGATTGCCAATTACACGAACGTTATTCAGTTTCTTATAGGAAACTATCTATTTTATAAACAGTAACATGTCTTTTCCGTTCCAATTATTATTGGTTCTTAGATTTCAGACTAGAAATCTAAAGAATAAAGAAAATTCCAACTATGAAAAAGTCAGCAAGACAATGCGCTCCAATTCTAACAGCGTAATTTCCCACTTACGGTCTAACGACCTCCTCATAAAAATTCCTATTATTTTCTAGATTTCGCTGTGTTACCGAATTAAAAGGCAAAAAGAATTTTAACTACAGGAGCTGAACAGGAAAATCAACCGCAAGTCGAGCAATGTAATTTTCGATTTATAACATCAATTACCAACTATCTAACAGTCACTTTGACCCGTGTGAAGCACAGGTACATATAGAGAGGTATAAAAGCCATCGATTTCAGCCGGAGAAACGATTAGTTCTTGCAGGATTCGAATAGGACGCATCGTGTCAGGCACACGTCCTGGCCATTGTTACGTGGAATCCAATTCCTCGAAGAAAAATTATCCCTTTATCCCAGAAGGGGTTGAACAAACGGCGCTCGAAAGAGGGTTGAGCACTCTCTATCTTGTTACGAAATCAATGACGCGTGTCCACCTCCTTTTTCGAAGCGAGAGCTGGATAAAATGTGGCCTCGAGAATGGAATAGGGTCGCATTCTGTCGGATTAGAAAGCGAGCCATCTTCCTGGACCCGATTGGAACGAGGCTGTGAGACTCTGCTGGCGATCAAAATAAAATATACGAGACGCGGAATCGGGCTACGGGGATGAATAATGCATCGAACGAACAGCTTGTGGTAAGTAACGAGGCGGATTTGTAAAACATCAGGCCTCAACCCTGTCACGACATCCCCGATGAACCGCAAATAATTTAGCTACGTTTCACGCGGTAGTCGACAGAAACGAATTCCACTGATTTCCTTCTTTCCTTATCGAGCAGAGGATCCCTTGGTATTGAAAATGTATGACGGAGGATTTTCTTACTAATTTATTTTTGTAATTAATGGACAAGAGCTTTTTGGTATACATATGATAAAAGTAATTGCAAGTTGATGAGAAATAGAGAAAAAGCAAGAAGAAGCAAAAGATATAACAAACACTAAAGTCAAGCCTATAATATTTTTACGATGATTAATAGTCATCGATTACGATGAGATATCGTCGAAAGTATAGCTTTATATAATAGTCGAAGTTCGTGGCTTGAATTAGGCAACATACGAAGTTTCCTTCGTGAGATTTGAAAAATAATTTGATTGGTTGAAGATTTTTCCGAAGTGTCGATACAAAGGATTGACCATTTTTGAAATTTCTTTTTCATTTCGAATCGTTTCTTTTCTTTAAACCGTTTTGATACTTATAAGTAGATTTAATCCGAGATAAATGAGCAGGATAACGAGTCTGAATAAAAAACGATATTTGAAAGATAAATCCTGATTTTTCTCTTCGTTCGAATGATTCCATCTTATTGTCCGTTCTAACACTTTCGTAAACCTGAATCTTTGTCTTTTCAAATCTTCTTATCTTCGTCGAGAAGATAAAACCAAGTGGAATTAAAAAAGAAGAAACGAATATTCGCGTGAAATATAAATCTATTCATAGAAAATTTTTCGAGACCCCTTTCGTCGTTTATGAAACTCCATTATCCCTCGGAGAATTGCACCGTTGGCATTGGGAAACGCAAGACAATAACTCGATCCGAGATTAGCGCGTCGTTTCGCTTCGAAATCGAATATTATTTCTTGAAACGAAGTTGCCGACGGCTCGTGGGAATTTTCAGAAGCATAAGGTGTGTTCCCCTTTAGATTGATAACAATTTCCAGCGAATGAAATGCAAAGTGAATGTCGTACTTGCAAACGAGTTCGAAGGGAGTCCCGTCGTCACTTTTTCGCCTCACGCGGACTCAACGAGGGAAAAAGTCTCTTTCTGGAGGACGAAAAGAACGAAAAGTTGCCGGCGAATAACTCGAGTTCTAGGGTCTTCAACGATGCAGATTTCTTCGTTGTTCCGACTAACTGTGACAATCACGGCAAACTCTCTGTATATTCTTCGGATAAAGTCGGATGGCAGCTTTTATGATGGATTAAAAAAATCTGTCACGAAGCAAAGAAAAGTTCGCGAAACTACCACTTCCCCGATAATTCGCAAGTTCCTCGATTCTATTTATTATCTTTTTTCTCATAACTTCAATATCTTTTAGGAACAATAAGAAAGGAAGAAAAATCGAATGAAAGAAGAACGCAAGACATTATAAACGTATCATTCTTTTCTAATTTTTATACGTCTTTGAATTCGACCAAGCATTCCATAAGTGCCAGCTTATTTCAATTTCATTAACAAAGATATTATATTTAAAATTGCAAAGTGTAAAATTCTCATAACTGGGCTTAATTTTCAATCTCCTAATTATCAGTCAACTCGGTTAACAAGTTAATATCCATAGGAAAGTGAGTGTGTATTTAATCCAGACCTGTACAATGCGCCAAACGTTAAAGTATAATTTTAAAATCATGTTCCCTAAACTTCTAAAATATTCCTCGAACATTGAAACGTAGCTGCAGGATATTTGTCTCCTAATCTCAAAATAAAAATTAATTCGACATCAAAAAGATCGCCAATACGTCAGACTTTGGTTTTTCATCCACTGGGTTAGTTTGCTCGCGTCTACCAGACACGCGTCGTTCATTTTTTTCTCATAGTCGGTGGATAGGGGTTGGCAAAGCTACGGGTCGTCGACGGAACCCATTAACGGCGTCCACGGTTCGGCACTCTTTTTTCCCCTGCTTTCGTCTCGATTCGTTTCGGACCCGAAGAGAGGGCGAAGCCTGTCACACGAGCTTCGTCAAAAACTAAAACGAGAATCATTCCCCTTCTCCTTCTTCCCTCTCGCGGGGTAAGCAGGGACAGCAGCGGGGAAAATTTCATTTTAATATCATCTAAATGTCATGGCACCGCTGGAAACCGTTCGGAAGAAGCGCCGCTGTCGTTTGTCTTCTGTCGAAAACACATGGCATAACTTTCGCGACGAGTGACTGCCAGAGAAACGAACGACGAAAAGAGCATCTCTCTTTTCGTCGAATGTTTTGACAAATAACGAAACAATTCCACGAATTTCGGTTATTACGTGCACCGAGTTTGCGAACGTCATTTAGTTACTTGGAACGTATATCGATTGACTTCTAATATTACAGAAGACTACAGAAAAGAAATAACGTTCGAAAGATTGTCGTTTTATCTTTAATTTACCCTGCAATTTATTATCATCTATAGCATTGCCGTTTGATAATCGAACTTACTGAGGTAAGTCGTCTTTTTTTCTTCCGAGAATCGAACATTAATCATATAATTGGACAATGAAGTTAAGAAATCGACGTAAAGAGGTCGGAGGTGATCGATCGAAAGATCATTGACACCGAAACTAAAATTGTATTTCGTCAGAGAATTCTTTATGCTTCTATACCAAGACAAACTTAATTTCAGTTTATTCTGTACACATATATCAATCGTATTTCCGAAACGAATCGTAAAGATCCAAATATTTAATGTATAAAGATCTAAAGATGAAACTACACCAAGAAATTACAACTTATATTACAGCTATAATCTTTTAGTGCTACCATATTCTTGATAACTATCAATTTTCCTTCAAGTTAAATTCGATGTCAGTGAGTTAAAGCGGAACTTCATTCTAAATATTAGGAATAGACATTACGCAGGCGAAGAAGGTTTCTCATAGAACGTATTAGCTTCGCTCTTGTTTCGCGAGCAGTCAACGAGAATCTTGTTCAACGTACGAGAAGATCGAGGCGGATGTTAATACCGGTGGTTCAGGCTCTGATAGAGAAATTGGTGTACCAACCACCAACGTAATGTTACTGAAAGAGGCCGATGGGAACAAGGGATGGGTTAAGCGGCTTGCGGACGATTAGAGAGCGCCGCAGCAGCCATCGTCGCGCTCCAGCTTCATCCCCATTGGCGATCAAAACCCAACTACCTCGTGGTTCGGTTAAATACAAAGTACCGAAAACTGGCCTCTCTTTCTTCCTTTGTACCTTCTTTTCTGTCTTTTTCCACCGTTTCGTCCAAAATTTCCAACAGGATTTACCGCGAAATTTGTACTTATAATCTTCTTTGCGCCTCGCCTTTGAAGGATGTAGATTTTTTTCCATCGTAGGTTCCGTAGAAAAGTTTGCTTTGCTGGCTGATCTGAATTGAATAAAAAGTCTGAATTCGAAAGGGTCTGGAGTTTGAAGATTTTAGATTTTAAAACTACCGCGTACTAAGAATTCTGCATTTCGAGGATTCTAACAAGGCTTCTGAATCGTAAAGATTCAAAAGATGTAGGATTTGAAAAGTCGCAAATTCCAAAGATTCTGGATATGAAGACTCCAAGGGCCGGGCTTAAAAATCTGTTAATTTTCCAAGCTGGATTTCTTGAAATTTTGCATTCGTTACTGAAAAGGAAATATCCAATTTTCTAGGATCCTATACTTGTTCCTTGGAGCCAAAGAAACTTCATACGCTTTCGTTCCCGCGCAAAGGAGGTCGATTTCCAAGGGGTCAAAGGCAAATAGACGAAAAGGCGTTAGCGCGAAACATGTCTATATCGGATATGAAACTTCCTTCGGGAGATGGAACGCAGGACATCGTGTACCAGCTACCGCATACTCGGCATATCTCCGGAATCGTAGCCGAGGTTCTCGGGAAAAGTTTCACGAAGGAACGTCGACAAAGATCGCGGAAATGTCGGGCCAAAGTCCGGTCAAGTGACCGGGGAAACTATCAGCATCCTCTAAAATCAAATTTCCTGTCCTCAAAAAAAAAAAAAAAAAAAAAGAAAAAAAGAGGGAGAGAAAAAGATTATAAAATACGTTCCTTCAAACACCGTCAAACTCAATGTTTTTTTTTTATCTTTTTTTGAAACATCAAAATGACTTCTTTATAAAAATACACCGACCAAACGCATGGAAAAAGATAAATCTTCGATAGAAATCCTAATATTCATTTGTCTCTACGCGTCTGCAAATAAAATTCGGTTTTCCATTCGCCGCCAGGGAAAGAATAAGCCCTCGTGAGTGATCCTGATGGTCAATAAACGTGGAGCGAGATATTTTCCGAGCGCCAGGGATCGTATATCGGCGACCAGTGAGAGATTTGACCAGCTATACCACGAAAGTGTTTTTTTTCCTTCGACGAACCATTAGATCGAGTTTCACGATCGTGATCGACGGTCAACACTTTCTTCGCCAGAGAACCGAACGGCTGTCACCGACGGGTTCGCCGGTTTTATGAGCCATCAGAACGATGCTCTTTACGATTCGTCAATTTCCCGACCGCTTCGCGTCCATCTCATCCGCCCACTCGTAAAAATCACGCTACTTCGCAAAAGGATCTTTGCCCGATAACCACTACGTAGCGGCTTTCAAAAATATCTGCTTCCTTTCCAGCTTTGGTAGGTCGTACTCGATAGATATTCCGAGAATTTATATTTACGAACGTGATTTTCTTCTTATTGTCAATTTGATTAGTTTCTGCCTGGTCTCCTTACAATTGCCAATATTGATTTCGACGTTCAGACTTACGGTTAATTTTACGGTTTATTATTATATTATTTACATAATTCCAGATATATTTCTAGATACACGCGTTCTTAATTCTTTACCGTGAAATTCCATACCGTGGACTACTCAAACGTCGAACATTTTTAGCAATAACAGATATCCTCATAAAATAGACATAGCCTTGCAAAATTTTCATAGCTTCAGCCTTATAAATTCTAAACTTTTACAATGAAAATTTTCTTATTATAACGCCAACCGCTGTCACTGATATTCTCTACTTACTGTCATAACAAGTTCACCTGTAATCATATAAACATTTTCGAAAAAAAAAAAAAAAAAGAAAGAAAAGTGTCCAGTCTCCACTCATCGTTCAAAGCCATTAGCGAAATTAGAAGAACCGTATAAATTGAAGGGTCTTCGTTCGTCGTTACACAGGGGATGCGAAAGAGGAATTAGAAACGTTTAAGAAAAAACAACTGGTTACAGATTAGAAGTCACGTGGAAACGGAGCTTTCCCGTAAAAAAATTGGAAGGATGGTAAAAGGCTAATGAACGAGAAGGACCGATCCGAGTGGGAAGGATCCGGCAGCAACGACGGATCAATACCAGGGTTTTCCAGGTATTCGAAATTCGGACATCGGTCGGTGACGATACGATTTTGTACTTTTGGATTACGATCGTTCTGGTTGCCTGCTGCTATGTACATGCTCGAGTTTACCAGCTGGTGACGAGGCATATCACTGTTCGAGCTTTTAACCCGTCGTAAACGTTTATTCGAAGATTTGTTGCGCGTACACACCCGTGTTACGTTGTTCGAGCGGCTTTCAGTCTTTTTTTTTTTTGAGGAATTTAGGTCAACGCGTATGCGAGTACAAGTAGAATTTTTTAGCTAAAAAATTTTGTTGGTCGCGTGGTATGGCATTGCGACGTTCAATAAGTAAATTTGTAGAAATGGAATTGCATTGGATGTAACTTGTTACTTTGTTCGTTATTACTTTTTTATCGAACTCGCACAGTTTCTCCTGTCCTTTGGTGTTATTATATTTTATATCTTGTTGTACTTATTGCATTTTATGGACGAGTGTTAATCTTTTCGCGCGTGGAATGAATAATTCAGCCCGCTGGTATAAAGAATAATTAAACCTGGATTTTCCTTTTTATATCTCGTGTTTTAGTTCTTCGACAGTTAAAAAGACAAGGATTCGTCGTTGTTTTTAGAAAAACTCACGTTTGGAATATTCTCGCTGGTGATACGGCTTTGTATCTGTGTCGTGTTCTCAGTGTGGAATACAAGTGAAATGACAAGAATTAATATATTAATTGTCACTGATGATTTGCGTATTATGTTTCGTTGTAGTTAGTGTAAAAAAAGAAAGGCCAATTATCAATGATTCCGAAGAGGAGAAATTTTCTAATTGTTGAGGTTATTAGATGTATAAAGAGAGAACACGCGTGGATAAAGTGTAATAATAAATAGAAAATATATATTTAATAGAGAAGTGTAATAATAAGTAGGAATAGAATTTGAGCTGGTCCAGATCCGCACGCTAGCAGTGTTACCTTATAATTGAAAACCCCGAAGCCAACGTCGCCTATCTATCGTTTATGGCCTGCCTTCGTGCCAGTCTTTTGTCTATATGCTGTCGATGGCTTCAGCGCTTGAGAAAACTAAATTCGAAATGCGAAATTCTAATCCACGTCTTAACTGCAGAATCTCGCAACATTTTACCTCAAGATCTCGTTGAAAATACATATTGCGAGGGCGTTAAAGAAGCACAGAAACGCGATACTGTTCTTTCAATTTACTCGGAATTCGAATCCATCATCGGCAGAACAACGATCAATCGAAGTTGTTGCAACAGATGTATTCTGCTGTTTCTCGCAACGGTAACGGTAAACTGTAACACGCTTATACTTTACAATTCCATCTTTCTTTAACAGTGCTTTGAAATTACCGTGTGTTCCATAGAAATCAGCAATTTAAAATACAGTCAGCATAGAATTCTGTTCATTCTCGCGGTACATATCGTCACGAATATTTGCACTACTGATTTCTAATTAACAGTACAATCAGTGATTCGGCATAGTAACGATTCAACAACCTGTTAATTTCTAATTTGTAATGTATTTAAACATATATTAGTTACGTCGTAAGAATTACAACACAGGCTATAAGTCTATCGTTAATACAATAACTCTAGCGTTTTACTATGCCAATCGTAGTGCTGTAACATCTTAATTCTACCGTTCAAACTCTACATTCATCGACTGTGTTTCATAAAATTGTTGACGTTGCCAAAATTACTGCACACTTGGTCGAAACAAATATCAAAATCGCGTTGATTACGGGCCACAGTAAAGTTCAACAAACGATCGATGCACGAGGGAATTCGAATGGCAATTGTCGACGCGAGCTATGCCCTCGTCGAGGCAGAGGGAGAGTGTGCTACGAGGGACAGAATTTCAGGGATTGGAATTTTGAAATTTGACAGCGATTAACGGGTCGGTGATCCGGCCGTGTTCTTGTTCCGTGCACAATCGTCACGGTATAGCGACGTTAACGACGTCACGCCGGTACACGGCGAAGCAGTCGACGAATTAACGCCCCATTGATGTTCCGGAGGAACGGCCTAACTCGAATCAACGATCTCACGCTGTTTGTTCAACGAATTCAGCGCTCGATGCAACGCACGTGCGCCCGTACTCGTGTGCCTGCCGGGTGCTCCTCGTTCAAGGCAGACTATTATTAACGCGATCACTTGGAAAAAAACGTCAACGATTATTCGCGCGAAACGAATTCGCTTTATTAACGCTCCGAGAAATTAAAAATTAGAGAGTTAGAGAAGTCGATTCGACGAAACGTTACTTTGTTAATTAGTTCGTCCGTTTCGTCATGTCGTTCGAGTATCGTCGTTTAACGTATATTCTTATTTGTAGTAAAATATTCGACCGAACCCTTGAACGTTACGTATTGGTATTGTTAGGGTTTTGTATACGGCGGTTTGTAATAATCATATGAGAGTAGAAGTACGAAATTGTGCGCGTTATTAAACCAACACTGATCCGCAGATTTCAATTCCAGATTACTGCGTGTAATTTCCTTACGCGTCACGTGCCACGACAAAAGTTAGCCGAAGAGAATATAAAAGAAACGAGGTGTGGTTAAAAATTTTATGTCCTTTCATCTCCGAGAACTCGAAAGACAAGGTAGATTTTGTCGTAACGTGCGTATACGATGTAAAAGTACATTGAAAAGTATTCGGATGCTGCTGTGTTTTACGAACAGGGCGTAATTTAATTACGAAATGATGGATAGATGCATAATTAAAACCAGTTCATGCATCAACGAATGACGTATTCAATTAGAATGTCCCATCGGTAAACTATTTGAAGTAATTTCCATTTATTATTTATCGGTCCCGTAAGAAATGATCAAATGCTATTTCCGATCGTTAATTTTCATCAGTTATACATTTTGATAAAATTCGCAGGATTTTGCTCTAAATTGATCAAAATGTCCGGCTACTTATCAACGATGGCGTAGTTGAAAACGAATCGGCCATGAAGCGAGTTCTCGATCCGTTTTTCGGTCGGACAGTTTGCAAATAAATGAAAATCCGCGGCGGTAATAGGCCTCGATCGCATTACCGTGTACTCGAACAGAATAAATAGTGACTAAAACGGCCGGCACCGAGGCAGCACGGAATTCAATTGAACCCGAGCGCCACGTAAAAGCCGACGTGCCTGTCAGCATCTGCGAGTGTTTGTGCGTTTTCCGCGCGGACCAGTTCGCGTACCGCTCGCCTACGTGACTCTTGTAAATGCCCATTAAATATGCCTCTTCCGTTCTACCGTCTCTTCCTCTCTATTCATTCTTCCCTCCCTGCTACCGTTTCTCAAAGCCAACCTTCTGCGTACCTTTCTCGTCCACCAAACGTACACCTTTTCTACGATCATCTATTGATCGTGCTGACAAACGAACAAGTTGTTCTTTCGTTGGCCTAATTCTATGTTCGTCGATTTGAAATTTGGAAATATTTTATCAAGTTGAAATGGCAGATTTTGATTCTTAATGAGATCCATAATTATCGAGCCAAACCTTTTGTACATGTACTTTGGTATACGGATGATCGTTCGACGCAATCGAACATAGTTTCTGTCATGAAATATTATTTTCATCGCGAAAGGGTTAAACATTTGGATGAATTATTTATCACAGTTTAAAATCGATAACCTTTGTACCACTCACACTGCTTATATTTCAGTAGATATTTAGAAAGCTTGATATTTCAAATTCTGACAATTTCATTTGAATTTCTCAATTTGATCGAGAAATCGTGAAATTTTCGAATTAGATTCGAAAATTTAAACGATTTTAACGCTCTTGAACCTGGTTTGCTTCTCACCGGCGCGATATCGCAAGGATGTTCTTAAGAAACGGAAAAAGAAGCCGACCGAGCAGTTGGCGTGGATTTTTTGGTCAGAGCAGATTTAACGCCACTTACTCGCGCTACAATTTATCACTTTGCCGGAACGTTTTCATTTTCCAGCGGAGAGCACGGGACGAACTTCGTACGAATTTCATTTCACTCGCCACGCTGTACGTAAGTGGAACTTTCTGCCATAGCGATAGAGCCACCGTGTTAGTTGACCGTCCCCTTGGCATCGACCTCGAGTTTTTAGATTTTCCACCAGCATCGTCGCTTATTTATTCTCAGTATCTTCTTTTTTCTCCGCCAGAGAGAAATGCACGAGATACTCGTCGTAGAATCACAGCTTTCCCTCTTTCTCTTAAGTAAATTTCGTGCTCGTGTCGAGTGGAAAATGTACCCAACTTAGCGTTCGAATCTCAATTTTTCCAAAACTTTCCTAGGATTTGTTCGACATTTACTTTCTCTTCTTTCTCTCGCTCTTTTTTTATTTGTGTTGCGAAAAGTTACATACGATATGTTCCTGCAAAATGTAGAAGCCAAGTACAGAAAGCCGACATATTCTAACTCACTAGACTTTAAGTCGAATATTCTAAAAAAGGCGCAACGCTACGTATCTTAACCGTCCCAATTTCACCAAATAACTTCCGCAACTGCAAGGCACTCGAACCACGCTTTTCATCGACGCAGTGCATCCATCCCGGCAACATTTTCACGTCTTCACCAAAACATCTACTAAGTTAATGTCTCGTAGTCCGTGAAATCTACAACTCCATTAAATTCCTTGGTTTCTGAGAAACTCCTAACTCATTCCAAACCGATTTCTAATTAAGAACCAACTCTCGGCAGCTGATACTTCAACGCCCCATTTCGATGATCCTGTTTTTGGATAATCTAATCTTCCTCTTACGTTTAATCCAATGTTACATCTTAACCGATTTCTTTAATATTCCATCTCTGCTAATTTATATGTCGATTTTCGAATATTCGCTGACAATTACAATACTAATTATTCCCTCGTATTTCTAACGAATTAAATCCACGCAGATCTCATATTTCTCGTATAATTCTCGTCGTCCTCTTAATTCTCTGCAACGCATAATCGACCTATTCGAGCATAATCGATTCCATTCAAGATTCCTGATCTACGCAATCTACGGTGGCGTGCGCGGTCTCCAACTTTGTCCGCATCTGTCACGGTGGGTGCGAAATCAGCAGAGTATTAGATGGAAGAGGGTGCATCAGCACGGTGGCCACCATAACCGACAAATGTGTCGGCTCCTCGTCACGTATTCAGCCACCTTGTCCCTGTTTCCAGCCGCTTCGAGTAAGTAAACTCGGATGTACCATGTTTGGACCGAGAAAGATAGCGGTGTGTGAAGCATGACTGGTGCCCATGAATATTTATCGGCGTCGCTCAGTGGCACGGCACACTTCTCGTCAGCGGCGAGGCGACGTCACGAGACGAACAGGGTGCTCGAAAGGTATCGTTTCATCCCCCGCGAACAGGGTGAACGACCGATCCGCGAACGTCGATAAATATCAGCCGGGAATCTCGCGGCCCGACGCTGGATTTATGGGGAATTATAATTAGCGGCGATAGCTTTGGACACGGTTAATTGAATCGTTACGAGGTTTCGCGGTACCGATTGATCAATCGAACCGGTTAGTGTCAGTCGTATTTGCCTTCCAGCGTGAAAATGCGAATCATACGACTGTCTAAGCGCGGGGAGTTTTAGAAGAAATAGACATCGAGGTCAGTCTCGGCTCGCTGTTTCAAATCGTAAGAGCATGTTGGTCATATTTATAAAGAGTCATAATTCTCTTCTAGTAATTTCTTTCTTCGAAACTTTCTTCGTTAACGTTTGTTATATCGTGTTAGTATTTCTCGTCTCCGTTATTTCTCATTTTGCTACTTTCGGTATAAACAATTTTTATAAAACTTTCGTAAGTATCACATTGAATACGACTATATTGCATAGACAATAGACAACCAAGGAACGAAAATTATTCGATCGTTTACGAACAGCAATATCAATCATATCGTCGCTCAAGTCTAAAAGATTTTGCTGCAGTAGTATAAGTCAATCACCGATCAGCCACCGATACGACACTGTAGCCAAACGTCAAGCTGGTTTTCGTTCGACGGAAGAAAAACGTACGCGATATAAACGTTATTTGTACATGTTTAAACAACAATATCGATCCGTTTGTTCAGTAGGATTTTTATAATTCCTGGCGCACGCCAGCGTAAACTAGCAGGTTTTTATAAAACGGAGCAAGCGAAACGGTCTACCAAGTTTTAATTTGCATTCATACCCTTCATTACGCTCGTAATTAGCTGTAACGGTGTTCCGTGTTCCGATTCTCGGTGAGTAAAATAGAATAACCGCGGGAGAAGCCACGCGAGTCGGAGTTCCACGACAAGATTGAATCTGTGATCCTCGCCGTCAGAGAAACGCGACCGAGTTTACGTAATCCTCTCTGCAAGCTTTTTACTCGCTTAGCCGGTCATCAACGCCGGCCACATTTCATCCCACTAATAATGTTAACACTCGGAAACTGGACGCTCGTTAACCTTAAACAATAACCGCGATATATCCTACGAATAATCTGGATTAGTTTCATCGAACGACGTGGACGTTCCCTACTTCGTATCCAAATGGATTATTCGAGGTAATGCAAAAGTTAACTCACTCTTTTCGAGCGAAATGTCGAATTTTCTTTTTTATTAGCCAACAGAAACAGCAACAACCGGGCATCGTTGGGAAAACTTTACTCGGTTCATTACGCCGATCCGACAAAAGCAGGGATCGAAGCGATGAAAAGATTTCGTATCATACTCTTTATACGCTTCATATACAGCAGGATAGATTGAAAGAGAGTAAAAAAAGAAGGTAGAGAGAGAGAGAGAGAGAGAGAGAGGAGAGGCATGGAATCGAAGACCTGTGTAAATAAAGATAAAAAGGGTAGAAACGGTCGGAGAATCTCTTCGATACGATCGCCATCCATCATATCGTTGCTCTCTTTTCACCGATCCATTTTGCGGCGCAATAACGTCAAGCTTTGAGCCCGCTGTAACATTTTCAAGCACAGAGCTATCGTACACTTAATTAATTACGGTTCCAACTCGCCTCCTTTCCCAACTACAAGCTGCTTGTCTTATAGGAGCGTATGACGACGACAGGCCAGACCTCCGTCAAGGGCCCGAAGAATGAACGTGTACAATCATTCATTGCGATAACGTGCAATCCATTTCAGAAAAAGGCTTTTAATTAACGCCCGACCAGCCTGGAAATTCATTAAACTTTCCGCGAAAGGGGACGGGATATCCCTCTCTTCTCTTCTCGTTCTACGGAACTTTAAAGAAAAGCTATCGCGTCGGATACTTAGTGTTTAATATCTTGCTCGGAGAGTCGCCAACTTTTCCGTTAAAGCAATTGTTTCTGTCCTATCGTCCCTTTCGACCGTCGTTTCGAAAGGAATGTCTCTATTCAATTTTAAGGAGGTGTTAGGAAATTTATAGTAACCCTCGTGATTTACGTAGGTTATAACGTAACAAACGTTAAGACGAAGATAGCAAGAGGGAAATCTGGGTTAAAATCAGGTCACACTTTAATTAATAGCGTTCCCTTTCAAGATACTTGTGCTATCTTTTACCATGGAAATTCCTTTTTTAGAATCACTACTTTGTTATTTTTCAAATATCTTTCTCCTTTTATTGCTGGAATTCCTTTTCTACTATCTTCTACTGTTTTACTCCGTTGGAATTCCTTTTCTACTGTCTTCTACCGTTTTACTCCGTTGGAATTCCTCTTGTAATCTTTTATTGCTGCAATCCTTTTTCGGGCATTCTTCTACCGCTACTTTTAATTCTTTTTGGTATTTTTGTCATACTCTCTTATTGCTGAATTTTTATCAATGTCTTTGTGATAATATTTTTTTATCAGCATTATACTTTTTGTGATACTTTTTTTATTATTAAATTTCACCACGACGTCTTTAACTTTCTTCCTTTAATTTTTTAGTCCTGGGTATTACAGCGTTAATCAGTTTTATGTTAAAATCATGAGAGCTATTGTACGGTCCAGTACTGTCATCTTACGTATCATTGTCGGTACAGGAAATAACGATGTAATACCGTTGAGCTTAGGGATCCTTCCTGTATGGGATTATTTCAAGAACAAAAAGCGAGTAGCTGGAAGATTAAGGTTGAAAAGGCGGTAAGCTCGAAAATCGAGGACAATCCTTGCGAAGTTGAAAGCTGGAAAGTTCAAGGTACAAGATCAATAGCTCGAAAGGCTGAAAGGTTAAAAGCTAGAAACTCGAAGAGTTCACGTGTTACCAACTTTTTTACCAAGCGCCACATTTTAAGGGAGCACTTTCTTCTCTAAACGTCGCCCTACGTCGAGCATCCATTTTCCACTTCCCACGCGTTGTTAGCACATTAAAGAAAACATCATTTTTTTATTACTAATACATGAATCTTTCACAAAGCGATCTAAACTCTGGAAATTACCGAATATACCTTCGCGTTGTAAATATCAAAATTGAAACAATTAAATGAGAGAAATTTTTCCATTTTTCTTGGCGATCTCGAACGAACAACGAGACGAAATCAACTTCGAACTTTCAAATCGTCGATGTCGAACATTACTTTAATTACGTCTATCGATAAAAGTTTCATTATTTACGGAAATAGAGAAAGCGATACAACTAGATTACACACGTTTTCCCATTTTTCTCTGGCCACCCACCCTTTTCTCGAACGATGAGACGAAACCGATTTACCAAGCCCGACGCGACGATGCGGTCGTATTAGATTATAATTTTCTAATTTCGTGCTGTCAGCGCATCGCGTGTAATAACGTTACATAATTACGCCATAATTGCCAGCCAGCTGCTGTAATTCCTTTACGGTGTACCCTTCACGGTGTAGTCTTTCGTTTCTATCCCCTGTAACCCTGGTGGCGTTCAGACGTTTCAATTATCGTCCATTTTGCCAGCCGAAAATATGGACAGCCTGGCAGTCTAGTCGGACCGACCGTAGTCGGTGAATTTCACGCGCTAATCCTCGTCGGAAATTCGATGAAACAATCGTAGAAGTTCGCTTTAAAGCCGCATAGTGAGAGAAGGAGGAGCGCGAATGCGAGAATAAAGGAGAAAGAGAACCGGTTGCGGGTCGTTACGAATTTTCAGTGCGAGAAAAAAAATCGATGATTGTACACAGAATGCACACGTGGAGCTACGCACGCCAATGGTAATTCGGGATACGTTCAAAGAAATTATTTCGGCATTGAAAAATGTTGACAAATGTTTACAGAACGCGATCCCTTTTCGGATCTAACATTTTGTTGAGAATTTACTTATTCTCGTCCTGTTCGTGTACGCGTTTTCCGTTGCAACACGAAATGAAATCAAATATTTACTAGATTTTCAAAACTATCGGCAGTGCGACGTAGTTTCGCACACGTGTATTCCAGTTTGGATTAAATTGTTGGTTTGTTTGTTTAGAAATCCAATTCAGTAACTTCTCGAAATTGCATCGGTCAATTTTTGGTGAGAAAAGTTCTGTTTGTTCTTCTCGAATTTTATATTTGAAAGAGATTAAGAAACACTTAATGAACTATTTGTCCACGTGTTCTCCAGCTTGAATTAAATTGACCAGATTTTTGTTTAGAAATCCAACGTAATAATTTCCATAAGTTACGTTAATCAATTTTCGTGACAGCGATTTCACATTGTCTTCTCGAATCTTAAATTCGAAGGAAATCATTTTGTAAATTAACGTAAGGTTTGCGCCACGCCTGGAAGCGGGAAGACGGTTCGAAGAAAGTTGCAGGTGCCGTAAAATGCTGCATCAGATCGTAAAATGTGGCAGCGTGGTGGTATCATGATTATAAGGTTAAAGGATAAGGTGTACGGAATTCTCGATGGAGCATAAAAACCGCGATAAACCCACCGTCGTGGTAGTACCGCAAAAATGCAATTAAATCTGCCTCGAGAGCGGAGAAAGTTTCGTTGTCTGGACGAGCCTAAAGAGCTTTGACTATTAGCGATGATGACCAATGCCAGAGATCATCGTTGGCTCGCCGCCAAAATCGTTCATTTCGAGGACGTTGCGCAGCTTTCACGTCGAAGATATCGTAAAAACGAACGACTGTCCGCAGGCTGAGAGAGATCGGGAAGGGGAGGGGGTGAAATATCGACGAATCGAAGGTCGTTTTGCTCGTGGAATTCCAAATAAAAATTCTTCGAAAGCTACGAGATCCAAATTCGAAATAGACAAATAAAGAATAGTAATGTTGTAGAACACATTTTTTAATTTTATTTCAATTTTTTATCTTACATAATTATCATTAACGACTGAATTAGAAAAGATACAATGTCGACAAAATTATTATTCATAAAGGCATAAAAGCACTCTATCAAACGTTAATGTAAGCTTCAAAGCGAACTAAAATTCAGGAAGAAGCCGTGAGTTTCGTGATTGAAAAGTTCGGAGATTATAAGTTCTAAGTTTGACGATTCGAAAGCTCGGTAAACAGATTTGACCTAAAAGCTCGTAACTCTCGGGCTTGGAAGAAATTAAGCATCACGGCATACAAATTAAATTCTAATTTTCGAATACGTTGCGCAAGAAATTTCAAACTAATATTCTACAACAACGTTCTAAGCTCGCAGCGATATCAGTAGATCGGAGGAATCGATTGAGTTTATGCTTCTAACATGACGTACGTTTTAATCGACACTGTCAATTTCCTAGATAAACGTAGGGTCACGATAACAGCTGGCGTGTTAATAAAATTTACAATTACACGATTCGTCCTTTGAATTAACCATTTTAAATGAAACATCCTATAATAGCTGTACCAGATACCGAAGGCTCATCGATCGACGCGTTGCAAGAACCCGATAGTTGATTGTGACACGAAACTAGCAATTAAGCCGCGATTTATGGTCGTCCATTACACAGCGTGCAATCGCATAAATAAAAAATATACGATTATGCAAACATGAATTGCGAATCGCGTCCACTTCGGAACCATCGGATAAACTCAAGCTACGAGTTTCCAATTTTGTGCCGATTCGATAAATCGCGCATCTAATGTTTCGTTTCTTTCTCTTTCGTTCGACAGTGGAAGGGGAAAATAGCTGCCATTTTGCCCGAGTTTTTAATGCCGCGAGATAAACGATACGTCGCTTCGAAGCTCGGTATCGTCGGCGATTACAGCTACGTCCGATCGTTTTATTCGATTGTTAAAGCACACCTTGCCGATTTCGTTTCTCTATGCCACGCAACTGGCGCTCGAGAAAACATCCTATGATTTCGCCCGATTTCGATCCAGTTCAATGGAAGAGGATTTAAAGAACGAATTATCGTATCGAGTTGTAAAAGACGATTCTTTGAAGCGGCCGTAAAAGCAAGACAGATGTTCTGAGGAAGGTCGACTCTTTGAACAAAAGGGGAATATCGTCTTTAACGAAGAGCCAACAAATAATATACAGATGCAAAAATCACCGATATTTTCAACATCCAAATATTTTAATCGTGTTTGCTTAGAGTTGCGATCAAACGGATCATCTCATTGTATCGGTAGCCTAAATCTACGAAAAGGAATAGCAAATTATGTAAATAATATTGTACGTGGACGTTGGGAGTCCCCGATTAATCGTCAGCAATATCGTTGCCGGCGCCACGGCACGATAATAGCATTAACGTCGTGCCTGTAAACAGCGCAATTAAAATTGTTAACGAAATTGCGGCGCTTGGCTGGAGTACGATGCGTTTCGATAAATTTCATAGACAAACACGACGAGAAGAGAAATGGATAGAGAGAAAACGAAGCTTGCGAGGGAACGAGAGAGCGATAGATCGTCAATGTCGCGGGAAAATTCATTGCCAGCGTTAAGCGAACGCGAAATTTCACGCACCAGACTCCGACATCGTTCTTCGCTCGTCATTAATCGCTGCTCGCGATCAATCGCGACGCAACCTCCGTTTCCGGATAATGAACACACCGCTTCTACATCGCCATCGCCGCCGATATAAAGCTCCATCGATTCTCCATTTATCAATACTATTATCTCAACATTTCTCCGGACGTAGTTTCCGTCAGAGTGACCTCGATGATGCATCACCGCGGGCAAGTGCAATTCCTCGATGCATAATTGCGACTGCATCGTTGCATCCGAGCTCTCTCTCTCTCTCTCTCTCTCTTCCTCTGCACACCTATCGGTCCGCGACACGCAAACGATCATGAACGCGCGCGCGCGCGCAGCCTTCGAGTAAACACGGACAACCCTCCGGTTCACGGAGCATCAATCATACCTGATATCCATGACTGTGAGTATGCGAAACGTAATCTGTAGGAGATCCGTGTCTATCGTTCGATATCCGGATGACAGAAAGGAAAAAGTAGGTTTGTTAAAGCGGTAGCTTCCTGGAGATTGTTCTTTGGACGTAAGAGGGTTCCTTTGAAGATTTATGGCTGGCTGATTTCAAGGGACATTTACAAAATTGTTTGTGAGTGAAGGAAGCGGAGGATGTAGGACATGGTTATGAATACCGAATTGGAGAATGAATGAAATAATGGAAGGGAAAGAAGTGATACAAGAGGGATGGATGATCTTCGATGCGACGAGATTGCGGATACTTTTTCAGCATTAAGACACATTGTTTAAGGTTAAAATAAAGAAACAAATAGTTGTGAAACGATGACTTTGGAATTCATTAAATTTCTTTTTTAATTCAATTCAAATACGAATCTTACGATTACCACCAATTTGATTGGTATATAGTATAGTTTTCGGAAGAAAATAAAAATTGTACTATTTTTATGCTGACTAGGAATTGCCGAATCGATAGCAAGCAACGTTGGAAGAAAGTGTGAAATCGATTGCTTTTTATGATGTATTTTTTGGACGGAGATAGGTGTCTGGATTGAATTGTTAACTAGCCTTAAACAAGGAGCTGGTGGAAAATACACGAACACACGGAGTAGCTTAACTTCGCTCGCGCGTCAAGTTTCGAGTGACCCTCGAGCTTTGTTTGAATCCGGTTCATGGATCGTGTGTGGCACTGATCGAAAGAGTTTCGAGCGAATTAATTTATTTCAAGAGTATCGTATGCTGTAATGGATTTCTAGAGAGTGTATTTACAGAGTTCATAATTTACTCGAGGAGTTCGTAATTAGCGATACGTTCTACGAGTTCGATGGTTCAGAAATGCACTCGTTAACGACCTATATTAAGCTTACAGTGGCGGACATTATTCTGCAACGTTTCGATGGACAAAATCTACGATTACTCCTATTCTGTTTAAAGTTAACTTGAAGCGAAACCACAAGCTATAACCCGACAAAAACATAATTATCCACCAACGACAGAAATTAATTTCCATAATTCAGAAACTCAAACACATTTGTTCCATTCATTCGATAAAACAATAACGAATTAATTAACCAAATGTCATATCTATTTCTCTCGATCATTTTATCGCGGACCTTGTTTTATCATTTTCATAAGACTACCGTGAACATTTATGAATAAAGCAAAACTAGACAGACCAAGTGGCTCGTTTCGATCCTTCCACGAATCTTCGAAGTTATTATTTTCAACGACAAGCATCGTTATTCGTAAATTTCTTAACTTTAAAGAAGAAGATGAGCGTCTTTTCTCGCTTCCTTAGTTATTGTTTTTAAACCATAGAGAAACCATTTGGAAGCTCACAAAGAAGAACTATTTACCAAACACACGACGTTACTAAAAACAATACACACACCAGGATAATATCAGGATAATAGGTAAATATCATTTCTACAATTGTTCATTCTTAGTTCTTGAAATTACCCTTTCAACACATAATTAACACTGAATTGTCACGACTTGTTGATTTTTAAACTGCACGTGCAGCTTATTACGCAAGAACAGAATCTTAGTTACCTAACAAAATATCATATGAAAGAGAATATACGAAAAAAGAAAAGAAAAGCAGAATCTGCAGTGGCAACCATCGGAAGACATCCTAAATCACCGCTTCTCGGTCCGACCTCCATTCCACCCTCGTAACTGAGCCGATTCGCGGTCCGTCAATCGTGGAAGATTCATCGCCGTTAGCAAATTTCTCGACGCATAATTGCAATCGCAGGCTGGTCGCGGTATCGCTTCGAAGTGCAAGCGACCGCACGCGCTTCAGGCGGCCGTTCTGAGAGGGTTTCAATCCCTATTAACAGCCGGTTCGGATAGTCAAGCCGTTCAGAGGAGCAGAGGTTGGAGTGTGGGATTTGGCAGAGCCAGGAGGCGTCGAACCCTCTATCGAAGGGGTGAGAGAGAGAGAAAGAGAAAGAGGGAGAGAGGAAGAGAGGAGATACGTCCATTCCGACACCGCAAATGATTACATTGTGGCCATCCACTAACTGGCCAGCGACCCTCCGCGGCTGACGTATCTGTCGATCAACAGGGGGATACCGGGCGAGGTGTTGATGTCCGTGGTCAGAGTTAGTCAACCCTGTCACCCCTATGGTTGCACGATCCCCGCGGTCTTTCAACTTTTCGACCCACAGTCGAGTTTATCTCGATTGCCAGGGAAGAGTAGAAGCTGCTCCCTTTGGTTTCTCTTGTTGTCATCTAGGTTGGGTTTTTGGTTTGTTTCCCGTGGATATTGGCTTAGAAGGATTTGCGAAAGGGATGATGCTGTTGTTTTGTTGACGCTTAGTCCGTGGCTCTGAAGAGTAAGTTTCGAGAGTAAGTAATGGCGCTTATCTTAATTCGCACAATTATTACACATCCAGTCGATTGCATAAGAATGACTACCGATTAACGTAAAAATAATTAATTCCGATTTATTTGTCTCGTTTTATTCGACGAATTTTGAAAAGTGCATTCAATCGATAATCGAAGACGTGGCGATATCGCAGCTTCGGCACAAGCCTACAATCTCGAGGATACTAATCTTCTCCGTAATATAAAATCGCTATTAACATGCCTTCAAAACGGAATACTTTAAATTACAGTTAATTACGCTGGCATGTCGATAAATTCTAAGTATTAAGGGCGACTTAAAATAAAAAACCATGAAATTAATGGAGTAAGTAATTAATTCAATAGCGCTATTAAATGAAAAGGAGGATAATAAAAGAGAAAGAACGGAAGAGGCTGTTGCTGCATATTTCTTCTATCGAAGAATAAATCACGGGCATAATTAAGAAGCCATTGCAAAAAGAGGCAGTTCCACCTTGATCGACTCAGCTCGAGTTTTCCCTGGCGGGTCGTGCACAGCCGCGGGGTAATCACATCGTATTTCGTCTTTATTAAAAATTATGTGCAAGACACGAGAAGTTTGATGGGGACGAGGGCGAAGTGTAGCCGAGGGGAACCCGTCGGACGTGGTAGGAGTCAAAAACTTTTAAATCAAGTTCCCGAACTCTGTGCAGAGGTTAAATTGACGTGGCGGCTGTGCCGTGTCGCGACCCCGATTTAGAATTTTAATACGAACAGCCGCGTCGCGATTAACGCGAGTTACGGGCGAGTTAATGTTGCGCGTCATGCGACGAATCGTTCGCGACCGTAATCGCGATCACGTTCAACCTCCACCTGCAATAATTTCGTATTAATCGCGGCGAACGGCCAGCTCGCGTTCACGACGCTTGTAGAATTCAATTAGACTTTCGGCGATTCAATTTTCTTCGGTCGTATTCCGGATACTTTCGCTAGACCATTTCCACGATAATGGGTGAAGTATTGGTTTTGTCTCCTTATTATCGTTCATTTACTATACCACGGACTTTATTTTCGGATGTATCATCTCGTATTACAGAAGAATGGAAGCAATCGTTGCTGTACATTGTCTGTTTGTTCAGCGTGTTTGACTTCGAGACTCTATCTACTGCGGACAAGTCGCGCAACGATTTCGCGATACTAAAAAACATTTCCATGGAAACTAATTAGCCAGCAAATGTACACGAGTATTAATTTTACGAAACGATATAAGTAATATAAAGCAAATAAGCAGATAATAATTTAAATGAAAATAATGTAAGTAAATCAATGTAAATAGAATAAAATAGCGATTTATTTCACTCGTCAGATTTTATAACGATTGCTTTACCATCGATATTTTGCATATCTTTGCATATTACGTACATTTATAAATTTTTCATAAGCGCGCAAACATCCACAGTCTAATAGCTAGAAACATAAAACTGAGAAATCGCACATCAATGCAAAGCAGTAATAATTTTCGCTAGATGAATCCCTCAGGATCGAATTTACAATTTCAACGATCGTTTCCCACTTGAATCCAGGCAATGTATCCGGTCGTTGGACATTATTCGATGTCGTTTGCCGTACATTTATGCAACGGGCATGAAACAAGCTGCCTTGGCTGTTGCACTCGAAGTGGCGTGTAAATTATTAATAACCTATGTGGCGCGGGTGTCTGAAAGCGAATCGCTGTTCGGATAGCAAATGGAAGAACTACGAGTTGATGGATCGTCAAGGAGCGTTACCTGGAAACGCTGCAACATAAGATGATGGATGAACGAGACGACGAGAGACTAATTCGTAAGCAGTCGTTTATTACGAATACTTTCTACCATCTATCGTGCAGAGCTAGAAAGAAAGCTAAGAAACGCGGAACCGATTGATCGTAACGCATCGAACGTTTCTTTCTCACGCATTTTCGATATTATACGTTAAACCTTAGGTATTGTAGCATGTTATCGTCCGAAGTACCACTAAGTGAAATTTCAATTAGCTCGAACAAAACACGTTTATTTCCTTTTGTCGTCTTTAATTTTTATTTTATATAATTCAATTTTTTTTAATGAAATATTAATCGTTATACAATGGTTGCGAGAATATTTGTAACTATCACAGTATCATATCATTCCACTAATCTTCTGTTCAGTTTTGTGTAGCACGTAGATTTTGCGAGTTTTAACGTGGCCAACGGTGAGCGTGCGGATTGGATAATACGATAAAGAAAAAGAAAAAAGGAAACTGGCCACGCTAGTAGCGAGTACGTAATTCGAGGAAGGGTTCCCCGGACAGGGTGCACGAAATCGCGCAATTATGATGTCGCGAAATTCCGAGTTGCAACTGCGTTACGATCTACCACGAGTAGAATGTTAAACCGACTAGGTTCTTGCCTCTCTCGAAGTTAAGCCGCGATTGTTAATCTGCAAGTTTTTCGTTCGCATAACCGCGCTATCGCCGTGGGATATCGTCGAATAAAGCGTAATCTCGGCTGTTTCTAAAAGTTAAGCTTTGTGTACCATTTTCGAAATCGTGACCCTAATTAGCGCCCGCTGAAAACTCAAAGTTCGTTAATTCTAGCGTAAAAATCACGTAGTAGTTTCGCTACTTCATTCTCGATTCTGTTAATAAATTTCAACCGAGTGCACCGCTAGGCAATCGGCGATGTTTCAAAAGCCACTTACTTCTGCACTTAACCTCGACAACTTAACCTGAAAAAGGCATACACGTACATGCGCGTCGCACGCGAATCGTAAATTAGGTTTCAAGCTCAAGTTGCTGAGCCAGAGTTTCTTTAATCGTTAACCGGATCTACCTTTTCGGTCCTGGAGAGTGGGCCGCAGAAACTGGTCTCGTGGAACGCACGTAACAACCGTATGCATCTCGAACGTAGCACGAAACGACATTCATGATTCATGGCGTTACGCAAGCACGATATATCCGTGCTTTGGAAGATGGACGTAAGTTGCGGACGATATTCTATCTCACGACCATTTCCCAGCCCGAAGTGGGTACTAAGTGTAGGAAACAGAAAAAAAGGAGAGGGAGCAAGAGAGAGAAAAACCACTTGACATCGAGAGCAACAAGCAAGAACGAAGAGAAATGGCCCTTGTTATTTCGCGTTCTTCGCATCATCCTGTTGATCTATCAAGGACGATGTGCTTTTACATAACCGTCGGGGATGGCTGCTATTTTTCACTGTTATTACACTCGGCCAGAATGTAATCGCTTAAGAAAACCGACCGAGTCACCCCTACGGTTTGACAAATCAACGAACGACGGTTACCATTAAACGTTCAGCCACTTTGGCAAGTAGGTACGGCCGATTTTCTCGGATTACAAATGTCACGGGTGGTTCCAGTGGCGAAGGGAGATTAAAACGAACCAGCAGCCCTGGATATAAATCAGGGGGTACGCAGGTGCGTTGCATCGATCAACCGAAATAACGCTGGCACCGGCTGATCTCACTGCGAAATGGGGCCATGAGCTGTGATTCCGCTGCTGGACAAAAACGAAGAATTGCATTAAAGCGTTTCTATCGGTGGCGTTAGGAAGTTGCGATGATTTTGTAAAAATGATAAAAAGGAAAAGGTTGAGGAGAAATCGGGAAAAATAAAATCGGTTCATAGCGTAATAGAATTAGCTTCTAGGACATAATTTTAGAAATAGGACACACAACTTTTCGTTAGGCAAAATGGTCACATCTGTTGTTAACGTTATGATCGAAACGAAAGACGAAGATCACCGAAAGTCACGCGTTAGTTTTAAAGATTATTCTCCTTTTTGCTTCTCTGTGTTCCAACAGATTTTTCTTTATTGCATTAGGACGAGTTATCCGAAACTATGTACGTAATATGTCTGTTTGATGTAACTACGAAACAACCGAAGAAGAACGTTTAACGATGCACAACGAATGCAGGAGTCAGCACAGATGGAAATGCATCTGCCCCGTACGCTGTTCCGTCTTCCTTTCAGGGATCGTTTCATACTTAGGGAGATGGAAAAACGTCTAGAAGAGCGAGACGCTGACGCGGTTCGTTGGGAAAATATAGCGGGTAAATTAAGAGATGGAAAGTAGGGGATAGCTTTTAGCTGATACGATTCGGTATTTTCTCTTTTTCCTCGTGAGGATGCTTTTCCATGTTTCTTTCCTAAGAAACGAACACCTCGAATATCCATCCCCTTATGCGTCTACCCCTTTTACACGGAAAATCATCAACGATCGAACGTGAAAATGATAAAGGATCGCGGTGATGTATTTGAACAAATCCTCCGGGTTGATACCGATCGATCGTTCGCAAGAGTTCGTGATCACGGGATAAATCGGTCGAATAAACTCGGCTGGAAAATTGAAACGTCCATCAGTGAACGGACGCCTTCGTTTTCGGTGAACGCTCGTTCAGCAAAGACGAAGATTGATGATGCAAAATGCAGCTGAACGCGAACAGATTCGGATCCACGAACGAACGACGACGTTGGAAAAGAAACTGGCAGCGTGGCTTGGGTTAGGTGTGTTGTTCTCTGAGATTTCCGGCGGCCAAGCAGCCGACGTACTCTCGAAACTCGCCCCGGCTCAGCGAAACAATGTTTGCCGGGCGAGAGAGTCGGGGATAGCAACTACTCTCGCGTGCCTCCATCAACGAATCCTTCCCTTTGTCTGGCCACGACCACGAGATACACACTAAAGTGCTCCCGTTAATTGCCGTTGCTGGAATTTGCCTGGTTCGCGGCAACCCACCGAAAATTCCACGATAGCGCAGACACCCCCGAGTTTCTGCCGCAGTCTTCGAACCGCTGTCCAAAGGAACCGGTAAAAATCGACTAGACTATGCGTTTCGTGGATCAAAGAAACAATTTATCAAGCTTTCAATTAAAATCTTTGCAGTGACGATTAAATATCGTCAGATGCAAATAACGTTATATATTATTACATCGTAATAGAGTGTGTTTTTTAACGTTGAATATATCAAAGATGTACAGTAAAGAATAAGAAATCTTAGGCTTCGTACGTACAGGGTCAAACGTGATAATTTTCCAAGCTGTACGCTGTCGACTGATTTCGAAAGTAGAAAATTTCACACTGGTCAGACGCGTCGCTCTCTATCGATACCCGAAACAAACTCATAGATAACAAATATATTGTAGTTCCTATGAAAACTAGATACCAGAATTTTCCTATCGTGGATAGATACTAGATAATTCTGAAAGTAGAAAATTGAACGCTAGTCAGACATATTACTACCATGAATAGTCAAAATCAGTTCAGACGATAAGATCGAGAATCGGATGCACGGAGGAAGGCCAAAATGAAGTTTCGTTGGAGGCAGACTTCCTTCTTACCACGGCCGAGACAGATAGCAAACTTAAATCCCAAACAAACGAGCATTGAACTGCTTCCACGACGTCGTTTGAAAGAGAAGCTTCTTCCGCAACAAGAGGTCGGCGGGATAAAAAGCAGCCACTCCTTCCGCAATGAAATCTTCCTCGGTCGAGGCAAACGACCGGCAACGAGCAGAAAACTGCAAGGCTCGGCCGAACTCGTTCGTTCGCCGATTTAACCAAGGCTGATTTGTACAAGGGGAGGACTCTCGGTGGCAGTCAGCACAAGTCCCGACGTTATCGCTCGGTGGAACGCGCGTACGCAAACATTTTCGTTTAATGCAAATGTAAAACAGGCGAGCAGATATAATGAAGAAGATTACGCGGCATGTGGTCAGCATAGATAACGAAGGCACGAGCCGAGTTCTGTCTCGCTTGCGCGCATGCGTTCGTAATACGTGTACGTACGTAAGTGGAAAGGGAAACGCCGTGACTATGCTAATGCCACCATAACTTTCTATATTATCATATTCGATGTACGGGCGAACGCGTTACGCTCGTACCGCGGGGCATCGCGAATCAATAAAAAGGAGATCGAGGATGATCACATGGCGATACAAGGCTCGCAATAGAAAAATCGATGTTCACCGTAACAGGATCGTGAAACTGGTCGCCGACCAACGTTGCAATACGCTGAGAACGTGTTCGACATGATTTTATAGATGATCATTTTAAGATTCTCAATGTATTTCAATTATTTATACGGACATTTTACCTTCGCGTTTAATCTGCAGATTGAGTATGCTAATGCATTTGTGAGAAATTCAAATGCACAGAAATGTACAGAATGCGTATGTATACATGAAAATATACAGAATATTCCAAGTAAAACGCTATTTATAAAATCTTTGGAGGTACTAAAAATATAAATTTGCATAAATATACATATACTATTAATCTGTAGCATGATCATAAAGAGAATTTAAATGTGGTCGAGGACGTTCGATACGACTCTACGAACGATTATTTTAATATTAATGATGCGTTTCAATTATTTATAGAGATATTTAGGCTCGTGTTTAATCTGTAACGTGGTCAGCCTCGCGGGGCTTGATTTATTTATGAATTTCACATGCCGGCGTGTTAAAGAGGCACGATTAGGCGTGTTAATTTTATTAGCTGAACTTGTTAACGGGGCTGGATAAATTATCGATGGCTGGCCACGGAACGGACCAGATGTTCACTTTGAACGCTACTGCCACCTGGCTCGTTACATCGACGTTTTTACGATCGCGTTAACGCCGGCTCGCGTTTACGCGCGAAACGATTAATCGTGCATGGTTAAGAGTTTCGTAGGGATGTTCACAGTTTATGGGAGTGGACGTTAAACGCCCCTCACCGGAAACTCGTATCGAACAGATAAGAACGTGATTCGTTTGTCCTTCCGCGCGATGGGCTCGTTGGAACTCGTCAGGATCGAACACTTTTTATGAAACTATATCCCAAGTGTAAAAGCTGGAAATTGCGGAAAATTTCATTCATCTGAGCAGTTATACTTGAGAATCACTTTTTACTACAAATGTCAGATAAAAAATGTAATTTCATTTTTTGAAAGATATCGATATTATTTTATGAGCAAAAATAAAATACTATGTAACAAAAAGTCCGTAAATGTTTTATTAAAAAGGCAATAAAAATACGAACAGTGGACGGTACGATGATACTGTTCGTCGGTAGTTATCGCAATGAATTATGAGAATCAACATGACAAAACCTGTATTTGATGAGATAAGACAAAGTCGTAACCAACATCGGCCCGCGATAAATCCCATGCCACGTTTGTTATATATTTCTCAATGAAGCATCGATGGATCGCGTGCTGCGTGTTACTTTATTCTTATTTTACTTAGAATCACTTGCAAAGTTTGTACAAAAAGATCTCAGAAACCTTGTACAAGTACATTTAGTTTATTTTCCTATGATCCAGCTACTCCAAAAGATCCAACGAACGTTATCGAATAATCAGCAAACTCTTCTCATATGTATAGAATTTTCTAATACCCGATAGCCACATATATACGTTACATCATTTTTCTCTAAAAACCAAAACGATAGTTCGACTCTGTCGCAAAACTTAATTTCTGATAAATTTATTCCCGACGAGATTAAAATTGAACGACGGTCTATCGTCGAATTTGCACGCGTCAAATCACATTTTCATCCAGAAATTTTCCAAGACGCACAACTTCCTGATAAAGACGATTTAACAGGGAGCAGCAATAATGATCGGAGCTCGAAGACAACTCGCATTAACCGATCGTTCCCGTTCCGCTTGTAAAAAGCTCCCTCGCGTCGGAACGTTCATTATCTCCTTTCCTGGCGCGAACAACTAGAGATTCCGCGCTACCGAGTTTCATAATGCGATTTGTAATTAATGAACCAGCGATCCCATTGCCTGCTCCGCTATCGTACTCGATCCGGAAGCGATAGCGCAGTCCGCACGGGGATCCAGCCAGGAATTCCTTGAAACTGCGCGCTGCTTACTCGCGTTATTGTCGGCTCGTATTCGTTGCGGCACGCCATGCGGCGAATAAGACTGTTACTTAACGTTCAAACTGCTTTAACGAGCGGTAGAATAAGAGTAAAAAGGAGGTCGAGCCAGCAGTACCGCATTTTCTACGACCTCTTGTAAAACTCAACGCGAACAGCGACTTGTACGATCGGACGACAAGTTTTGTTATGTATCTCGAAACTGAAGTACTGATTGATCAAATTTCTGTGTTTAGCTTTTGTGGAATGGACTGGCAAGTGGTATTTGCTATAAATTGATATAGTATCGATAGTAGGATATTCATTTTTTACATTGACAATTTGAATTTTAGTTGATATAATTATTTAACTATAGAAACTTGATATTATAAAGATGTAATATAGAGTCTGATGAAAGAGAAACTTTATCGAAGAATAATGGTATGTTTAAATATCTTTAGCAGTCACTGTATCTTTTACAGAAAACACGCCAGTGAAAGATTTTCACAATTGTGATCATTTGTCACAAACGTTCTGTGATAAAACATTCGTCACTTTGCACGCCACAAGAAGCTCTCTCTCTTTCTTTCTAATCTCGATAATCCTAATCTCGATAATCCTCGAAGGACACAGAGTAGGAGTGACTGTAAGTTAGACAGAGCTTACGTATGAATGGAAAAATAAAAAAATATAGGAATAATCGGAGACCTCGTGAGTCCAACTCGACCCGTGATACTTTCCTTCTCGTCATTCCTCTTGCCTTATATATCCAACAAGAACACCGTACGAGATATGTTTTCTCTAACCTCTAGAAAAATCTCGGCACTGATAAGTTCCGGCTTTGACAGAAAGCGCATTTTCTCGGACAGTGCCCAACGCGGAACGATAATCGCGAAACCAGAACTACCAGAGGGTGGTCTTTAAATTGCTGTGGCGCAATCCGGATCAGCAATCGGCTGGTCTCGCTAATGGCACCATGGCAAGTTTCTTAAAAGAAATTTATTTATTTATTTAGTAAGTAACAGGCAATAGTTGAGTGTTACGAAAAAGAATTACATTGACAATAACGAATGAGAGATAAAATGTTCATATCGTGTCAGTAATAGAAACGAGAAGAAATATTACAACTAATTCAGAGTTAATTATTCTGAGAATGGATCGTCTGCGCTTGTTGATAGAGCCAAAAATAACACGAAAGTAATATGGCGACTACGATATGGCGAGTTATCGCGATCGTACAGACATCGACGATTCCTTGGTCTTGAATGTTGAATGTTGAATGTTGATGTTCTTGAATGTTGATGACACTTGAATGTTCTTTGACGTGGAAATGTTCGAGAGATAAGGTAGTCTTAGGTAACGCTTGTTCGGTTAAATACATAAAGGAACGTGTGCAAAGGAAACGAAGAGGAACTGAAATTTTGACAGAAGTAAGTCGCGAGTCAGCAGTAAGAAACACGTGAGAATTGACTCGCGAGATAATGTTGGCGAAACTCGTGGATACGCGTTAAAACTTGGAGAGATACCCGCCATAATTGCGTTTACTTTATCTCGTTTTTGGCCCCTTCTCGATACGCCTAACTTTTAAACGTATCATAAAATGTATAGGAAAGCGTGATTATCACAAAGTATAATAAAGTATAATTATATTATAGCAGTAACTAAATTACTGCTAATGTAAAAATTAAAGTAGCAAACGCTCGGGTCGAAACATCATCCGGGAAAAGCGTTTAAATGAAACGAAGCCCGATTAAACCATTCCGTGCGTCGACTGAAATTCGTTATTTACTTTCTAAAACCTCAGCTTCTCTTTGATGAATAAGCAATGAAAACGTGGAAAAAAATTCAGTTCGTTCAACCCGATTACAACCTTGCGCGTCGATTAAACGAACGAATCGCGGGATGACTTGCATTTCGAAAAATTCCACCGATCCTGTCCCGGTTAATCCTGATACGATTTTAATTCGTGAAACCATAAATCAGAGGCCGGTATCGGTGTTATCGAGTTTGGATTTCGCCAATGACCGTGTTACCTCCATCTCATAATATAATGCACGATAGCACCACCGGTGCATAATTAAACGTTAATTTACAGCAACCATTTTTTTTTTTTTTTTTTACAATGAACGAGTGAATGAGCGAGCGTGTGTGTATATGTGTGTATTAGAGAGAGAGAGAGAGAGAGAGAGAGAGAGTGAGAAGCGAAGAGGAAATTTATCGCAACGACGAACGACCCCGCGAAGGAGATAAAAAATGTGACCGGAGAAAAATTCGAGCGTGGATTAATTAAACGTACGCAACAGCTTTTGAACATTTAAAATTTTCAAACGTTTAAAACCTAAAGCGGTTCGCGATGTTCGTCTATCTGGATCAACTTTTTGATAGAACCTGAGTATATTGCCGTGCGTATACTTTTCGCATTTGATAAAAAGGGAGAGAGTAAGAGAAAGAGAAAAAAAGAGACAAGAAAGAACGTAAAAGCCAGAGAATTCTCCGGCGTAATTCACTTATGGAACGTGACTCGTTTCAAACGATACAGTTTTATCCGCAGGACGTTTTCTATCGTTTAGGATACTCTATAAGTTTCATCACGGAGTGGTAACCAATAAAACGTAACCACAGGTGTATAAGTTTCTTTTCTCGGTTCGTCTAGACGTGTCCTTTTTTTCTCTCGAGTAATTGCGGAACAATTAAGAACGTGTTATCTGTAAAGTGACATTTTATTGCGAGACACGATAGACAACCGCGCGAAACGTTTGCTCGAAAAAGAAGAAGCAAACGCTTGATAAAACGCGAAAAGCACAGCGACTAAAATAGAAAAGAAGGTTACAAACGACTACCGAAAACCTTTCTGTCCAACACATAACAAATGTGTGCTGTTAAAACAAATGGATCTTTCTGTTACCAAACGTAGCTACATTTGTATAATGCTGCCTTACCTCTTCCTCAGAAATTTGATCCAAAAATAATTCGTATAGAGTGTATGATAAAAGGGAAGCGAAATACGAAATAATTCAATAATTTTCAAAAACTAACCATCTTTTCCATCTTGACGAACATACTTAATCTGAATCGATTAACTTGCTTATGATAATAAATAGGGAAATAAGACAGTAAATAGAGTATCGTCAACGTAAACCGATCACTTGACCAAACAGGATCCGGAACGTAACATTGGCGAATTAGCATGTGGTGTATTTGTCGCGAATTTGTCGCGACGTCCCCGAAAATGGGAGAACAAACAGATTTCCTGGCAGTGACGACACGTGGAAACTCGCGAAATATTTGCCCTGCTGTTTCACTCTTGACGCACGCATATATTTACCGAAAAACGCGCGTCTCGAGCTATTTTCGTGGCAAATAGCGCACGATAACACGAGAAATTCACTGGGAATTTTGTCCAGCGAGCCATACCATTTTCCGCCACTTTGTTTAACCGTGAATTAAAATAAACGGGAATAGTGGACACGCCGAGGTTGTAATTTTCTGATATTTACTACTTTCGTTGTAATATATTTTAAAAAGCCTACCGATAACGAGTTTTAATTTTAATTTAAACGATGTAGATGTGATATAAGTGAAGTATGTCAAATGTATTGCAACGGTTCACGAAAGTATTCGAACACTTGTAAATTCGTATCCACGTATTATGCGTATTATATAAAATATTCCGAAATTGTACAAGTACTGTATCCACGATTATATTGGTAAAGTTTAAAAGCAATCTGGAAATGTATCCAAGTAGAAGTTCTACTATCTAAGAACTATGATTTTTCCAGAACAATACCTACACTTAATGTGAAACCCAAGTAAGAGAAAATTATATCTTAAATAAGATAAAAATAAAAATTCGAGAATATCTGGACTAATTAGCTGGAATAATTCCAAAGAAGCCTCCGGGTTCGGAACGAAAGAAATAAATCGCAGCCCCGCGAGAATCTTTTTTAAAGCTGGCTGAGATTCGAGCCAAGTTCGCGTCGCAATTTCGTCGATCGTACTTCTCTGTCCAGTCGTCTATTTTAAATGGAACGCGGTGAAACGCGTTCACGTGTATGCAAGCGGAGGGTAGGAAAAGGGTCGGTCATCGAAACTGGCTCAAATCGTAAAGCATGGAATCGGTACGATCGGCCAGATTCCAGGAAACGGTTGCCGGTCAGTGAACTTTCATTTCGTACGTAACGCAAACGAAATCAGCCGGTAGCATCGCGTTTGCATGACTAAACAACCGGTTCAATTTCCTTTCAATAGCCCGGCGCAACAAGGAGGCCCTCTGCCCTTTTTCATCCCTGCCCCTCCGCCTTTCCCTTGTCAGGAAACTTTTCTGACCCCCCGCGACAAAAGATTGCAAAAGCACCGCCGTACAATTCCGCTTCTACCTTTCAATCGCGCCTCCAAATGTGCTCGATCGTTTCTACTACCCCTTCTACTTTTCCTATTGCATACCGCTCACTTCTGTTCCATCGTCTCTCCGCTTAATACGTTCCCTCTATTCCTCGCGTATCGCGCCATTCTCTTCCACGAACGCAAACAACGCGGGCGGGATTAAATTGTTCGGCCGATTCCACTGGAATCGTTGCGAATCGATGGTTCATTGTGCTTGTTTCGAAACAGGTATTCGTCGGTCTCCGAAGAGATCCTCCCTCCTCTATCAGATACCATTGAAATTCTATTTCCCCCTTTTTTGTTTTACTTTTAACTCTTTGCCTTTTTTTTTATTTCGGAGCTATACGTTCGAACTATCGCAACTCGGTTGATAGACGATACAATAGGGTCGAGTTACAAGATTTCACCGCACCCTCTCTCAATACGTTTGCGAGCGATTTATTCTCCGAGCGACTCGGTCAAGCAGAATTCCAGCAGACAAAGCCAAGAAAGCTGCTCTTCCATCGACTTCTTCTTTCGCGTATCGATCGTCTCCGCGCCGTTGGAAAACGTTCGACAAATATTTATCGTCGATTCGACTGTCGACTCCCATTCCATGAGAAAATATTATTTAATATTTTCCCGTTGGAATATCGCTTAGTCGTCTTGAGGGGAATGGAGAGCCAGACTTTGTAAGCAGTTAGCGGACCAGCATCAGGACGAAGATGAGAAAGAATACCGCTTAAAGCCACGCGGAGAACGTTTCGCGATAGATCGATCGACCTTTCTCTCGCGGCGGAAGGGTAAAACCATAGCGGAAGTCGTGGGCCATTGGAAAACCTGAAGTCATCGATACGGCCGGCGGCATCGCGCGATAAAGTCTCTATTTTACTCTGGAAGCTATTTGAACGTCGTCCTTCCACTTCCTCGCTGCTTGTAGATAAAGGATCGCTGTATTCAAAGACGTTGTTACACGTGCGACCCGCCCTCTTTGTATACGCAGGAACATCGCATACCGGAGATTCCTTTTGTACCTCGTTGCGCGCTTGGTCGAAACAGATTACGTTGTTCGATGTCTGCTGGTCAGTCTTAGGCCAATTGGATGATAATTATTTTTCTCACACGGTTCCCTTCATTGATTTATATTATTTTTACAGTGTCGATGTTTATACATCTGTGGGAAGTTTAGGGTACAAAGTTGCAGAAAATGTACTTACACAATGTGCAGAGAAATATAAAATATTTGACTTTTATTTAGAATAATGGCGTCACCATTAAGTAGATATTTGGATAGGTTGTTGATTGCAGATTCTTCAGTTGTGTTCATAAAAATATAAATTTGCATAAACATCCGCACTGACTTGCAAGGACTCGCTGCTTTGCGTATATAATTATATTACGTTGGCATTTTTATTCGCGGAAAATCTAGGAAAAGGATTGTAAAAAATAACGTGACATTTACGTCAGAATCTTCTTTATGCGGCCCTTTATATTAAGACAAAGTATAGGAAAGAATGCTACACAAAGACTGCGGGATTAAATCCGCGTTTTCATATGCATTACGTGAACCTCGGGTACTTCCCATAACGGGCTCGAGAATTTCTGTATACGTCTTTTAGCACGTGTTACATTCGTTAACCTTTAACTGGAGGCGACGAATGAACTCGTCGTTCGTATTTTTAATCTCTCGAACATTTTAATTCGTTTGTTTATGCATCTTCTATCTACTAACGCGTTATCTCATTTTGATCGAATCGATCTCTCCTTATTAACTTTCAAATTTATGATAATAGAAGCCTCTAGTCGATGTATTCCGAAATTAATAAATTTTCTTCGTGTAAAGAAAATTTTCATACGCTAGCAAATAAATTACAGTGTTCTTAGATGTTACGGTCTGAAATCATTGCGTCCCACGAGGTCGAGGTTTAACTAAGCGTATTCATTTTACAAGGAGAACTGCTTAACGGCCATTTAATGGAGACTGGAAGCACGAGTGGCATCTCGTTGAAGATTGCTAGTAATTGGCATAAGTTCGTCGTTGGAGCAGATTGCGCGCGAGGATTGTACTTAAGGGACGCTGAGTCGTGGCTGTGAAAGTCTTGATGTATGTCTACTTATCTATGGCATTCCTTTTTAAGCTCTAAAGCTAGTAAAATTTATTCTATTCCATCGTCGATAAAAATACAAAACGAACCAATGAAAAAAATATACGATACTTGAACAATTTTATTATGCACTCGTCAAACGTTCGATGATTACTAAAAAATAAGTTAGCCAAAAAAAAAGATCGCTCAGAATCCAATATCGCGCAAGTTGAAATTTTTGAACACCTTGCCTCGTATTTGAGCAAATATTTACGAAAACGGGAAGCCGATCAAGATCGTTCGGCAGGGTAAGCAAAGACGACGAATATCGAAGGAAGTATACGTAGACCACGGCCGTAGAAAACTGTGTCACTTTCGTCCGTATGGATTAACTTCCTTTAATCCCGGAGATGCTTTTAATCGAGAAAGCGTAGAAAAGAAAGCAGCCAGAGGAATATCGAATCGGTTATCGACTTGGGCGTTACTTGTTCACGCGAACACTGTCTGGTCTATACGTATCAAGCTCTGGCGCCTTTGAATTTTTCATCGTTTCATCATCGACTTTCATTCCAGTTAGTCGGAGCCAGAGGGAGGAACTTTCCAACTTTCGATGTAATTTAAACAGAAATTCTCATTTAATTACCCCCACTGGCTGTTTGAAACTATATCGCGGCACCGCGTAGAGAGGACAATAAATTGATTTAGTGAAAGTTGCTGATATACGCCGTTGCTCAGAGACTCGAGATTATCCGGTTACCACGAGGTAGTTGTTTCGTAGAAAAATAATCTTACACTTACATGAATACGTGATATACACTGGCTCACCTACCCTACAAAACTTTTATGTCCATGTTATATCTGTTGTGTAAAACACTTTGAAACTTCATTAGCACCGTAATCAGACACGATTGGTATTGGTAAAATTGAAATTCATTCAAATTAAAAAAAAGAAAAGAAATTACAGAATATTCGTTGCAAACCAATAGAATTTCAAAGTATATCATAGTGTAGCGAGAAGTGTTTACAAGTTCTTGAATATTTTCGTGAGCCTGCGTATTTCGTAGAAATTCCTTTTTCTTTTGGTAGAAATACTTTGTGAATGGATCGATACAGAGATATAATAGCGAGAGTTTCCACGGTTGCTTCTCTTATAACGAAGATCCTGCGAATGATGTTGGCTTTCTCTGACCAAAAATGCTGAAAACCGATAGCGGTGGGTGTCAAATGCACGACCCTCGCGAAATTTGAAGAAGCTTCCTCTTCCTCCGAGCAAGGCGATATCGAAACTTCACGCGACGAGCTGCCAGATGTGTGAGTGGCTGAAGCTTGGTCAAACAAACAGGATTAGAAGTTCGGATGGACGATAAAACTTCATCCGGAGAGGTAAATGTTTTGTTCTCTTGTTTCGCTGCTCAATTTGTGGCAATTGTCGACGTAAAGAGCTCCGATTCAAAGTTAATCAACAGCTGTTTATCTCTTCCAGCGACGAGTTCTTTCTTACGGCTGTAATTACAATTTCTTCTCTTGCGTACTCGAAATTGTACTTTTTTCAAAATCCAGTTACCTAAATAATATTTTGAAATATCAAAGGAATCTTTCAAAGAGCGATAGCATTGCTCCGGTGCAAAATACGAAACATAAATATAAAGAGTTAAATCAAGATTACCGCGGAAAAAGAAAATACGTCAATCAGGATGCCGAGCATTGTATAACTATCCACGTTCCTGAGAAACGAAACGAGAGAGAAGCATCGAACAATGAACAAACGGCGCGGCTAACACGGGGCCGATAAGCTTAATCGTTAACCAGTAACTATCGGTTTTCGTTCGCCGCGATTTCTACAGGACTTCTCGTTGTATCGAAACAAATGCCTGCCGCGGGGATAAACGCGGAAAATGGGCCAAGGGGCTCGATATCCAACACCGAGAACGGAGCTGAGAACTGGCCATCCCGTTTGCCCCGAAAACGCCAATCACAACAGGATGAAACATACAGCCATACCCTTAATACGATCGATCATTCGCTATAGAGAGCTAGTTGTTTCTTTCGCGAAATACCGTTTCTGCTAGGCGACTGGAAATTCTTTGAGAGCAAGTGACAGCTTGATCTCGATCAAAGATAGAAACGATCCACGCTCATTTTACTATAGCCTGTACACTACTTTCCATTATATAAATTTAAGTTTCTCGCTTTTTTTCGTTCTTTACCATTGGATATCTTCTGTGGTTGCTTCCATAGCAGCGAATAAGTACGTTAATTTCTTAATCCTAACGCAGCCTTTCAACTTCTGAAACTTTTCGTTTCAGCAGTGAGATCCTGAACGTGTGGTCTTGGAGAAGTTTGGAATTTCCGAATTTTTATATGCCAATCTTTTACTCAGACAGTGACATTTTGAAGCTACCCTGAAAGTATTTTCGTTAAAATTGCACCACGAATCAAATACGCTTAGAACTTTACTGGTATTTGTAAGACTTTCTCTAGTGTGGAAATTAAATACCCAAAAGGATGAGATACATATAATAAAATAACTCATATTAAAGATCATCCTCTCGTATCTCTCTTAAATTTAAAACATTCCTCGACAATAGGAAACATTACAAATATTCACTTGTCATTTTCATTGTCGAGCCATTTAATTTATTAGCAACTTAAGAAAAATCTTTAATCGGGAAACCATTCAACTTCATATTCTCCACCAGCGTGTTCCGAATATTAAAAGAAGTACGAACGGGACGAAATTCAATTTTTCATCCGCGAGTTGAACTTGCATCGTGGCCGAACACCGCCGAAAAGCCACGAGGGATGAAATTATGCGATCAAGTGGCCATTCGCTTGCACGGGCCCGTCTGGAGAGGACGAAAAGTCGCGAACGAACTGGAACGGGCCACGGATGTAATTGCACGAGCACGAATACAATGGGCTGTGACCGTGAGAGGCAAGAAACGTGCATTGACTTCTCGCAGATTAATAACTTCCTTCGTCGGCAGGGCGAAGTTAGAGGGCCGTGACTAAATACCGGCGGAGAAAGAAAGTTCCTCGTGAAACATTCACGAGGGCGGCCGGTTCACCCGTCCACCCTTGAAGCGCGAAACTTATTTTCGATCCACTCGAGTCTTTCGCCAGAACGGAAGTTATGAAGACGCTGTTTACCGGTGGAGCGGTTTTCCAGCGACCTCGAAAACATCCTCCACATTTTAGTCCTCCGGTCTTTCTTCTTTCTCGTTTAATATTCACGTAGAAAAGAAAACAGTTTTTTCACTTGCGATAGAGGAAAAGGCGGATCGAAATTACAGCGGCGATTACTTCGTCGAAGACAGTATTTACACGAAATAAAATTCCATGCATGTGAAATGACGTCAGAGTGGATTTTAAAGGCGGCGAGGTTCCTCGCGCAATTTTCTCGTGATCGCTGCTTCGAACAGCTTAATTCGAGCCACGAAGACGAGGTGATTGTAGGGAAATCGATTTACGTTCGAACTCTTCAGCTAGCCGAGCTCTAATTACCGACGAGAAGTCGCTCCTTTGATTTGCTAGCCAACTTGCTGTTATTAGCGAGCACGTATTGTCCAAACCTATGACCAATATGACCGGTTTGTTCGAAGTGAATTCGTTTCACCTTATTATAGAAGCCTAAGGATTTTCGAATTGTATCCTACATTGACGCGTTGAATCTGCGATTATGGAGGATATTGGTATCAAGATGCGAGATAGTTGCGAGGATTTGATTCGTTTTAACACACGTGCCATTAACGTTTGCGTTACGATGTATCTTAAAACATTTATCTCGTCACTTGTATCCCTAGTTGCTCCTAACCCTGGCTTATTCCACTAAATTGAATTCCTTCTAAAACGTGAAATGAAATAAGCACGAAGCTAGCTACCAAATACTATAATTTCAACAATTTCTGCCTGTCTCTGTTCCAATCAAAGAATCATTAATAATAAGTCAACTTCCAGCGACGACGCTGAAACGACGACGAATTAAAATTCAATGAAAGAAATTCAATTCGACCGTTTCTTCAAGAATCGCTCGAGTTTATTCGGAACTTGCCCGATGACCACGAAATTAATTCCGTCGAGACGAATCGGAATAACGATTCCGGTGGTCGTTTTACGATTCTAGAACCACGATTCGTCGGATTCGTTCAACTCGCGCGTGTAACGGCGAACACGGTATAAATTCAGGAAGAGCAATGGTCCTTCCTCCTTCCAATCGCCGAAACTGTGCCCGATAACTCGAATCCCGGACTAGAGACTTAATAAGAAAGTTATCGGTTATCGAGCTCACTAAATCCAACAGTTAGCGAGTGTCACGGCCCATATTGGCTCGTTTATCTTACATGGTCGACTGTCTCCGCTATCGGTCTATTTGATATTCTGGCCCCGAGTGTAAAGCGTTCGTTGCTCTTTGCTGCCGGTTTCCGGAACGTTTCGAGGAACCGCCATTACGTTCTGGTGAATCGGTTAGACTTTCATATATTATCGATGTCTTTCTTGTGCACTTTGGTTATGAAGAGTATTATAATATTAAAATTGTATTATACGACGAATACGACAGAAAATATTTACACAGCATCGTATTTATTATAGCTTTGTCATAGGTACTAATTAATTAGATTCGAGTACATTAAATTTTGTATCGTTTAGTAGTACTTTATTTATTTATTTACGAAAATAAAATGTCAAACTTGATAGAAAACGTTTCAATGGAAAATAAGGATATCTGCTATAGTGTTTTGGTAACCACCATAACATATATTTGTAAACTTTTTGTTGCCAGCATATGACATCTGTCACCGTAAGACATATAATAATATAATCGTGAAATATACGTGTTAATTTTGCAGCACCTTAGTAGAAAGTAGTTGAACAAGCCTCGAAGATATTAAATCAATTTCTCCACACGCGAACACCAACTACAAGCATCCTCTCAATTATCAAAGTACAACAGCCCGTGGCCCGTAGCGAACTAACTGGAATTCATCTGATTCCCGTAAACTCGACAAGACGAATTCCGCCGTACAATTCAAAGAGAGGAATTAATGTACATTCTAAGAATGTTTGTATCGAATGGAATTCCAATAATTTCCATTAGGCACGTCGAAGCAGATAGGGAAACTTGGCCTCTCGTCAAAGCCAGTCAACTCGGAGCGAACAAGTTCTAATTTACAAGTCATCGAACGATGGTTGGTGCCTATTTTCGACAGCAGCCTTTTTTCACGCGTTCTTTTATCCTGACGAATCCTCGAGGAAATAAGGAAGAAACCGCCTATAGATAAAACGTCTAGGTGAAGTGGCATTCCCTGTACGCTACCTTCGTACACGGTTATGTGCATACTCCTCCAAGTGTGTCTGTATGTGTAAGTGAGGGTTCAAGGTGGCCGCTGCCGACTGATTCTCGCGAATATGGAATTTTGATGAAGTGCCGGATATTCCCGATTGCTTCTATCGATTTCGCGTCGCCAAAAGTAAGAAGCAAATCAGACAGAAAAGAGGGTAGGAGAAAGAAATCGTGAAAACAAAAATAAAGAAAGAGATCGAATAAATATTGCGGAGATGTTGAATTGTAGATTTTTACTCGTCAAATACAAAATAAACTGATAAAACTATAAGTAGGAAATAAAAACAGATAGTATAATAACAATAATAGAGCCCCGTTTCTTTACGTATATATGCCCTTTTAGAATTATGCATTCTTAATCATTAGAAGCTAATGGAACAATCCGAAGCAAGTTAACTTACAGAAATATTAATAGATTTCGCCTATTATGAATGGAACTACACCATTGGAATTATTCCATCGAAGAAATTACAGTTAAACTATATACATTCTCAAGTGAGCATACTCGAGCGTATCATAGTCTGTATTGCTATATTATTGCTCCTATCACGAAAAGAAAATCCTCGTCTTGAAAAGATGAAAGATTTCACGCGCACGTCAAACATCCTTGCCACGTGCATTCTCCGAATTGCTTTTCACTTGCTATCGATATTCTGGCATAAACATGCGTCGATTGCCGATCATTCCTCCCACGATATCTCAGGGAAATCCAGCACCAATGTCTGGAAACCGTTTACACCCAAGTATTCGGTAGCTACTGGCGATAATTAACCGACTCGAGACAGAGATATCGCGGTTGCACGTCGATCCGGAAAGGATTACAGACCGAACGGAAAATTTCCACGGTACCAGATCGACCTCTAATTATTCCCGCTAATTAGTCGAGCTCGCCGGACTGCTTCTCTAGTCGCACTATAGTCCTTCCTGCCCTTCTCCCTTCTCCTCTGCCATTTCGCTTGATGCCTTTCTTATCGAGGATCGCCGATTATTCTCTCTCTAGACTTCTGTGCCGTTGCACGCGTCGTATAAGGATCGCGCCGCGTAATTACACGGCCACAGGGTGAACACAGTGGCTGTGAAAGCGTTAGGTGGGGTGTAGGTTGGTCGACTTAAACTTAATCGACTATCGATGTTGCCTGTAATCCGACTGGAGCGTACACCAATACTTAGAGACTCTCTCTCTCTCTCTCTCCCTCCCTCTCTCTCTCTCTCTCTCTCTGTTTCGTGGCAGTAGAACCAGGAGGGCGAAATTATACGTGGTCATGTATGGGCCGTCATTAATTAAAACACACGCGCTACATCGCGGCGAATACTTGTCTGGAATACCTTAATAGTTCGCCGCATTATACGGACAGTTCTCCGGCAAGATGTATTATTTGCGAGGCTTTATTATGCGGTTTCGAGACCTCCGGAACAGCAACGCGCCACGATTTTTCTGTTTCTTTCGTCGCTCGCCTCGGGTCTCCAGATTTTTTTCAGATTCATGCCGAGACGGCGGAGATTATTTAGCATTCTTGGCTTTTTTCAGGCTGCATTCTTTTGAGTTTCCTGGGAAATTAGCTCGCAGTCAGATTCATATATCAGATTGAAAATGCGGATATGGAGAAGCAGCTCCCTGAAAAAGGGACGCGTAAGACAAAATTTTGAACGAGGTTAATCACGTTGGGAAATTATAGTCCTGATTTTTTTAATATTAGCTACGTTTGAATTCACAGAATTTTCCCTCTCTTTATACCTACAAAGAAAATAAACATCACATAATATTACACGTAGTTGAAAAATTCCTTTAATTCTCTTTAACTCTTTAATCAAAAGATTCGATTTTTTAAACTGTAAATACGCTGGTAATTCACGTGTTTCTTTTATCACCTGCCTCAGGCCTCGAGATTTTTCGGTTCCGTGCCGAGATCACGAAAATTACTCGGACTCTTTTCAAGGTAATCTTTTTTGAAATTTGTGAAAAATTATGGTCTGAGTCTGACAAAAGGAAGGGGATAAATGTGGCTACGAAATCTGAATATAGGAAAAGCTAGTAAAGCAACTGGTAGGAGCAATAAGCATCTAATGAGAAAATTGGGAATTCAATTAAAGGCAACTGTTTTAATAGCAATTATTTTAAACATGCGACACGATAAGAGGATTCCCGCACACGAAGTCACTTGTTTGTTTATGTCAATAAGTATTCTCCCGAGTGTTTCCACTGATAAACGAGTATACCAGAAAATACACTCGCGTAGAACGCAAATAGAAGGTAGATGCTTGGTAAATCGGTTTAGTTAGCAAATTAAAACGAATACTTGCAATAGCAATTATGAATGAGCCCTAGTATCAAAGCGACTAGTATACTAAACCCGTTTGCTTCAACGTTAGATTCTGAATAACACAACTGAGAATCTCATTACGTCCCTCATGCTCTACATTTACAAAATAGATACATTGAATGGAAACTTTAAAGTCTTGTGAAATAATTAAATATTCAAGTGCTTCAATTTATTCATAAAAATTATATAAAGATAGAACATCGAGATTATAAAACCATACTCCCACAATTAAACTAATACAATGAGCGTAATTTTAAGTCACGAATTTTTAAGTCACGAGTGACAGATCATTAGTAGTAATAAATTTTCTTGTATAACAGCAATAGGCATGACGATTAACCACATGTAATTTTTCACAATAAAACTTGTACGAATTAAAAATCATCTTACTATCCTAGTCAACGTGAAACTGTAAAATTATTGAGGAGAAGTCTATGGACTACAATCCGTAAATTGTCAATTCGCCAACATTATTCGTTAGTAAATTATTGCGCATGAATTTTCACGCAGTAAAATATTTCCATAAAAATGGCAATAAAAATCCCAATTGCGAGACGTTTCAATTTTAAAATAGAAACCTTCATAATCGCGATATTTATTCGTTTCGGTTCACGGGTGCCGTCATTGTTTCAGTTTCAGGTGTTCCTCGTTCCCAAGGAAATAATTCGAACGTCGTGTCGATGGGAGACGAATGGCACGGAATAATAACGTTTCGTTTCGCCATGTGGCTCGACTGACACGTTACGAACCGCGTCTACTTCGCACTGCGAGTTAGTGGTTGGTTGGCGGCGCGTCATCGCATATTAAACAGGGGAAAATGATGAAGCCGCGTGCGATTCAACGCAACCAGCTCGCGGAAGAGCCGTTACCTGCACCAATAGAACGCGGACGGAAGCGTTTCGAGGATTCCGCTTGAAACGTTCCGCTTGCTGCGCTGGGACACGTTCCACGGAAAGCTGTCATCAGGTTCATCTCCGTAAATCCCGCGGATTAACGTGCACCACAGCCAATACGTAATATTTAATGCTTGGAATTTTTTCCAGCTCCATGGCCTAGCTTCTTTCTATCCTCCTGCCTATTTTTATTTTCTATTTCCTCTCGTTTTTTCGTACATGTTTTTCTAGTACCTTGGTCTGGAAGTATAGCAGGGAGCTAAGAAGAAGTTCCTGGAAGTGTTTTTGTAGTACGTTGCACCGAAAGTACAGTAGAGAGATAAAAGAGAAGTTGCTGGAAGTGTTTTTGCAGTACCTTGCACTGGATGTATAGTAGTGTAGGTATAGCTAAAAAAAGAAACTTCCTAGGAGGAATGCGGCTCCGATTGATTATTTCTAATAGACTGGACGCAATTGCAAACATAGCCGAAAATATCACGTATACGAATATAACGATATAGCAACGTGTAACGGTGAGCGGCAAAGAGCAATACTACCCTTGTCGCTGTACCATCTCACGAGACTTCGCATAGTATCGACTCATTCGTGTAGTTACTATTTCTGATTTTTAAATCACTCGCGTAACACTCCTGAATTCCGTAACAGTCATTTTTCACAAAAACACAGTTCGCGAATCGCTGTTTCTTCGAGATGCAACTTGTTCCAATATCGCGCCGGACACTCGATAGTCGCGGCACGCACACCGAGAGACTCGCCGCAGTGCAGGCCGGACTATGCTAGATGATGCTGCAGCCGACGCCGGTCTGGCGTCGTTAACGAGAGGTAGGGCCATTGTTTGCGGCCTAGTTCTGCCTATCCTCCAACGGCTTTCCATGCCAAAGACTCTGCTCTGTGTGTCTGTCGATACTGCCACAGCACGTGGACGTAATTTAAGTATTACCTCATTACGTCACGTTCCAGGGACGCTTCATTCGAGGGACTCGCAGGCGGCGAGCTTCGTGCGCGTAGCTAATGGACAGTGTCGGGACGTGGGGGTAGTCCGACGCGACATATTTGTTATACCGGAGGACGCCTCCCTCCTCTTCACCTGTTTATCCTCCGCCATATCTCACCAAGGAGAAAGGGTGACGTTAAAATGCACGTGGATCGGAACGCAACGTATCGAGGACGAAACATGCACGGTTATGCACCTGTTTGTTCGATCTTCTTTCTTCTTCCGCAAGATTAACGTAGTACGGGCTGGAAAAATTGTAAGTAAAAGTGCCTGGAGGAGATAAGAGGTGGAGCGATCGACGTCGCGCTTGATGACACAAATAAGGTTTCCCCTACAGGAATGAGAGAGAAGGAGCGTGAGGAAACTGGTATATAACGATGAGTTTAGGATGTTCAAGAATTACGGGAAGATTTGATCGCGACTATTGAATCGAGAAATTGATCAGAATATTTTCAACGATATCTAAAATCCAAAATATACTACACCGTTCATTCGAACGAAATTTTGCAACCTTATTAAATGAGCTTCTGCTCTCTTGAAAAAGCACGTTGGTGGAAGAAATGTGTAGATTCTTATTACACGAACTACCAAATTATATCACTAAGTTCGAAAAGTTCGTATCTACTGCACTAAAAGCGAGCTGAGAACAATCTACGAAAGTAGAATAACCCCTGTCGTAGTCAGACTCTGGCAACATACGTATCTTGTTAAACCAAATACATCGATGATGACACTTTGCCTTCTCCTTACAAATGGAACCCAAGCAGACACCATCGAGTTCGCCTTCGAAAGGACCATTGCCATGCACCACACTCAAGCGGAGCTACTTTTAACGCGCGACAGCAGGAAAGTTTCTCTGAACTTGAAGAGCCATTTCCTTGCTATTCGGCACCCAGCATCCACTACACAGTCTCCTCTCCAGTTCTCCCCGTGTCCTGTCCCTCGAGGGGACGCGACCTTCGTCACCGTAAAATATTCGTTACACGAACAAACGACCCTCGTTCAAAACCCATGCCAAGATTAAATATCAAGTTATAATCCTTGAAGTGGTAGCGTATGCAGACGAAAATGTTCGAAAACGTAGACGCGTCTCGAGAGGTCGTCTCGAAACGGTGTCCCGCTATTCCCTCGGGAGGCTGTGATTTTCTCGGTCTTATTTGGTCTCAAAACACTCTTTGGCGAGTTGGTTCCTCTTTGCATTTCCATCCATCTCTGTCCCTCTACTCATCTAGCTTTCTACGTCATTTCACTAGTCAGTCTCTGTCTTTCTTCCCTCATCGCGGCCCCGTTTCGGCTCCCTCCTTATTCCAACGGGGTAACAAGTTACACGTCGCTCGTGTATCTTCCTTTGTACCTCGAATTTATGTATTTCGGAGGCAGCTAGACGAGTCTTCGCCACGGTAGCTGCCGGCTACGCCCTGGCCGGGTCCGACTCTTCTTCTCTACGTGTACCTACATGCATGTAACGTGTACCAGCGGTAAATGGAGCGTGACGATGCTCCGTGAACGACTGGATCCTTCGACCGGCCCCACCATGTTCGCGCCATCCTATTCCCGACGATGTTAACGACGCTTCCGGGACGCGTATCTCGCCGCGTGCAACTCTGTTTCTTCTCATGTTCGTTTTTCCGAACCTCGTCTCTACTCTCACCGTACAGGCGGGTAATTTCAGTGATAAAACTGTGTGGCCTGCAGCCATGCATGTATGGGGAAATAGCGAGCATTTGTAGTTGATTTGCAGAGTTAAGAATTTTTTAATGAAATATACCGACAAGTTGAAGGGAGCTTTTTCGGCTATCGAGAAAGTGAGAGCTCGTGAGGGTGACCGAATGATCGAGAATCGAGCGAACGTTCGCAGTTGGATATAGGCAGCGAGTGATCCGGAGAATGTACGCATACAGAGACTTGCAAAAATATTGCGCGTGTGAGGGTTGTAAAAATAGTCAAAATTTTTATCGTGCGTGTGATATTTATAGGGGTGGAGTATGAATAAGAAGCGGGAGAGTTCTGCGTAAATGTTGGAACAGTTGAGAGAACCAGAGAAGAGTCGTGGAACGGTCAAAAGAAAAACAGTTGCAGAAAATTGGGTAGCGTCGAGCAGGAGTTATAATCTTTTCTGTAACAAGAAAAATCCTGTTTGCTACTCAACACTCCTACGATTTATATAAAGCAGGGAATTCATTTTTAAATTTCCAGTATACTTCCTTAAGAAATTGTATCGACAATGTTGTCGTAGGTCGGGAGTATAATTCAGAGACCGTATGAAAAATACGTTTTTTTGATGAAACACCAGTCCCTTTTGCTTTGAAGCAGAATCCCATGTACTAGGGCTACAAAGCCGAGGCGTGAAGTCAATTTTCTTAAAAAATTGGTACACGGTCCCACGAGCTGGTCTGTGACGGTATTACGTACGATGTCCCTGGAATCACTGAGAAACGTGTTCAGTGAAAGAGTCGGGAAGAGAACCTGGTGAAACGAACGAGTTCTGTCGCCGTGATACCAGAGAAGAATGTGTTTAGTCATCTTCAAGCTTGAAGGAAATTTTGCTCCCAGGAGCTTCAGAAACGGCGAAGAATGTTATCCGAGACGACGAGATCGAGAGAATAATGGCGCCTGTTTTTCAAATAATTTACCACACTGTTATAGCACGACATTATTAATTTCTTCTTCGTTTTCTTCAGACAATAACATCTTTTCGAGCTCTTAGATAAAAAAAAAGCTCGATATTATTTTAGTAATCGTTTACAGGAAAGAAAAAGAATACGGTCGGTGTACAATAAATAACGAAGGGGAACTTATAAACGTTAAATAATTGCATAATTAGAGCGGTGGGCTGCACGATTGATCAAAAGCTCGACGAGCTATTTGCAAAATCGTCTACCGTATCAAAAACGCCGATGTTCCACAAAGAGCATCCAATTATTCAATAGCACACCATTTGAATATCGCTGCCTGATTGATCTTCTTTCTCTGTTCTACGTGAAAAATACCTAACATTCTCATGAACTTTCGTCTCGTTGAAATGTTACAACAGAATCCAATTACATTGTTGCAAATGCAATTTGATCTCAAAGAATTTCTGTTATCTGTGACCAATAAAAGTCTGCTTTGTCTCTTGATAAAACGATTCTAACGACCAAAAATCAAAGCATTCGCGATCCTGATTTTTATTAATACGTTGAAAAGCTTCCTTTTCGAACCTCTAAATTCCATTTCACTGTAAGAATAGGCATATCCCCGACGTTCAGCGATCCAGCGTGAAAATTCAACTGGTATATACAGTTCGCGTTTATCTTTTCTCTGGAGGATATGACCGCGATAAAACGTTTCTCCGTCACGGCTACGTTACACACTGGCATTCGTATATTACGGATTTCCAAGCGACGCGTTTGCATAGACAGATATACGCGGGACGCGATCGTTAAACGAAAGTGAATATCGATCGATCTGGTAGCGTGTGTGAAACTCGAATAACGAAATCCAGAATACAATATAGGGGATGCATTTGCCCCAAACCTCTCTCTGTTCGTCTCTTTCCCTTTGTGTTCCTTTTCCTCCAATTTTCTTCTTTCCTTTTGTTCTTTTATATATTAAATTCAACAGAGAGCCAGGTCTAAATCAATTTTTATGCAAATAAGGGCGAGCTTTTCGAAGGCTGTAGAACCGGACGATTTTTCGTTCATTGATTTACACCCGTTTACACACGTTTAAAGCTACGCCGTTCGGATTCGTTGATTTTTCACCACGAAATCCACGCGGGAACCATACCGCTCGTTACCCGCATACGTATCGTTACACCCGCGGCGGGGTATTGATTTAATTTCGACAAATACCACGTCGCTCCCTTTCACCGACAACGTAGACAATTTATCCGCTTGCTTCTCCTATTTTTCCCCGCACGCGATCCATCCTGATTGTGTAGCTTTACTTAAACATTATGAACCGCAGTTGCGATTATCTCTTAACAGGTGGTGCAACTATTGCACGACGCGGAACTGGAGAATTTGTGGATTCGTGGAATTTGACAATTCGTTGATTCGCGAAACAGAGAATTAGCAGATTCCTGGAATTTTTTAATTCGTAAGTTCGTGGACCGTGGGGATTCATAGATCCATGGAATTTTAACGATTCATAGAATTCTACGAATTGTAAAATTATGGTACTTGAGTTTGAGGATTCACGGATTTGTGAAATTTCGAAAATCGTAGATTTTTCTGGCTAAAGAGAAATTCGCATAAAAACGGGAACATAAAATAATAAATCGAAGAATTACGACAGATTACAGTGAATCGATAAAAGATGCAGTTGCACGTTGAGAAATGCAAGCGGACTGTTGCGTTAATTTTTCATGATCGTTGTCTGGACTCCGTGTGTGTGTGTGTGTGTTTGTCTGCTCTATTCTGGCACATTTCGTATTCAACGTCGTTTAATGGCGTCACGGTTGAAGATGTCGCTTTGGAAATTTGTGAAACCATCAAGGAAAATCAACTTATACGAACGAGAGAGGAAGATGAAAATTGGTATAGCCCCGTTACCATTAAGTAAAATTAAATTATATGTAAAAGACGGGAAGACAGTGTCATCTATGAAATTCGTTGAACCGTTAAACAAAATTGATTGCTACAATTTCAATGATATTAACAGCGCGACAATAATTCATTTAAATCCGAATATAGAATTTTGATAAGCGAATAACATGATCCGAATCCAATTGGATTAGTAGAAAATCTTCGCCAGTCAAACTCGGGATTCCAAGGATAAAAAATAGATAATAAATATAGAATAATAAAAATAAAAAGCTCCATTCTATATACAATATTATACATTCTATACAATTACGTTCTTCAACATATTTTGCCCTAAATCGAATCATCCCTTAACGATAAACATCGATGATCACGGAGTTAATAAAGATTAATTTCAATACCAATTAAGTTGATTCTAGCTATGACATACTTATGCAGAAATAGGTGACGTTTATATGTATTAAATACACGTATACACGCACAGATGCCGAACTAAACTAACGAGTCCATCAACACGCATGAAGTCTAAATCGTATCTTCATGGATTTAATTTTCATGCGATCCCACGTGTAAATATAATATAATACTTCGACATTATGCACTTCACAGAAATAAAACTCGCCTTGCTCGGTTAACGGGTTAACAAAGCAACTTGTTTAAAAAATCAGGATCGGATTTAGACTAATCAGTCTTTCATTCGTCGATCGGCGGTAATATCACTGACAGTCGAGCGACAAGAGGACGTGGCATCGTTCGATTCCCACGGGTCTGTAACCGAACAAAAGTACGAAATACGCCCCTATCGAGAAGGGCGAATCGACGGGGTGAGAAATATGCCAGTCCATCTTAAAAAGAAAAAAAAATAGAGGGGGTGGTTGGCCTCGAATTCAGACCGATAATTGTATCACGCGTGTCGTCGTGATAAATCCTGCTACCCATAAATACGGATCAAAATTATGCAACCGATGTTTTAAAGCATTGTGTCGTTCTAGAAAACACTGTTGGTTGCCTCGTTAAAAACTGCCTGTCTGATTTGCAATTTGCTGTCTGGGTCCTAAGCTGCCCGCTGTATATTGCACACGTCTCACGCGTTGTTACAACTCGTCAGGTTTACGACACGAGTCTCGAGCGAAACGTATCTGTTTTTCTTTCCACGGTTAATTTTATAATCCAAGTATATTTATTCATATAGAGGATTTCGCTGGACGGTTATTTGCTGGAGACGTAGACTGCCTGTCCCGTTAAATGGAAGGTGTTGCCTGCTACTTGTTATAATTACAGATTTCTCGACGTTGCCCTCCGTTCAGTCCTTCTCTTGCTCCTCGAATACTTTCATGCAGGCGAAATTATAGGTTGTTTGAAATTAGTTACGTATTCAAAGGATGATAGTAAGCAATGAAATTGCAGTCTATATTAATATTTTGTTCCGACGGTATGCTAGCTTATAACGCGCCTTATCTTCCTTGGTTATCTCTTGAATGTTTTTTACGTAATTTTCTTTGAGAATAAATAACGCTAGTTTGTATGGATTTATTAAATTTCCAACAATATTAAAAGATAGCTTCTCGAGCCACTTTCATGAATTACTCTATCGTACCCTATTAATCCTCCTGTTACACTAATTTATTACCCATATATACATATATATTTATCTTACATTTTCTTTAAGCTTAAACAACCATTTCCATAAACTATAAAAATCATACGAATATAAAATATAACAAGCGCCAGATTGAAACACATCCAAATCATCTTCGAGGTCGTCCAAATCCCCTAAGAACACCTTTTGCCATCAAATCAATTTCTCAGCCACAAATCTTTCGGCTCGTTACGACTTTAAAGGAACGTTCAACGCATTTCAGAGAATGATCCAAGGTCAGCAGCATCCCTCTCAGCTTAGAATCCCGTGGTGACCCTAACGCGCTTTTTCTTCGCGGCTTCCCTTCTTTCTCTCTTTCTCGTTTCCCGACGTGGTCGCTTATTGGAACGAGAATATATTGCCAGTCTCGCGGTCGGACAGGCAACCTCGGTACACTGACCGGTGCTCTATCGTAAAACGATTACTATAGTACGGTCCCGGGGCCCCGCGTACAATGGCTTTTGTTATAATGGAACGTTTGTTTCGCGCATTCGACCGACCAACGCAGCCAACGAAGGGAGGAGGAGAGGAACTTGGATTTTTCGCTTGCTATAATTCATCGCGGCCCACGCGGGATTCTTTTAAAGCAGAGATCTACGGTCGTGCGAGCCAGCCAGGCGACTGGCCGGACCCGAGCGTTTCCAACCGTTACAATTTGTTGCGGATCGCTTTTTCGTTGTACACCGCGCGCCTCCGGCCTCAACGGCGGTAGCTCGTTAATTTATGGCTACGTTTGACTGGTTTTCTAATGAATAACAGCACTTCGTGTCCATTCGAAGGAAGGTGAATACCGTGCCGACACGATATTTGCCGATTCGCGGTCGATTTCAATTGGATTTTTCGGCTTCGCCTGGTATATACGATGGATTAGATTGGCTAATGTCCCTCTATATCTCTGGCTATAGAAATATCGTAGATGTTGCGTAATATTTAGCGATTCTAAAGAAAAACGGGTCCTTGGGAAATATAGGTTTTCTACAAACTCTATTTCAAGTATCTTTCAGTTTTATAGTCTGTCGATCGAAATCTACGGTTTGCTGATTTTTTTATAAAATACTACTGCGAAGTAGAAGATTCCAAAGAAGACCGTGTCCCTTATTGAAACGTAAAAATTTGTCTAAAAGCTGTATTGAGTTGCGTTATTCAATTTTCTCGATTTAATGGCACATCGATCGAAATTCGCTTTGACAGTACGTTCTAAAAAAAATACTACCGCGAAATGTATAAATAATAACGTGGAATTTAATAATTTCAAAGAAGAACGTGATTTTCAATGAACGAAATTTGCGATTAATTATTTTCGCAGAAAGAATTATCATAAGGTAGAATCAACATTTAAAGCGATTAGTAGAAACAGATCGACGAATAATACGATCGATCGTTTCACTCTTCGATAGGTTGCAACGCTTTAAAACCCCATGTTCGATAATGACTGTCGGCTATAAAGCTCGGTTTGTCGAGTCGAAATGTCCACAGCCTTAGTTTTAAGAGGTTTCGTTTTAGTTTTATAGCGGTGTTTTTCAAACGATCTCCCGCGGCTGTTTTAGCAACGAGCCCCGACAATTTCAGCTTTCGAAAGGATCAAAACACTTCTGTAGGACTTTAACAACACAGAGATGGATCTCCGTTGGATTGGAAACGCTCCAAGAGACGGGCGACATTCGCCGTTGCCTGCACGGATTCAATCCACGGGAACCTGTCACGTTTGCGGTCGCGAAACTGTTACAAAAGAAGGAAGATCCGCGTCGATGCTGCGGTGACGAGTCTAGCGAACGGTGTTTCGTGTTACATCGTATACGAACATTCGAAAAGCAACGATCCATCCACGTCAATCACGATTACGGTCTCACGTTAAAGTCTAACAATGGAAAATAACGTTACTCGTGTGCTTAACGTTGGAACTGTCGACGACTGAGCTATACGGTTTATACCAAAGAAATTAAAGCGAAAAGAAAGAACTTTCATCCACATATCATACAGAAAGTTATTCAAATCTGTAAAAAAACGGACAGCCGAAAATGTATAAAATTTCTATGAAAGACCACGAACTGAAAATTTTGGCCACTTTGTGAATTTTACAAAAAGGCCATTCAAATCCTCTCCATCATTGTAAATCTGAAATTTCTATGCAAGATCACGAATCGAGTATTTTCACCACTTTCCATATTTCACAAAAAGCCATTCATATCTCTGAAAACGTATCGTTGTAAATTTGTAAAATTGCTACGAAAGCATGAATTGATCATCTCGGCTACTTCGGTAATCCCAGTGTTAATACGACATTTTACGAAATATTAAACAGGATATTCAATTTAAAACAGGCGCATCTGAATTGAATGGTCTGATAATTATATCTATCTTAACGCAATTGTTTGCCGGTAAAATGCGAAATTATCGATCGCTGGAATTACTTTTTTCTCTCGAAATGTCATTATTTTACGTAATAACGTTCGTTTCGACGTACTGGCAACGGTTTGCTCGTTTCTCTAACTTATTTTGTCGAAATACGCGAAAATGGCACGCTTGTGTCAGCAGCATTACCATAATTGAGTGAACGCGATATGTGCATCAGTAGCGTTAAACGTATTATCTAAATGATATGATAATTTAAACGAAAGCGGAGGGGAATTTGTATCTTCGGATTACGCTTTCAGAATTCTCAGTTTTTCACATCGATGCATGAAAATTTGTAATTAAAGGATCGTTACCCAAATTTTAGAGAACGTTCGATTCGACTCTAGGTCGCTAAACATTAATCTACAGTCTCTACAAAAATCCTACCATAAACAATACCAACAATATATCGCATTTCTTTTCGCTAAAAACGAAATCCAATGTTCGTCATCGAACCAAGCGATCGTCGATTATACCAGCATCATCATCGAGCCTCTCACCGGGGCTACGTCCTTACTTTCTTCTTTTTCGATTGTACCTTCAGAGTTCACAGGGGATGCACTGTAACGCAATTACGGTCGTTTACGGTTTTGTCACGGTCATTCATCCAGGGATTGCAGGGCAATGAGTTGACGAGCTGCGCGTATTCGCAGCCAGCAATGATTTCTCATGGGAGGCGAGCCTCGACGACGAGCTTAACCCCTGTCTCTCTCGTTCTTCCTATCCACCTCTCTTTCTGTCCATCCAACGGAATCCTCGGCGTCCCCGCGGAGACGTGGCACACCGAGAGACCACGCTGGATGCGAATCAAGTTCAACCACCGCGAGAATCAGAAGGGATTTCGCTGCTTTGCTTGTCGAATTAATAGGAGACCTCGAAGAAGAAGCAACGCAGCAACCTAGTCGATTATCACGATCCATCGAAGCACGTCGATCGATAACGCTGCCACCACGTGATTGGGAAAAATCCTCGAGGGTCACGACTAAACCTTGGACACTTACGCCGATTAGTATTTTTGCGAATATAAGTCAAGATACGAAGCATAATGAACAGAGACTCGTTTCATCTATCAAAGATGATAATCAGTAGGTCGGGGAGTTTCATGCAAATTCATAAACTTATTGACACGACTAAGAAAATAGAATGTTGAGATTCATTTTACTTATTAAAAATTATAACGAGTACTCTACTTTGGATATTTTATATATTTTTGAATATTATATGCATTCTGTCCATCATTTGCATCGTTATATCTACGTAAAAATCTACAGTCTAATAATCAATCATCTACTCTATATATTGTATATACTTTCGCGTGTTATGAGCATTCCGTGCATTTTTTACACCCTCAAATTTCCCGTAAAAATGCATCCGAATATCCAGTTTAGTCGCGAATCTTCGCCGTCCTCGCTTACGTCTTCTGATCCTTCGCAGTCGTGGTCGGCTGTTTCACGATTAATATCCGTGCGAACGCGGAAAGCCGCAAAATGGAAAAAAGGGCTCGCGTACAGCCTCTTTTTCCCTTCTGCCGGGCCAGTCTCGAGTATCTGTGGGTATCTCGCTACCTATCGAGTGTCTCTGTGTATGTACGTGTCGTGTATGTTACAACGGTGTCGGATTTCTCGGTTCCGTACGTGCAAGGAAACGTCCTCGGCGAGTTTTCCACGTTTTCCTTGTCCAATAGTCTACTCGGTGCACGTGATAGTCGGATAGATTGCAGATAAAGCGAACTATTTCGCGGTAAAAGTAACCCTCGTCTCGGATATGGTGGCACTCGATAACGACGCAATTTCGCGTGTATCGTCTGGACACGAGGTTGGCCAAATGGAATTCGAAGACCATTCGGATCAGGAAGGTGCTCTTTCAGTCACGTGCCTTGCAATTGCGGTTTTCTTTGTCGGGAGCTATGAATACCGCCTCGATGAATCTTCCATCGTCAAAGTGTTCTTCGACGGTTCGACGCGCGTTTGGAGTAGTTTAGATAAACGTTGGGTTAACTGACGTTTGAAATATTGATCTTCCACCTTCTCGTCTAAACGTCTTATTCGACGCGAGGGATGAAGATTGTCGAAAGCGATGAAAATTATTATAAAACGCTATACGCGAGTTTTTATACGGTTTAAGGTGCAAGTTTAAATTACACATATTTGTTTTATCCTTTAAGAAACTTTCTGATCATAGACAAACAGAATTGATTAAAAATCGACTGACGTAGCAGAGTTGACAACGCTTTATCTCCATCTCTATTATCTAACGTAACTCGAATCGATCTAAACTCGTACTTTACACATAAAACTTCTAACCGCAACCACCTACGCTATTTTCTCTTTATCCCGCGCTGTTCTCAATACATCAGATTCAGTGAGCAACGGTCAGCACAGTAACATAAAGCGTACGAACGTATCCAAAAATACAGTCGTTCTCCTGGCGAACAGTCGTCGGTCGTTTTTCACGTTTCCCGGGGAACTGGTCCTGTGCGCCATTGTCACCGGAACAAACGATCATCTTCTTGCGCCGGGCGCCGCTTCATCGTTTCGCGAGCAGACCGCTTTTTATTTATCCCGGAACAAACGGCTGGCGGACAGCTGACGTAGGCGGACAAAGGCGCCGGACAACTTTACTCGTTCCGCATAAAAGGGATACACGGATCGCCGGAGCGCGACTCGCTCTGCCCTTCGTCCTTGCGCGCTATTGCTCTCCCGCTGCGGCCAATGGACAACGCGCCGAGATAAGGAGAAGAGAACTTGGTATAAAGGACGCCGTTGCGAGCAAACGATTCACGGGACCATACGCGTTTTTGGCACCGTTCAACGGTCCACGACGCCTTCCAGACAGACCTTCGCCGTGTTTGATCTCTTTGCTCGATCTCTCGATTCGATCGGATGTGTTTTTCAACTCGGTCGTATATTTCGATGATATTTCGATGTTCTTGAGCAGTTTGTGCGTTTCGAGGTGGGAGCTGGCTCAATTAGTTTTTGGAATTTAGAGACGCGACATATTAGTTTATTTATTGGGAACGCGAATTGGCCAGTTACATCTCCGGATTTTTAATAACGAAGAAAGATCCGATGGTTTTAAGTTGAATTAATTTAATGTTGAATTAATCGTTGCGAGCTATTATACTCTCTAGTTATTTTTGTCTCAGCTGATACTTTAGAAAGATTAAGATAAGGCCATTCAACGACAGAGATGAACAAGTACGGTTGCTAAATTATTAAAATTAACTTCGCCCGACAATCTAAATTCTCTTCTTACTTCTCATTTAATTCTCACTGAATATTTTATCGGTTAATGCAATCACCGTTATGATTTTTAATTCCGCTAAACGTGAATGAAAATTCGCCGAATTCCTACTTCACCAAATTGAATTTAAAATCATGGCACGCACAGAGCCGGCTGCAATAACATCCGGTTTGAAAGGCACAGTGGCTATTACTCTTAAATGCACGTTGTCTAGACGCATCGCAATTGATAGCGACCGTAACCATCGATGAATAATTTATGGGCTCCATACGTAATAAGGGGCGTTACTCCATGAACGAATTGACTATCGAAAGTTTGGTGAAATTCCGCTTTGTTTTAACATCGAATCATCGATTGAAAAGACACGTGGAAACACGGAACAACGAGAACGTAATAAGTGGCCGATTAAAATAAATATCGAGGCTCCGAGCGAAACCTCCAACTATTCGAAGTGAGACGTTAGAATTGTAGATTACTCGGCCATGTACATTATGACTGGTCGATTCGCGTGCAGAAATTGTTTTCCATCGAACGACCGTGAGAATAATGGAATTATCTGCACGGGCATCGGAAAGTTTCTCATGATGTCTTCCATTACGAAGCATAGATTGCGGAAATGGTTACGTAAAAGGTAAATGGGCACATGTGATACCGCTGGCTACGATTCAATGATACGCAGTGTTTTGATACTTGGAATCGTTATATTAGAATGTTATCCGATTAAACGAGAACTTTATGCATAATATCCTGGGACCGAGTTGATAGCGATAGAATATTAAAGCTAATTAGTATGTTACATTTGCTACACTGTAATAGACAGTAGCTGTATCACTCGGAGCTACGATTAGACGACGATAGAATTTTAAATACTTTCTTATATTAGTTATACTAGAGACGTTTGAGAAAAATTTAAATATATAAAAATGTAGAGAATATTTCAAGTAAAATATTTCTTGGAATATTTAAAAAGCGAAACAAATTCCCATTTAAAATCTATTTCTTTAGTCGTGTTTATAAAAACATAAAGTTGCATAAACATAAATAATGCACGAATATTTGCATTGTATACGAGTGTGTGATATTCGAGAGAACAATCAAGGATTTAATGTATGTCTAGTAACCGGACATCTCTCTCAAATTCTTGCGAATTTTTTGAAAACAAGTAGAGAGAATTAATGGAGCATTTTATCGTTTCCGTGACGTTCACCAGTTTATTTTTACATCGAAAACGCTACAAGTATCAACGTATTGTTCTAGACACAGTAAGTGTTGCGTGCAATTTATCCTGATGAAAGGTTTTCTCTTCAGATGAAGGATTTCTTTCGCAGCAGGAACTTTTTGTATTAACATGTCGAGCTGCGTGAAATATGGGCCGAATGAAATCTCGACGAAGCACAGGGGAAAATCACGCAAGAAAATGTCGGCCACATCATTACCAGCCGTACGATTTGTGTTCACGGTAATGGCGACAGTCATTATGAGCGGCGAATTATAAACTACATCTTATTGGTTTCCCTTTTCCCATCGAAATTCCACGATTAATCACTATACCGTGAATTTTTATGCGTTTATTGGAAATTGAAAAGCGTAAAAGTACATATGAAACGTGCAAGATTCATCTATCCTAACATATGCTAAGCGAAACAAATTTCTGTTTGGATTTCATCTCTTTATCTGCCTCGATAGAAGTACGAATTTGCATAAATCCGTTTATTAATCGCTCACAGATTGATATATTAAACCGAATCAGTTTTGATTTAGAAATTTCATTTTCAAATTTAAACGAGTTCCTCCGAAGGTACATCTCACTGCCGAGAATACTTTTAATTTATTTCCATAGAATAAATATCTATCGCCGGTTCAATTTTCAAATATTCGAATAACGAAAACCAGTCGTTCAACTCCAGTCTCGGAGAGAAGAAGAAGAATAACAGATCCACCGGTGTACCGGATGTTCCCTCCAAAAAACCTATGTCCATTTTATTCCAGCCAGCCAATATCCCCTCCCTCGAGGCAGGAAATTCATATTTCATCGAGGCGTTCGTAGCTCCGCAAGATTTCTTTGGCGGTAGCTCCTTCCGCTCCCGAGACCGATTTACAAACTGCATATTCAATTTCCAAATAATACTTTTGTATGTGCTGGCAAGTCCGCGGAAACGGAAGAAACGTGCCCCCAGTGAGGCGAGGCTACGCAAATACATATCGACGACACGTGCCGGTCGCGAACACACGTGTACGTATATTTGGTTTCCAATCTTTATCGCGTAGACGTTCCTTCCGCGTCGCTTGCAAGTTCGATGTTCAACAGCTTCTCTGCTTCTCTCTATGTCTGGCTGCACACCGTACACGCGTATCTCGTCGACGGATGGTATTTCTTTCTCTCGCGGCAGCTTTCTCTCTTAAAAAACAAAAAGCTTGTCGCGCGCGCGAACCAGTCCGCGTCATTCGCTCGCTCGCTCACAGAAGCTTGCGCCTGTGTTCTGCCACGGTGCACGAAATATCGATCGAGTACTTTTTAGACCGCAACGTCGACACTCTACCTTTCCCTCTTCCTTTGTCTCCCTTCAACCCTTCACGCCACCCTTTCCTCTTCGTTCTTTCCTCTTTTTTCTTCTCACCCTCTTCTCTGTTTTTTCCTATCTTCCTCTCTTTTCCATCTCCGTTCATTTTGCCACTCCATCACCGTTGCATCCTTTTCTCTCTCCACTCTTCTGTTTATGTCCCCAACTTCCTGCTTTCTTCCTCTTTCTCTCCCTCTCTCTCTCTCTCTCTCTCTGTCTCGTTTCACCCCTTTCCCATCCTTTCTAGAATATCTGGCTGTCTCACCCTCGACCACGGTGAACCCTCCTGGCGCAACGCGCACGTGGTTTCCACATCAAAGAAAGCTATTTGTTAATGAGGCATAATTATCCCCCGTTCACAATGCCAGACGGCGACACGCTGTCGTCCTGCTCGAGGGGTGGACGAGCGAAAACAGGCTGAAAGATTCGGACGGAACCGGGGTGCGGCACCGGTTAACGGCGAGGGAGAAAGCAGCCAGACGATTTCTTAACGATCACCAACACCGCTCTCCTCGTCGACGAGTCTCCGTCACCCTCCAGAGGCTAACTACGCGGATGAACTTGAATTCGCGAGCTATTGCGCGCGTCCATGGAACGAAAGTTCAACCGGAAGGGTGGCCATGAAAAGTGAAAACCGTCTTCCCGAGGGTATTCGTGGTTCTTTCAGTTTAACGAGTAACCGAAAGGGAATTTGTAAACGCTTAACTCCGATGTGATTTTGTAAATGATAATAGTCGTATTTTTAGTCATTTCACCTTGTCGCTCTTCTCGCGTCTTATCTACGTTTGTACTTCTTTACGTATGCTTTTTTGGAACACTTTATTCGTGTAAAAAGCCTGGACTACGCACAAGGTAGTAATATCATACCGAGTACTAAAAGCTAAAATATTTTTAAATTGTCTAATTTTTAATATTGAAATATTACGTCCATTTCATAGAAAGTTATGCAATATCGACACATTGACGAAAGAACTACTCGCGATTAAAATATGAAATTTGTACGAAAGAAACGAAAATAAAAAGTATATGAAAAATATATAATGCACGGTAGATTACTATCAATGAAATTCCCAGAATTGAGTCGTAAAAGTTAAAATTTTCGTAAAAACTTCGGACTGATCATTTTGATTATTCTATTAATTCCATTAGAATAAATTCAAAAACAGGACAGATCTTAGGATTTCCAATTTTCCACTTGGTTTACGAACTGACTGGAATATTGAAAAAGAAAAAAGCGATAGAACGATGAGTACCCGGGATCGAATTAAACGATCGAAGGGCGATGTGGCGCGTTATATAACAACGACAACGTCAGGTTGGTTTGGGCCGCAGGTGATCACCAGCCGATAATAGTATTAATACATCATCGCCGTGAATACTATGCCCGGCCGCTCTCTGATTGCGCGGCAAGCTCGGCTGCAATATGCGTTTTATCAACGGGAACCAGGCTGATAAATAAACGCCAGCAGAGAAGGATGACCAGAGCCGACCGGAAGATTAAGATATTACCGTTTATGACAGCGTGATCATCACGGACGATATTCATCGCGATGATTTTATTATCTGTTATTTATCAACGTTGTTTATAATACAACCATACGCATTAACGTTACATTTTCACCTTTAATCGTTGGAAAATTGCTTTCTCAACCGTCGTTCGTGACTGTTCGCAACGAGGTTAACGATTTTTACGTAACGCAATTAGTACACCGGTGCGTTACGTCGGCGTCCTCTGTGCCAGATTGGATGAATTCAACTGGACGGATTTGTATTATCAACGACTTTAATTGACACGTCGGATTAGCAATAATAGCCAGTATCCCGTTCATGAACTGACCATCACGAAAATATCGAGATAACGCAGGTTACGCGGTCGCGTAATTGGCTTATAAAGTTGCCATTATCGTAGGATTACATTGCGATCCGGGACTCACGTCAAGGAGGTTTTAAAACCAACGGAGGATTGATCGTTAGAATAAAAATGAAAGGATGTACAATGGATTTCAGTTGCATCATTGGCGTTTCGATCGATCGGTGCAAGAAGGATAAGTGCGACTTAACAGAGGGAACGAAATAAATCCCATGTCTGTAGATAAATAGAAATTAACAATACGTTAAGTTTCTTGTCACAAAAGAAATTTATAAGCGGAAATTCGATCGTTCGATCGACGTGAATAGAGAAGAAAATAAAAAACAGGCGGAGGAAAAAAGAAATCGATAATTTTAACGATTGAGTTCTAGCGAGCGGAGCTACATCGATTTACGTTGCGTTTCTCAATACTTGATTTATTCATGGATCCCGCTAATTTAAAATAATGGCCATAATCTACTCGCAACTTGATCAGGATCCATTTAAATGCTATTCAACAAGAGCATACATCCCTCTCGCATTTCATCGGTCGAAACAGCGCTTAAATAGATCGTAAGAGAGTCGCAAACACGTGGTTATCTTGAATTCGAATCCATAAATTAACCGTAACGACCGATAATCCCAAAACGAGTCGATCAACTTGCAACAAACGGCCAGGAAAGCATCGGCAATCGCTTGGTTTATGGAAATTTCTTCGATCATGAGTCGATTCGATGGGACACCCGGTGCATTTCAGCGAGAATGCTGCGCGGTTATCGCGGTCAGAGGATCGCGTTTGATACCGAAGAATCGAAGTGGAGCAGCAAAACCTGTCGCCAGGCTTCGGTATCTCGCGACGAGAATCAAGATTCCTCGGCTACCTTTTCTGCGCGTCTTTTTCCTCGATTCCTCGCTATTATTCTCCTCCAAGATACTTGGACGAAGACCAGCCACGACATTGCCAGCATATTTTGAACCGGAACCAAGCCAGGCGTGTGGCTGACAACAGCCCTCTTCAAATATACGGCTCGCAGAGAGAAAATAAGGCTGCGACCATGAGATTAACGGTTGATAAAAAACAATTTGCTCGCATAATATTTGGCACGAAAGAAAAACTTAGATACGCGCTATATATAGATTGCTTAAATCATGGCTAATTATAAATTCGATTTTTTGCTGCTGTTTGCTTCGAATAAGAAATTTTGGAGGATGAATTGTGATAAAATTCTGTATATACAGGGTGGTTGGTAACTGGTGGTATAAGCGGAAAGGGGGTGAAGAAGTCAAAAATATTGCCCATTCTGCCGAACACATACTTCTGCTCTTCTAATTAAATTTCTATGAACACTTTCTAACGTATTCGATTGTTTTAAAGCATGAAAGGCTACAATAATCTTTTCTTTCAATTGCTCGCAACTTGATAAAGTGCACCCGTACCGAGCGAAAATTCAAAGTCAATTTTCTCGAAAACAAAGTTTCAAACGAAAAATTTTTATTCTATATTTTCGACTTCTTTTTTCGCATAGAATCACCCCCTTTCCGCTTGTACCACCAGTTACCAACCACCCTGTATATTCGGTTTCGTATAATTTTGATTAGAAAGGTGATCAAATCAATGTTGGAGAAAATATATCAATTCATCTGGATCAATTTATTTCTTAGAACATTGTACTCGTGTTTCTCGTGTCATTTATTTACCACAATATTATTATATTTTAACGTTACATTTTTATGCTAACAACCAATCCGTTTATGTAGCAATTATCAATTTTCACATGTCAAATCAAAATAAGATACTATAGCCAATCGACTACTATTTAGCTTCTCAATGAACAAAATTCCGATATTAAACGATTAAGATTAAATGAAGAAGTTAAAATGTCTGACAAATAACGTACCGCTGAGAGAAAGGAAAAAGAAAAAGATCGTTCAATTCCAGGCTATTGATTAAAGAAAAAACATGCGCATAATTGGAGACTTGATTCGATATTTGAATCGGCGGCGCGTTTGCATCCCTTCAGACGGTTATCTATGTTACGAATCGACGACGATCGTCCCACGCCCACGTGGACCGGTCGCGGAACGGCTCCGGGAAAAGCGGCGACCATAATTTCCATCGTGTCTGTGGCTGATCGCGCCGCGCGATCGTTATTTGTGGACGCTGTACGTTTTCGAGCGCGATCGAACAGACGACATTGCTTCGAACGAGTCGCAGTGCTGCTTTAATGGAAACGATCGTTTACAGTTTTAATTTTATCCTTCAGACCGGCATTTTAACGTTATCATGTAGTACGGCATGAGCTGATTTTTATTGTAAACTTATTAATTTCAGTTGAACAAGATTTTATTTCCATGTGTTAATTAAGGAAATCGAATTAACTCGTCGCGCGTATTACTGCTAATTTAAATGTAATAATAATTAACACTTTTGAGAGTAGGAATATAATTTACATTTTTTTATATTTCATTCAATTAGTGCACTTACAAGTCTATTTAAAATTAAAATTAATTTTAATCCAACCAAATTAATTCCTCTTATGATTTAATTTTCGCTTTTGTATTTAATAGAACTTTTGAATGACAAATAGATTAAAATTATTTCCATTTTATGAGCGAATGTGATTTCATTCCTAATATAAGAAAAGTAAAAGTAAACCGGTACCAGTAGGATTAACGAAGATAGCTCCTTCACTCAGCTTTTAATTTTTCGTTCATTGTACTACGTTTGAGACTAGTTTCGAGTGAAATATTTAATCGATTCAGCTGGAACAGGACGCCGGTCTAAATGAAGCGTCTCATCAGGCCGTTCATTCGTCATTTTCTGAAGAATAACTTTCATTCAACCAACACGAGGAAACCATTTCGTTCCAGCAGCCGAAGAAACTAATTTGCAACGCGCGAAACTGACGCGCCAGTGCGATAGAGACCACACTACGGGAGTCCTTGCTTAATTGTCGGGGATGAGCTAATTCCGTTAAAGAGAGTCCTTCGGAGAAGTATAATTAATCTTGAACGTCGTTCAGACTGCCTCGAGAATTTCTTCACGCCATAGGAAAAATTCTCTTCGAAAAAGTTCACCTTGTCTTCGTTTAAAACAATTTTCCAATCCTTACGTCTTTCTGTTTCGAGGGAAAAAAGGAAAGTAGAGAAAAATAAAAAAGAAATAAACTATTCATATTTGAAGATATGTATCTGAATTTGATAAATTGAAATTTTTAATGCGATAAAACCGATTTTAAAGAAATGCACCAGACGATTAAGATCTTTGTTCGCTGTCTGAAGGACATTAACTTTTAATAGACACGCCTAACCTTCTACCAATCGCTGTCCCGTGCAAATTCATTAGCATAGAAGCAACATGTCGTACGATATTTATACATTCACAAAGGCGCCACGATACACAACGAGGTTGCATTTATTACCACTCACGAACGTTGGAATCACTCAATAAACACCTTGTTCTCCTCAAACGTCCTACGATCGCGTAAATAGAATTCTACTTCTTCCCTCTTCAGCCGATCCAGTTTGAACGAAATTTTTAAGGTTCGCTTCGAGGAGAATTACGAGCGAATTGCTATTCTCAGGCGCAACCTGCTACGAGAAGATTAGTAGAAAAGGCCTGGTCGATGTCAGACGCGGCCGGAACGATCAACAGACACGAAAAATCCGATTTATCTTTATAGGATCGGTGAACTTGGCCTCTTGTCGATACGAATATACTTCCACGTGCTTTGACTTCGATCGTTCGTTATTTTTAATGCTTCTGAGTATTAGAGTGGCGTCTTGAGATTCTCATTTCGATTAAGCCTCCGTTTCCAGATGATAACAGAGCAGTTACGAGCGTAAGATGTTTCTTTTTTTAAATACCAAAGTATCCTTCTGTATCTATTTTATATAAAACGCGTAACAGCATTGTATCGTATGGTTTATGAAGAAAGGAGAAATTAATAAAACAAACTCACTTTAGCCAGTTAAGGGATTAAAATACCATTGGTGTAGCCAGGAATTTCGCAGGTTTTTCGTGCGATTGCGTGCCTTTAGTATGCATACAGAGTTTCGGCGGGTTTATTTAAATTTTACACGAGGCTAGATTGCTGTTTAATTCTCCATGCCGGGATGCAAAAATGTGGCAGCATTGTTAGCCGGGAACGGCCGCCGAAATCGAGGAATTGTCGTTTGAACGGGAATTTTGAAAAGCCCATGGCCGGCCGTACTAAAGAGCTGAATTCTCGCTCGACCAGCCATATTTAGATCGAGTTAATTCGCGCAATCGGCTTAACATTTCGTCCGCCTCGAAACATAATACGGATAATTGGCCCCCAATTTCGGCCGTTTAATTCCATTCGGGCTATACGAAAAGTCGATCGAATTGAACGACCGTCGCGTAACGTATCTCTTTCTGAGCGAAATTCACCTCGTATCGAGTAACGAATGTTAATTTCCACTGATTAGGTCGCTGCTTTTTAATCCTATTCTTTCCTACGATAAAAGATACAAAAATTCTATCTCCATGAAGAAACTTCAAAAAGTATATGTCGTCATGGTGATGATCCTTCTATACAGTAATTTATTAATTAATAAAGTGAGTAAATTGACAAGTTAGAAATACTAGATAGATTGGTAGTTATAACAAGAACATTAGATAGTTCGTAACTTATAAAATTAATTTGTTTTTTTTTTATTAAACTTGTTGCTGTTACGTAAGAGAATTCATTCGTATTTCATATGTGTAACTTGTAATTTGTAATTTCTACAAGTTCGCTAATAATACATATTAATCGCATTGTGCAAGAAGACGCAGAATTGTAATAGAAACAATTTTAGATCGCGTAATTTTTACCACTAACGATTCTCACGTTATCGTCTCAATCTTGTATGTTTTATTAACTACATATATTCATAGTCGAACACTAATGGTTAAGAAACCAGCTTCGTGGAATCAATTCTTTGGGCAAGTGTTACGAAATAAATTGATCGAAAATAAGATTCCACTCGACAATCGGACGTCATGAAAGTTTCCCGATCTCCGCGTCGTGTTTCTATTGTTAACAAATCAAATCAACCGGAACTCGTGCTTCCGCCAAGATCGTGCTCAATCCCTCTTCCTCTCGTTCGACTGATTATCGATTAAAAAGGCCAGCGAGTCGGTCATAAAGTTTCCGTTGGTTGGTCTCGACGTCTCTGGAAACCAGATTTCAAGCGCATTCTAGATTATCGATCGGCCATTCTGAAGAGTTTCTAAGCCGTTTCTAACAAGGCTGCTTCCCGTATAAAGAAAAAAAAAAAAAAAGGAAAAAACGGTGGAAAAAGAAGAAGAAAAAGGACGAAGAGAGGAAAAAGAAAAGAGATATAGAGAACTTAGGAGGCGAAGTAGGGTCTTTCGGAAGTTACTAAAAAATCACCGATAGCTCGTAAAACAAACCTGAGGGAGAGAGTTTATCGACAAGAATTCATCGTTCGAACAAGTCTTTCTTGTCGAGTACACATCGCAGCTATGCTCCGACTTCAAAAGAAGGACAATATCGTAAAGTGCTTTTTGAAAGCGTATCTTCTTTTACCGAACATCCTCGACATTGCAACTATCAGGGTTATAATTCGTAATTCTGCTTACAAATTTTCCGAGTTACGTGCAATTTTGGGAATTGAATAGTCGTTTCTACAGTATAGAGAGAAGAAAACTTGTTTTACATGTTTTCGTACGGAACCTTCGTTTTCATTTCTTTCGTACGGGTTTCATACTTTGGTTATCGGTAAATCTAGCGTCAATTAATGAAAACAGAAAAAAGACGTAATAGCATTTCGTGAATTTAATACCCGAGTGAACATATTCAAATCGCGAAATCTCGAAAGGAATGGAGCTTTGCTTAAAAGAAAATTCAATGTTCCCGTAAGAATGCAAATTTACAACCTACTTGAGTTCTTATCTCTCTCTTTCTCTCTTTCTCTCTCTCTATATATATATTATTCAAGAGAAACAATTCCTGTGGTAACAAAACGAGACACGATCCACGAAAACTAGGGAAAACCACAGCTTACAGAGTTTTCTTCGCATATTCTGAATCAACAGGGCGGCGTGTGCCACCGACGACGGAGGGAAACAAGATTTAAATTCGTGGCGAGGGTAAACCAGATCTCGACGAATCTGGCCGAAGATTTGGAAAATACGAAGACGTGGAAGAAAAATCTGTTAGAAGAGGAAAAGTTTCTTCGGAGAAGCCGATGTGTATCGGCGATTCGAGGAGCGTTCGATTACGGTGTACCGTACCGTAAGCATCGGCGAGACGAAGTTTGGCTTCGACGATCACTGATTGCGTGGGCGACTGTTGATTACTCTCGTCGCGCTCAGTCCATGCAATCGATTGCTAAACTTTAATTAAAGCCTGCACCGTGACCGAAACGACGAAAACCCGTCGATAACGCCGCTCCTTCTACCCATGTATATATGTCTCCGGCTCATATGGTTCTCTGATTTCGCGCTCTGAAACTGCACGCTCGAAAGCGACAGTATCCGATTGTCACGAACAATACTTTCACCCGTGCCATTCGTTTGGCAGCCTTGTTTGTGATCCACGACCAACTTATATTTCGTTCTTTAACAGCGATTTGAGAGAGTTTGCAAGTTTGAGAGTTGCTATTTTGTAAGGTCAGTGCATGCGAAACGTGGTTCTCCTGACGAAGTTCAGGAACCGCATTGAAAAAGAAATTTGCTATAAATTCTCTATACAATCGGCTAAAAGCTCACAGTCACTAGCTGCTATGTGTAGCTTACAAGATTCTGAAAAGAACGCGAGCTTGCTTCTATTACTAAGTAATTAGGTTCGAGTATATTAAATTTCGTATTAATTATTAGTGCCATTTGCTACTATTGCGGATATAAAATATAGAAGCTGATAAAAAACATGCATCGTTGGAAAATAAGGGAAAATAAGGGTGTTAGCATTTACTCGAACATGAAGACTTTTCAGCAGTGAAACTTTACGGTATAAAGATGTAGTACTTAAGTTATATTTCTCTCTTTTGATTACCGAACATCCTACACGGTATTAATCCTGACCGAGATTCGGTATCAGCCAGTAAAAAGGCCTTTCTTCATAGCGTGTAATTTCTTTGTTCTTCGTCCTATTGTTTTCTGTTTTCTTTGTTACGTAATAAAATAGGTTGATTCTGTTTCACGACTCGGAGTTCGTAAAACGTGCATATGTCCCGCGAATCAGGCCGAATTAATTACAATGTTCTCCGCGTAGTGTGAAACGGGCTTCTTTATTACGATAGAAATTTGGAGTAATTTCGGTTGAATGTAAATGACATTGCGCGTAATGCTGCTGAATACATATTGTTAACAGTTCCGCGCTACTTCCATGCCGCGCGGAATTAATTGAAGTTACCGCGATGGAAATGAATGTTTAGTTTTTATAATTAATCCAACAGGGGACAAGGACCGCGTCATAGGGGCTTTTAGGTAATTTTTTAAATCAGACCGCGTTTCTGTTCACCTGCCGCTATCGCGAAAGGTTACCACCGCCTAATTGTGCCGTTCTCTATCCGCGCGATACTTGAAAACGGATTCTTCACTCTAATAGAGGCGCGAAATAATTCCGCGTTAAATGCAAATCGCGGCGCACCGTGTGCTATTAACATTTCTGCGTAATTTCCATTTTGCCTACTTCTATATTCGAATTATACCGGTAGCGACATAAATAGAAAAAAAGACACATTCTTTTGGCGATCAAATTATTTTTAACGACGTCGTAGATGAAATTTATTTCGTCAATTGAGAATCGCTTGGCCGAAACTGGATCAACGTCGACGTGCAAATTCTCGTACCATTACACCTCATTCTAGTTTCTTACGCATCGTTGTGGCCTTGTTGTGGCATAAACCAGAGAGTAAATAGCGAACAATTTCGTTTACAGAGCGTGAAGCAGGAAATTCTTTGTCGTGAAACGAATCGAAACAACCACGGTTATGTTAAACGACGAAGCACAACGCGTATCGTTAACTGTCCACTGTCCACGCGATACGATACAATCGATGTCTATTAGATCTGAAGAGAATTTCCAATCGGACAAAGACGCTGTTCCTATCTTCTTCTTCTGTTCGCTCTTCTTAAATGTTTCGTACAATCGCGCGAGAACACGGTCGAGTTACTGAAAGCACGGTACAAATTATTACGTTAAAGCAGCACGCGATGTGCTCGCGCAATTGTAAGGCGAAAGAAAGCGAACAATGGGGAAGCCGCGTAATAAATTACCGCTCGCATTTAAATACGATTCGTAACGCGCTAAAAAAAGAGTGGAACAAGGAAAAGGGAAAAAATTGAAAAAATAAAAAATAGGACTACCAGTTACGTGTACGAGGGAGGGAGAGAGAAAGAGAGGGAGAGAATAGTGGATCTTGAGAATTAATCATCGAGATTTCGTTTTCGCTGCAAATTCTGTTTGCACGAGCACCGGACGGAGGATGTACTCTTACTCTCTCTTTCTCTGTTAGTTCAGTCAGCGAAGAGGTAGCAAGTTACACCGAAAACTTTTCACCTGAAAGTTTCATCCGCTTCTTAGCTCCTTCCCCTTCTCTCGCCCGACCCTCCCATTTCCCGCCCCCTTTTTGCTATTAACTATCTCGTCGAACGTAAACTTTAATAGGTGATTAGTAATAATGAAGACAAATTCCCGCGAAACCAAGCGGTTACCAGCCAAGTTTTACGTGCAATGCACGAAAACTTTCTGCCCGTTCGACGTTCCTAGCTGAATCCTCGTCGGCCCATCAAATTTTTAACAAAGCTCTAGGAAGAACGGCACTCGTTCTTAATTCAACGTTACCATCTTCTGTCTGTCTTTCTTTAACAGTCCGCGCGAGAATTTCACGTACACCGACTTTTCAGCGCTCTGAGTAACATCTTAAAGCGGATCAGTATAATCTGTACATTGTATATTCATGGTGTTACGTGGATGCTTTAAAAAATTGTGAATGGGAGCTTCTAAGTTCATTATCCTTTCATGGACATAAATACGCGTGTTCTGTTTCTGGAGTATACTAACAGATATGGCTAACTACAGAAAATAGAAGGTCCAATTTTATTCGATATCAATTTAACGAAATTTGTCGAACGTACGAACCAATCCCTTATTTATGAGCAGTACGAGATAAAAATACTATAACTGGAACATGTTGCATTTAATATCCTTCGTACAACAGGTTTTTCATTTTCCACAAAATTTCAAATTATGTCTACGCTACTGAAACACCCTGATCTTTATTTTATTAATTATAATCGTAAGATACCTAAGAAGTGAATTAGCGTAGAACGCGCAGAAAAATCTTTTCGCCAACCATTAACTTACAACGATCAGCGCATTATTAACATAATTGATGAAATCTGAAAGACAAAACCAACTAAAACTATTTAGTCGCGTTACGATTCTTCCTTAAAAATCCATTTCAAGCGAAAAGAAATTCTCGATCCCCAACTAAAATCCATTCTTCCAGCCGGAATCATTGATAAAAGAGACGCATATATGGAAAGGTAAATCGCGATTCGATAATACGCGGCTAACCAGCAGTCGTGCACAGTGCGGAACGATAAGATCGTAAAGTCACGGCGTCTCTAATGCGGATTTTTCGTTTGCGAACAGGTATGGCCGCGCTATCGGCTTGTTACGTAACGCGAGAGACGACAGTTACCTTTAATCGACGTTGCTAACGTTACGCGGAGGCGCGCTGGCTCATAGGCTTGTAATTTAATAGGCAAGCACCTGCAGGCCGATTAACCTTGCGAAAAATCCGACAACGTTTCCAACCATAGAACGGATAAGCTACCGTGCGTCGCTGAAAGTTCGCGATTTGCGGTGTCGATAAAATATGACAGGTTTCCACGCTGTCGTTGGCGATCCCGCCTCCTGTCGATCATGCTCGCTGCCTTTTTCTCTTTCTCGTCGTGTCGTTCCATTTAGATTTTTCATTTTGTTCGTATAGCGTGTAACCATGACGAAACGAGCTACTATCGCTGATTAAATGTCGCTCGTGCTGAATGTTGATCTTTAGCTTTCCCGCCGGCGAAACGTTTAAAGGACGTCGTTTGCATAAAGCACGAGGTTAAATTCGGAGTCGAGATTATAAAAAGTAATCGAATTGATAATGGAATTATATAACTCGTTATATAAATCGATCGAAGAGCCAGATTTACCTTCGTGTAACATTTTATTTGTTTTTTTATTTTTTCGCGTAAACGATTTCGCGCGGTATTATATTCCAGCTACTCGCGAGAGATCGACGAATATTTTCCCGTGCGAACCTATTACCATATTTTCTCGTAATTAACAATGTTAACGAGTTATCAGTACGTGAAAACGCAGGAAATTATTTCGTGGAAGAAAACACTCGGTTGGTGAATACATTTTAATTCAGAATGATAACGATCCATCGAGAAAACAAATCGGAGCTGGGGGAAGGAGAAAGGTAGCTACAATTTCACCAGAGTAAACCTCTTCAAAAATTGATTTCGCAACGTCCATCCAGGTTTTAAACGAAGAATTAAATGAACCGTAAAGCGACGCTTACATTCGGTCCATTTACAAAGACATTTTAATTTTCCCTTGGAATTCCGCCGGAGAATTAATTCGCCTGAAATTAACGGCAACGACTAAATCTTCGGCGATTAATAGTCGAGACGGAACACAGCCGGCAAGGAGTTTTCTACGAAAGGAGAGGATACACAGTTCGAGAGAAGTTAGACGTAGGCGAATAAAAAAAAGGGGGGAACAATATGAGCCGTCGAAGAGTATCGATCGGAACGGATTCCGATAGTCGAGATACGGGGTTAATAAACCCCCATATGGTTATTGTGCCGATCCAGAATGCTCGCACGTACGCCCCGATGGCAAATACAAAATCCGCTGCATTTCCGAGATACTTCGATCCTCTTCCGATCTTTCGATCTCTACGTTGATCGTTGTATTACGACGACGCGTATAACACGCCGAATGAAAAGAAGTTACTGTTCACGGTACAGTAATCGTTCTCTTTTAATTTGTAACGAACGTTACTTCAAGGAAAAGAACGAACATTCGTCGTAATTCATTAGAGCGTACGGTCGAAACAGACACGCGAACGAGATTTCAATGTGGAAACTGGTTCGAAACGATACGAATCGATGATAATTCGTTCGAAGGATATCGCTTGATAATTGAGATCTTTCGGATTCTTTCAAGACAGGAAACTGCCAAGTTGGAATATATCATTGTACCGAAGATAATTAATTATTACGAGGATAATTGGAAAATAGCGAGATCGCGGCAGGATTCGAGGATTAGCCAGATAGCAAGGGAGACGCCTGAAACGATATAAATCCGCTGATGAGAAACGTGGCAGCCTTTAGATCGGCCGATACGCGGTGTTAACTTAATGACCTCGACGTCCGTCAAGACGAATGGCTTTCCCGGTATCTGGAAGATTCTTGAATGCAGGTACCTGCCTGCCGACTAAATAGCTCGCGAGCCATCGCTAATTCCGCCTCCTACTTGCCATTTTCCCGATTAATTGCGACCGAATTGTCCAAGGGCTAGCTCAATTACCTACAATCGACCGAATTGCTCGTAGATCGCTGGTACGCGTGTTAAGAACCAATTGTTTGAAATCGACGCCAATCGTGGTTGTTCCGATCTATCGTCTTCTTCTGGCAAGTGGTTTCTTGGAAACTTTTCTCGTCGGTTTAATCGGAAAATTTTATTACCACACTCTGTGACTGCGAGGATGGATCGAACAGTTTGTTCTACGATTTAAAACGACGCGAAGGTAGGAAATGAATATGATTTTGGTTCGTTCAAATTGTCAAGATGATTAAGAATAAAAAGGGTTTAAGACGAAGAAGAAGGAATAATTTCTAATTGGATAAGAATTCCGTCGATATGATTAAACAAATTAGACTATGCTGATGATACGCGACAGATTATATATATAATCTCATCGTTTGCAACAAAGTCATGTTTCTAAGTTTACGGAAACCTGGAAATTACTGAACTCAAGGACTTTCCTACGGGACGACTTCACGTATCATTTCTAGAAACTACTTTCATCAACCTGAAACGAAGACGTAATCATTCTCAGAAACTACTACAAACTACTTCAAACACGAATAACTTCTATCTTCCTCCCTTCATTTTTCTCTTCTATATTACTCTCGTTTATCTTCAATTATTCCGTCTATCTGGCTTATATAGATACTTTACCAATCGATGAAACGGAAAATCCCCGATATAAATCCACAAACACCACAAAAATCACCATACGTCACAACGAAAAACAATTTATTTAAACACAAAACGAGTATGTACGATGCTTGAACCACACTACGAATATTACCGCGATTCGTAAGCAGTTCTTACGATCTTGAGACAGCGAGGATCGAGGACGCACGCGCGCGGAACTTCGTTCGAAAACTGGCGGCATCGGAGGTTCCCGTGCGAGTCAGCTCGAGACACTCGATTCGTTGTGCGGCCCGCATTGGATTTCATTTTCGCGAGAGGAACGAAACGCGGGCGGGACTTGTCGGTGATTAGCCAAGGATACACGAAGACACTGGATACACTGTGTTCACGTGTTCACGATGCGGCAATTAACGAGCGGCCGCGCGTGCGCCTCGCCGCTTTTCGACGCTCGACCAGCGCGCGTCTCGCGCCAAGCTTTTTCGCCACGACTCGAATATTTCGACTAACACTCGTCCGTCGAGAGGAACTCGTCTACCTAGTCCATACCCCCCTCCCCTCTGCTCGCGTCTTCCGGCACTCGACATTGTAGGAAGTGTGCGCGCGTACGAGCGCGCCCTTCGGCTCGAGCGCACATGCTCACGGCCTCGAGTGACGTACAGTTGACGTCGAGTGCGTGCAATTGCTACTGTTGTCATTGATGCAGATTCTTTCAACTTTTACAATTTTTCCTCTCGGCTATTTTATTCGTGCGCCAGTGTATTTTTACGAGAGTTCACGACAATTCACTTATGTCGCGATTTGTCGATGTTTCATCGATATCGACGTTGATCGAATAGATTGTACTTTTGATATTAGAGACAGAGAGCTGCTTTGGAAACAATTTTGTACTTTCGAACGAATAGTCGCTAAATTGCACCGACCAATGAACGAAACATGCCTCGCTATTTCACTTGTTCAACGATCGTTGCATAATGACGATTGAAAATTATCTTCTACAATTTTCTTGAAGAATTAATCTATAGTCAAGCTCATTCTTCCTTACACTCGTGTCGACAAACACCGTCCCTATATATAGATACTTAGATAAATCTTAAATCACCGTAATCACATTGTGTCTAGAAACACACTTAATCCAGAGACTGCTACGAAAGAAGCGATGCGGGGCTGCATCTAATCAGCTTCCGCACCGACAAGAAAATCCACATTCTCGCTGACGTATCTGAATCCCGCTTTTCTTAACCACCCGCGCGAGTCTCCGATCCGCAAGATCCTTTACGATCTTCGTAGCCAAAGATTTCGCCGGCGGACGTACCACCACCATTCCTCGATCCTTTAACAGCGATCAGCTGATCCGTCGAAACGTAAGTAAGGAAGATGAACTCGTTGAACCGATGGGCGATCCGTTCGTTGCAGGTAGATCGAGCGTGAATCGGAGGATCAAAGGGGCTGTTCTCGAGGCGATCGGAAATTTCGAGCGATCTGTTTGCCCGGTTACGCGGACTGTCGAATTCCCCGGGTCCAGGAGCCGATCTTTGGTTGGTTGGCTTGGTTCCTCGACGACGACAAGCCGGAGGCGGTTTCGAGCCGGCTCTATCGGAGGAACGGAGATGCCGGTCGGCGATCTATCGCGGGAGAACGCAAGGCATGAGTGCGGAACGTTGTGGTGTGTACGCGGTACTGTCGTCCGTACCCTCGGCTCCATGGGCTCCACACTCGAGCCATCGTAGCAGTTCTACGTTCACGTGTGTATGTATGTGTGTGTGTGTGTGTGTGTGTGCATGTGCGTGTCCACGAACGCGTTTGTACGCCGACTGCACACCCACGTGTCGTGTAGGCGTGTTTGTGTGTTCAGTGAGAGAGAAAGAGAGAGAGAGAGGGAGAGAAGCAAAGCGGAGTTGGAAGGACAAAGAGAGATAGAGAGATCCGGAGGAGACAGGTAAATGGCGGGAGAAAGAGAGAGATTATGGTGCAGAGGGAGGATGGGAGGATAATACGAGCGCTTGACGGAAGGAAATTAGAGGGACAGAGAAGGATTGCACGAAGATGAATAGATGCCGAAGAGAGAGCGAGAGAGAGAAGGAGAGAGAGAGAGGAAAAACTGAGAGTATGTTGAGCAAGAACGATTCCGGATCGTTGAGAATGTGGTGTGCCGTAGATCGTGAGGGTTTCGGTCCTTTTTGCGAGCTTTCACAGCGATAACAAGGGCTAGGTTCTCTGTAGATGTCTGCTAATTCTGGTATAAATAGAATTAGTTAAGAGACTTTTTATCGAGACACGATGTTGCTTGGTGGCTGTTTAATGTTGGTTTGTTTGTGGCCTCGTTTACAGGCGGTTCTGTTTGGTTGGTATCGGAACAACGGGGTGGTAATGGTTGTTTACTTGCAGAAACTGAACAGTCACTGCTGCATCGCACCGAAGCGAACTAATTCAGGCCGAATCGAACGGAAGTGTATCACAATTGTTCGATTGAATCGTAACTAAACCAATCGTACGATTCGTATTGAACCGAACTAATCGGAGTAACCGAGCTTGCCTAACTCAAGGTTGAATCGAGATGATTTCGATCGATCTTTATGAAAATCGTGTGACTTCGTTCGAAGCTGAGTGCAGTAAAATTGATATCGAACCTTCGGAAATGATGCTTCTGAGAATACACCGATGTTTAGTGAGAGGATTTATGCTATTAACGAATCCAGTATCCCCAGGAAAATTTACAAAATAAACGAATTTGACAGATTCGATGAATTATTTATTTTTTTATCGTAAACCTTTCAAAATTTCCATTACAATCCATTCGTAATCCATTACGATATCGTAATCAAATTACTCGCTCAATTTTAAACTAACTAACGTAACAGAAACCAGTCGCTCACCCTTTCTTATTTATCTATTCATCACTTTCCATTTCCTCTCTTCTTACAGTTCCTTCGCTTCACCTCATCTTCTTCCATAATGCATTCCATATCGAAAGGCTTATGTGCCTTAATAACCAAATAAATAATAGAATCAAAGTATCTATCGCAATTCGATTCGAGATCATCGATACTTTGACCGAATACAAAAGGGTTTCTCGTTGGACAATGCATTTAAATGACCAGAGGCGTGATTGCGTTGCGTCAAACAGCGTGACGCGATAAATAATTGCAGGGAAACGTCAGCTGCGTTTCGTACGATTGAAACGCCATTGTTCTGTCTGTGATATTTAAGATAATCTGCGAGATAAGCCGGAACGTATGTACCGCGTGATCCTTTGGGGAGGCGAACGACACAAAGTGGACGAAGGCGAAGGAGAAGAAAACGCGAGTAGAATCATCGGACGAGTAGGAGAGGGGCGGAAGAACGATGATAGCGAGTAGAATACAGAAGGTGGAAGCAAAGCGAAGAAAGGAATGCGGAGAGAGAGCAAAGAGGAAGGGAGAGCAGACGAAGCAGGATATGCACGAAGTAAGGCTGGCTCGCGTGCTCCGACCGATCTTACAAATCAAAAGCCGATTCTATTCTTTCGATCGTAATGCTCGGCAGAACGCTTTTAATTTTACAAACATCGCGTGACATCCTTCTATAAGTTTCTTTATAAACCTCGAAACGAGCCGGGAAAATAAGGAAATTATTCTTTCCTTTGTTGCGGAGAATTTCATTGGAAAAATGTAAGAAACTTGTCTCGATCCTTCTGCTTGATGATATAAGCAAAGAAATGAAAGAAAAGGTATGTTGCGAGAGATGTTGATCACGGTTAAGAATACTGGTTTTTCTTTTCCATCATTTGCGTCAAATGGAGCACTGGAATGTACAGCGATGTAATTTAGTCCACCTGCGCGAATAAAATTATAATTTAATTAGTTACGAAGCGAAAGAGATGTTACATTTAAATTGTAAATACGCGACTGAATTTGAATTCTCAATATTTTCATTTACGCTCTTACGATTTTCAATCCCTCGAATATAACTTGAAAACGACTATAAATATAACTATATAAAAAAGAAAGAAATAAGGTTCCTTCGTGTCAAGAATTTTTTCCGAGTCAAAGCGACGAAATAAAGTATCCTTTTTCGTAGAATTAACAACCGTTAATAATTTAGTTGGCAAAGTTCTTCGGTTTGAAACGGGATTGGCGAACGTCAAAGAAACGTTCACGAGCCAGGTATAGCGAATCAATACGATCAAAGCAGAAGTCACAGAGGCGCAATTTCGCGGCGGCAAACAATTTTCAATTACGTTCGAACCGCGATCCACACGATCCTTATGCAATTAACGCGTGCGCGCACGCAATAAGCGGTTTACGAGATCAATGACTCGCTGATCGAATTACGTGCCCGCATTAACTGACATAGGGAATTAGAAGATCATCGAGGTATTATGTAACGTCGAATTAAAGCCCATCAAATCCCTCCAGCCGGTGTTTAAACGAAAATCGTTCAACACCTCCGTTTCGTTTTTCGCTCATCGAGTTATTTGAGTTAACAACAGTTTTACCAACGAATTCCCCCTTCTCTCTCTCTCTCTCCATCTCTCTTTCTCTCTTTCTCTCTCTTCGCTAGGTTTTTTTAACGTTAGCCGTTCGTTCTCTCAAAAATAATACGATGAAAGTATTGCCGGTTGGAACGTGCACGAACGAACCGCAAAATGTGATTAATTAATAAACGCGAATTTCGAAGCTGGCCGCCGATGAATTATTCAAGCTGCGTCCCTTTACGCACAAACTTCGGAACAATCAGACGAATTGCATTTACGGGAAAGAGTTTTAGGTAAAATATTTGCTCGAGCGCGGGTCGGCGCTTCGATATTTCCACTCTGCTTCTGTAATACCATTACAGATATACGGAAACAATACTTTTTCTCTTTTTTCACCGGCATTCTGATCAATATTTAAAGCTATACTTCTATTTTGTCAATTATACAACGTACAGATAAATTTATGATTCTTTGTTACTTGTTATCCTTTTATTCATTAACCCTGATATATTAACTCTCGTTCGGCGGAAATTGGATTACCGTTGTTATAGCTATCGAATATTTTATTTCATAGTGATAAAACAAGGAGCCGAGTGGAAAATCCCTCCATTTACTTAATTATTCATTGAAAAATAAAATCGTTCATATAGCGCGAACGCGTAGTGTGAATACGCAAATGTAATTTAAAGAGAAATAAACGTAAAATATCTGTACGAGTTAAAAATCCAGTTTCCATCCGAGGATTAATATTTAATGACGTATTTAACGACTAAAGTAAATCTACGTAGATTAATCGATTATCAGTAATTCTCAGTACATAGAACACAGTATAATACACAATAAGTATAATACAATTTAGCCCGAAACGTAAAACAGATTATTCTTGCCTCTGCTTTCTATCAAAATGTACACCCTTTTTCAACGAGGAAATTGTTTCTTATTTTTTGCAGCCACTTACAGCGTTCACCGTTCAAACATCTCAATTTCCAGCGAATCAACAATTCAAATTCGCGAAACGCACGCTCTGTACACACACGCGCGACGCACGTCAAATTCCAGCTACTTTGCCTGGAAGCGACGCATTTGCAATTGCGACAAAAATGCAAATGCACGTGATAATAACGAGGCGAGCGTCTAGCGAGAATCTCGACGCAAAGGAGCTGCGGTTTCTCTCCCTCGGGCGTTCGTCTTCTTCTTGCAACGAGACACCGAGAATCGTTGCCGGTGGTCGACCAAAAAGCGGGGGTCGTCGGTTAGAAAATAAAAAGAAGAAAAAGAAAAAAGAAACAGACAGAGACAAAAGAAGGATTCGTCGCTGGAGGGTCGAAAAGGATCCCGCCAAAATAATGAAGCTCCTCTACGCGAACATGTATTTTCCCGCGGCAGGTGCAGTCGCGAGAGTAAAAAAAGAGCTTGCTGCACCCTAACCAACTCTCGTTGATACCTGACTCTTTTCATTCGTTTCTCCCTCGAGTTTGTATCCACCGCACGCGTTGTATTTTGTACTTTGCCTCCTTCATTAATTGGCGGGTTAAACAGCGGAGTTATAGCGTTGAAAATTACACCGGCGTGGCGTTTTCCTTTTGCAACCCTTGTGTAACGTAGAGTGAAATCACAGGCGAAGATTTCGGGATCGCAGCAGTCCCCACAATCTTTACAACGCTTTCACTGGCAGATATTTTTTACTGGTTTTACGAAAGAGATAAGAGATATTAAAGTCGTTTACGTAAATCTTGTCGTTTCTTTGTCAGAAGTTTGACTAATTCGATCTGTCCTATCTTTCATCCTGCTTTTTCTCTTAGAAAGTAACTTTTCTTCCCTTGGACTTAGAACATCTCTAAGTAATATGGAAGTTGATGGAAATATTTTCGTACAAATTTCTCTCGCAGAACCTTAAAAATGATCTCCGGTATGTCGTTACATACAGAGTTGCCGGATTAATATTCTCGACTGCTTTATATCTTTTTACGAAATCCACTGAAACGTGCTAATCTACGCTTTAATCCTTTCAGCCTTCTTGAAACTTACACCCATTAAAGATTTCGTATTAGCTTGTAAAAAAAACGGCGGAATTTATGGAATGACCTCATATATAGTAACTGGAACACTTCTTTTCTAAATTTTAAATCAACTTAAAGTCTTTTTAAGTACTGCGAAATGCAAAGACACGTCATCATCGTTACCATCGTATGACGTACAGTGTCTGTAAAATTAGCATTTTTATCCAAGTAAAGTTTACGTATTCCCCGGCGGGGTGTTTTAAGTGAGAATTCTTAAAAATGTTCCCACGTAGAACCGGGTCGAACAAGAAGTAACCTTCTCGCCTATAAACCATCCGGCTGATAGGATATGGTATGAACTGGCAGATGTTTGCAAAGCTGCAAGCGCGGTGGATTAATTTCCAAACGATAAGTGGACTTCGGTATAATTCCTTTATTATCTCGAATTGTTGCCGTACCAAGCGGTTAAAAGACTTCGTGGAAACGCGTCGGAAACATTTCGTATCTTATCGTTCGTGAACCCCGAGTCGAACGTCGTCGTTACAGTTTAGATTTCCTGCTGATCTCGCGTCGGAACGAGTATCGTTGAAACAACCATTCTCGACCAAACGATTTTTCCTCACGGTACGCCAGGACTATAAGAGCGAAGATGACCGACTTTTTTGTACCGGAAGCCAGTTACTACACGCCTCCAAGGCACCTGTGTACAAATGCGATTAATTTATCTAATATCGGAAAGTTCGTAGAATTCGAAAAGTTTCTTGATCGTTAAGCAGAATGCGCTATTCGTTTGTAGATGTCGGTATTAGACATGGAATACTTAAGAATTGTACGACGTGGTCTTAATTCGTTGTTCGGAAACGAGGTCGTAAATTTTGTTTTACGTTTTCGACTTTATCATCGAACAAAGCGACATCGTAAATATTATTCTCTTCGCCAAGTTGCTTTTAGCCGATCTTTATATCCACCCGATTTTATTATGTGTATTTATTAATTTCATTTCATTTTATTATTAAATAAAATGCTATATGAATGTAATCTTTCAGCACATTTGAATCAAGTACCGTAACGACCGAATCGCACATAATAATACGATCCATCTGAAAGTTAACTGTTCGACAAGAGCGTACTAACCAGGTCTACGTTACGGAACCATTCTAACTCACTAAAACCGCCGAACGACTGCAATTTACAACCGCGAACGTCGCGGAAAACGGGGAAACGAAGTTCCTACCCACGAAATGAAGAACGCGCTATCCTCGCTCGAGGATTCGCCAACGAGTCTCGAAACATTGAAACCAGTTTAAGAGCCGAAACTTCGCCGATATATTCGCCGTGTCGTCGGTGCAACGTCGTAAACGGCGAACGCGACGTTTATAGGTTCGCAGATTTTCGTATGAGCGGGCGATCGTAATTTGGGACGCGGGAAACCGCGAAGTCGATGCCAGAAGCTCCGTTTCGTGCGATGCTCTAATGAAAATAAAATTACAGTCGGCGTGAAAACGCCGCGCGAATTCCTAGAGGGTACTTGGGGTGCTCGCGGCCGAACAAATATTGGATTTCGTGTGCTACGGCCCACTTAAAGTATTACGCTCGCATGAAATATCGCGGCAGACAGGTTTTTCAGTCGACGCACCACTGCCAGCGATCGAATCAAATTTTTGGTGCGCGACTGCACGTGTATCGATTATGCGCCATCTCGCTGGAAATTGTGTCAGTGCAAATACAAGGAAAAATGCCGAGTATCAAGCTTGCTGATCAAGAAAATAGCAAAGAATATTTCGATAAAATAATAGAATGTTTGTATCATTAATAGTGGTAAATATGAGATACTCGAATTTAGAACTTTCTCAGGTAGAAAATTCGTGTATCGTTGCAAACATAGACTTCGTTTAGACGAAAAACATATCCTCTTTCTTCTCTCGTCCATCTCCAAATCTTCCTGGTTGGTCCAGGAAACTAACGATTGTTCTTTCATTACAAAGACAGTTAGACGAAGGGTTGGAACGAGGAAGTTTGTACATAACCGGACACCCGATAAACAGGACGTATTCAATAATTCAATCTATGCTGAGGCAAGAAGCAGGCCCATTCATTGAACGAGTAATGTTACTTCATTCTGCCCTCAAGTCGTACTGATAAAAATTATCCCATAAATTACTTACTTAATGCTGGATTGGAAAGCGTATCACGGTTTACATACCTGTAACAGTAAAATAGCTTATGTTAGATAGAGGAACGTACGACCCTACAATTATTTTATTGTTTGCTATATTTGTTTTACTTTTTCATCGAATTAATGCCAATACATCGAATATTTTAATTGTAACAAAATAAAAATTGTTTTAATATTTCTAAATTACGATAATGGAATTCTAATACGAGTTACAAGCAATAGAAGATCGATAGTCAAGAACCAGATCTTTGTCAATATTTAAAAATAATTCGGTCTCCAGTTAAATTTCCAAAGACGAAGATTTCAGCGAGCTGACCCCTCGTCTACGATCTCCGCGTTTAATTTTTCGTTGCCCTCGCTTTTCCTCGATCTCTTTTATTTCCTTCAACGATTATCGTCGAAGGAAAAGTCGATCGATAACGAAGCCACCATCGCTGCGACCCGATCTAGACAGAAAGCGACTGAGAAATCAACGCGTCGCAATTCGAATCGACTAATCGAGATTAGAAACTCCTTTTCTCTGGCTGATCTTCATCGAACTTCATCGAATTTGGAAAACAGAGTTTACCTAATCCGTCAGAATCAATTTTACGTTACGCTTGCGCTTTTACCGTAAATTCTACGTTTGATATATCTCATAAATTTTTAAGAGTAAATTGTGATATAAATAACTCGATGCTTTGGAGATAATATGTGCAATTAAGTTGTCCTTTCTACTTGGCAATTAAGAAGCACCGTGATACAAGAAATTTATTCTATTCCTGGGAGAATCAAAAGTCAAGGAAAGCCCAGGAGAAGGGCCATGAATGTAAAAGGTACGTTCCACCGCAAAAAATGAAACGAAAGAAGTGGAAGGAGTAAACGGAATAACGAAGCGAAGACTCTTTAAACTTTCGTTATCTTCGTTTCCCACAAAATCGTGAAACGTTCAACCAAATCTCCTCTCTTCCGACTCGGACGCAAGCTTGTCAAACTTTCTTTAAATGTATCGAGTTTTGTGTCGTACGCGGAGGAACAGTTATTGGATCATCATCAAAGCTGACATAATTCCTGAGGATTTTACTTGCAACTCGGTTGAGATCGAATATCTTATATCTTATATAGATACAGTCTTGATAATCAAGCCACGTGATCTTTCTGACAGATACAGTTCCCTATGGACCTTGCCTGCAAAAAGTCATCAAATTCTCCACAACTGGCAAATATAACCGAGCACCGTAATCTTTCTAGAGAATCTTTACGATAGTGAGACGCGAGTAAGAATATGTCGCGTTCTGAATAAAATACGAGAATGTTTGCGAGAGAGACGCATCAAAATTTACTGAAATCTACATTTGCGCTATTCCTCGTTCGAAAGATACCACTTGAGATGGCAGACGGACAAAAAGGCTATTCTCTCTATAACTCGGCCAATTTACGTGTCTATCATTTAATAATTGTGTTACAATCTATTAAAAATTCTTATTCATCGCCTTCTTCCGCAGCAAAGGCTACTTGCATCCATGTGCTCGGAAGAGACGAAAGGAATTTGCACAATTACAGAAGCTGATCTATGCAAGCAATCAAATATTCAAGAAGAATTGCCAGCTCCGTTTGCGAAACCAATTGCTAAATTTACTTTAACACCAGCATAGTACATTCCGTATCACGGCCCTTCAACTACACAAGGACTGCTCGCAGACAAGATATAATCAACTTAACGGGTTACGACAACTTTCTTGGAGAAAGCTTCGTCCAACCGAAACGGATTGATCCATGTTACAACGTCAACTCCAGAGCGATTATTGTTTCACCGGTGACTGGTTCGTCCAATTACACTCCCTTTTCCTTTTTCGTTTTCATCCTTCTTTTCAGATTTTCGTTTAACTATCGTGGATCCCTGACACTTTGGAATCAATGATCGAATTTTACGATTCGCTGATTAAATTCCCGGTTCGTGACCGGTTATGTTACAATCTCGTTCGACTTTTCGTTCTATCAACTTTTGGCTTCGCCTCCTGATTTTGAAGCGCAAACTGACTGGGTTTAATTGAAGATTCGACCTCCGGCTAGGGAACTCACGGTGACGCTTTCACGCGAACTTTATCAAGAAAAGAACCGGGCAAGTATCGCGTCGGGACGAGCACAATGCAAGCGGCTTTTTTTTTTATCTTGCTTCGCTCTTTTCTTCCTGTGCGTCTCGCGCGTTATTTCCGCGAGTATAACAAAGAATCACGACGCCCCGGCTATGGCGGACGCGGGAACGAGAGCCCGCGAAGAAAGCCGAGAAATGAGACTGGGTCAGGTGAAATCTTTGATTAAAAGCACGCTGCCTAGGCCAAGACAGCCGGCTAAAGAAAGAACGCCAGCTCCTCCAGAGGATTCGATTCTGTGGCTTCTTTTAATTATCGTTCGAGTTGCCTTCGTTTCATTTGATTGGTTTCACGCGTATTTTTAATCAGTGTAATTGAGGCAATAGAACTTCTCACAGTAACAGATGTTGGGAAGTTTGATGAGAGTAGAATTGCCGTAGCAGTCAGACCGTATCACTGATACGAACAATCTGATTTAAGCAGATTCATAGTACAGTACTCAGGCTACGTTATCAAGACGGATGTTCGACGATAGAAAAATCGGGAAAGATCGAAAAAATAATTATGGCGCGTGAAGAAACGTATCCACATCCAATATCGTTAAGCTTCTGAATCGATTCCTGAGCATATTCTCAACTGTAGATAAATATTCATTTAGAGATGTACGAAATAATACTGAATTAACCTCTCGACATGTGAAGTAGGTCTTCGTGCTTATGAAAACCACGTGGTCGAGACTCCTTGAACCTCTATCCCAACATCCTTTATTTAGAACCCATTCAATTCCCTCTTTATATTTCCTCTCGCCAACAGTTTCCAGCAGATAAACTACGTATAACACGATCATCGCTTTATACGAGAGCTTTAACTATTTGGATTCCGCGCAACCGGAGCTTTATGCCAGGCGAAGACGATTTTTATACTCGCGGCGCCTCGTTACGGCGCGTTTCTCGAATTCGTGCCACGACCAGTTTCTTTTCTTTTTTTTTTTTTCTTTTTTTTTTTTTCTCCCCAAGGAACACAGAAGCCACACGAAGAGAAACGAAAGAAATAGGCAAAGAAGACGAAGCGCAAGAAGAAGAAGGCGGAAAAGGGAGGAGAAATATAAAGAAAACCGGTGACGGAGGAAAAAAAAAGGAAAAGCTTGGGCCATTACCACTTGACTCGAATTGCAAAGAACTCCTTCGTTACTCGGGATTCCACTTGACCCAGTAACGAAAGGTAACGATCCTCGATTCCTTGCCTCAGGCTCGACCACGTTTTTCTTCGCGTTTATTCAATACCTAGCTGCGTTCGCGGCACTGTACACACTGTCGTAATACGTGGATAGCATTCTCGCATTGAATTTGAATACTTCGAAGCATAAGACGTAAAAAATACTGCGCGATACGTAGACCGTTGATTCGCTTGGGGCATGGGAAGAATTTCAAAAATTTCGCAAGGATGCTCGTGGAAATTTTAATTAGTTTTGTTTAATTGAAAGATAGAATTTGATATTAACAGGCTCATGGGTGGTAATTTTATGAGAATCTTGAAGTAGAAAATTGCAAGTTTTAGCAATTAGGAGGATGACAAAAATTTGGTCAGTTTACTTTCGTTTATGTCAAGTATCGTTTATGACCATTAATTTGATTTAATACCAGAAACTCCTCTTCCCTATCTTCCGCACGTTCAGGATTATTAAATTGTAAAGTTACAAAGAAATCTAAAATCTACAACTTGTAATTGGGAGAAGTTCACTAACGTTACAAGCTAATAAATTTTTGTGCAAGAGTATTCCAGCCGTACTCTACTCGTGGAAAAACATAATATTACAGTGGCAGTAAAATTCACATAAAACATAACACGATATATAAACAAGACATGGCAAAAGACAGAGCTAAAAGACTGTAATATATCAACGGATACAAAAAATTGCAAAAGTCGTGCCGTAGAGTTGTTCTAACCAATTATGACGGCCATTTGCGGTTTCTCAATACCTGTTTCCCTATTCGACTATCTCGGTTATTTTCGTCGTCCTAGTCGTGTTATTCGGTTTTCTGCAGAATGATCGCGAGGTGAACAACCGCGCGCTGTTTGTCGATCGCGTCGCGAAAAATGGAGCGTGCAAAGCGTCGAACGGCAAACAGAACAGCGTGACGTTTGCCGACAGCGTCACGAAAAATGGAACGTCCAAGTGTCAGTTATTTCGCGTGGAAGTTCGCGAACCACCAACGAAATGTAGCAAAAGTTTTCACGAATCGCGAAGGATTTCACAAAGACGTTTGTTCAAAGATATGCGGATGATCGACTGTGCGAATGTAGAGAAAATATATTTCCTGTCGAAGAAAACTCAAGAAAAGACGATGGTAAGGATAGAGAACGACGATCCGCGTAACCGTGTCAAGATATCGAAAAAACCTCTGTTCGAACATAAAATCACCATCTTTTACCAAAAATTCTTTCTATCGTATCTGGTGCAATTTCTTTCTCGAATTAAAAACTCCTCCAGAAATAAAAACATCGAAACTGTAGAAAAGAAGGAGTGACAAATTCAAGTCCGAACGAATCCAGAAATACAAAAGAAGAACAAAGAGCGACCGAGGGGATGCGTTTCCAAGACAGTTGCTGCGAAAACAAGCTGTATATACAAGAGCGAATTCGACGATGAAATTTCAGGTGAATGTCGCGCGACAGATGCCGAGCACAAAAGCCGTCGCGACAAAGGGAGCCACAAACCGTCGTAGTTACCTCGGATCGAGGCGTAACTCGTTCGCAGGTAAGCAGCCGGGTGCAAATATCGATTCGCTCGTGCTCGTTATTCTTTTTCCTACGGCACGGGACACATACAGAGACAGAGAGGGAGAAAGGGAGAGAAAGAGAGAGAGAGAGAGACAGTATCAAAAACGAAACAGAGAAGAAGAGAAGCGAAGAGAAGAGAAAAGAAGAGAAGAGAAGAGAAAAGAGGAGAAAAGAAGAGGAGAGAAGAGAAGAGACGAGGCCTGTGTCTGCGCGGTGTCTCTGCTCTTCTTCCATGTTCCCTTCTCTTTATGCCTATTCCGTGGTCCGTTTCCGCTTCTGTTTTATGCAATTTTCCATCTCGGAGATTCGGCGAGTATCTCCGCCGGGACCTCGAGGCATTAATTAATCCAGCAAGAGCGTCGAGGAGCGACAGACGGGCCTTGCCGTCTATAGTCTTAACAAATTGCCGGGTCCCGGGCCCGCGTATCGCGTTCAACGGCAATTAATTAGGGACGAAATAATGATCCAGCCGGCGGGCAAGGTGAATGACTGATCGAGTTTACAATTGGGTCGAGAGACCCAGCGACGATGTGATAGGAGTACATAGTACGGAGATGGTTTCGATGGAACGCGAACGAGCGTCGCCGCACGATTGTCTTGGTATTTGTCGAGAGATGAAACGAGCGGAGAAGGAATCGTGATTTTCTTTTCTCCATACTTTCGGTCGTGGTGAGTCGAGGTTCTGTACGAACGTGAAACCAAAAGAAGAGGATCGAGAATGGAAGAATCTTGAATTTTTGTGGGTAAAGCCTTCTCGAACTTTATTCTTCGATAATAATTAAAGGCACGTCTTCGAGACGCTGCTTACATATTTTGAAAATTCGCAGACTCTCCTATATCGATGATAGACTTTGCGGTTGATATCTGTATAATGTTCGTCGAGGCATGAAACGAGTGAGGAAGAAATCAAGATACAGTTTTTTACGAGAGGTTAGAGTTTTGTACAAAAACTAGACAAGGCGAAATCATTCGGATTAGGAAGAACATGGATATCTTCGAGTAAAAGTTCTTGTCGCTAAATACCTTTGACGACGATCGTAGCTTGCTCGGGTATTTTTAAAATTCGTGTACAATGTAACGAAGAAATGATGTAATTCATTTTTCGTGGAACAAGATTCCTTTTCCAGATTCGTTCGTTTCAACTTCCTCGCAGACAGCAAGATGCAGAGTCCTTAAGTTCGATACAAAATTATTTCAACGAGCGATCAATTATTCGAGAAATTGGTTAATGGCTGAACAACGAAATATTTATGAGATGTTGTCGCGTTGTTAATTCGGTAAACTATAGATATTTCGGATTAAGTAGCACGAAGCGTTTATAGACGGTCCTGGTAAAATAGAACGACGTGTCAAGTGTTTAACGGAGAATCAATAAATCGAGAGTTTGAAATTCTCGGGACGAGGGAAATTGATCCAGGAGTAGCCCTTCTTTGAGGAAACACACAGAATCGCATTAATATGCAACAGCTGGTTTGAAGTAATTTAAGCTGCAGAAAGCAGTTTGCATACCAATTCTCGACACACAAACGAGTTATCCGTACCCTAAATTGGCAAACGTGTATTCACAGGAAAACTAAAACATCGATGCAGCATGTATTATTACTCAACTCCAAAAAGTATGATATTTAATTACCGACTATCGAACGATATTTATATGAAAAGTATATCTCTATTGTTTCACGCGATAAAACGATATTAAATTTTATTCTTCAATTTCTTCGCTCTTGTATATTTAACTCCCTGGTAATATCACCTCCACCTCCATAAATTAATGACTACTAAATATCTTCGATATCAAAAACACTCGAGCTTTTAAACTTCATCGCACGATCTCAACTTATGAAAAGATGAAACAATAGCAAATTTTCTTCCTCAAATTCTTCGTTATTATTTCATTTTATTTTATCGGCGGGAGAAAGACCATTAGTATAATATAAGAGAGAAAGAAGAGTTATACAAGCAAGCGGGTAATCTATAATTATTAATTAGTTACACAGAATTTAATAACTATACCTAGTTATAGCTAATACGTAATTACTAAATAATAGCCAAGTACTTAAATAAAACTTTAAAATACAAGTTAAAATTTCTATATAATGCCAGGGTAGGTTATTAGGCCATGTAATGCTTTATGTACAATAACGAGACATCAAATATTTATTTCCAGTTTTTTAAGATCCTAAGATTAATATAACGTGTAATACTGGTTCATATATGATGATTAATTTATATTAAACTGTTTCGAAAGAACTGATATGTGTTTTATAATAAAGAGACCAGATTATGGAACCATATTCCGTTATTGGCCTAATCAGGGAACACGACGATGACTCGAGGGTGCCTCTATTGCGAAAGAATTTGGAAATTCTTTGAGCAAGTTCTAAAGCTTTAAAAACAGGAGAAATTTTTTCCCGCGAAATTCAAGTCACAGGAGAAGCGAATACCGAGATCCTGCACAGAGTCAAGAAAGCTTATAACAGTATCGTCAAGAGAATAATTCTACATAATTTCGTTTGTATTACGACTAAATCGTATAACTTTACATTCAGCTACGTTTAACGATAGTTTGTTTAAGGAACACCAATCACATAGTTTAAGCAACTAATATATAATTAACATACCGTGTTTTATCCCCTAAAAATAAATTATTTCAAACAAGGAAGAAAATTATTGCTCGTCTCGAAGAAGCTGTGCAACAAACCATTTCAAAGGAACCGCTAACCAAAGTAGCCAGGAAGATACACAGGAACGCGGTACGACCAGTTCCGAGCAAACAAATTCCTCGTGTATCTAGCTTGCATCGATATTCGTCGTTAATAAGTTTCAGTCCAGTGTGGCCAGGTATCCAAACAGGTAGTTCGCTCACGCTTTTGTATACGTGTGCAACTCTCTTGACTAAAGGGGTTGATTACAATATATGAATATTCAGTGGCAAGACCGCCCTCGGTGTTTCTCGTTTCTTGTTATTTTCTCAGTGTTGTTTTTTTCTCTTCTGATCCTCCAGCGACACTGTACTGTTCTGGCCTAACTATGTATCCGCCCATCGACCGCGCGAACTTTCGAAACCAGCTTAATTAATTCCAGCGAACGTAAAATCTTCGTTAACGCCGGTTTTGCGTTAATTAAGACAAATTAAGCAGGACCGTGGCAGAACGCGTTTTCTTCTCCGTCTGCTGGCGATTGTTGTTGATTATTTCCAGAGTCTGGAGTGTCGACAATTAAGCAGAAAGCGCTTTCTCCTCTTTCTTCGAAGAAAACCGAACAAACCTCTCGTTGGTTTAACTGGGGTCGCGATAATCGACTTGCACCAGGTTCCACGACCGAATACGCCGTGGCAAAGTCTAACGACGATCGTAAAATGGCTATTGGCATCGTTCGCTTACACTGCAACCGAACGTGTCATCGGTCGAGTTAACGGCAAAGAGATTTAAGAGAAGAATTTCATTGCTAGGATACAGGAGACAACCAAGAAGGAACATACAACGTTAAATAGCATCGATCGTGTTGTAAAACAAATGCCAAATATTGTCCCTGGAATTGCAATATGGATCTCTGTATACTTGTTCCATTTTATTGGCTATATTGGTCACATATTGTCTGCTTTGCCTCTAACAGGCTTATGTTTATGAACAATTTCATTTATAATTTTCTATACATTGAGCTATTATCGAGTAACACATATGTAACACTGAGCTATTTCATTTATTATATTACATTCACAAATTATATCTTATTTAGTTGTGGATCTCTTCAGAAGGTCCCAAATGTATTTCCAAAATTTCCAAGAAAAAATTTCTACACTTTCCTCTTCCATTTAAACACCTCATTATGCGAGCCACGTAGAAGTCGAACCGATCCTCTTCATCCAGGGGAAAAATATATTTTCTGGGTAGTTAAACACGGATCATATATCTTTTAGAACGTGGAATCGATTAATTTGGCTTTTGGGTGCACTCATTTGCACGAGTAATCAAAAAGAAATCTCGAAATCGCCTAATAGGATCCACTTTCGAAACGATTTTATAAAATTCCTCTCGTTCCAAACCGCTTTGACAAATGACGCGACGAAGAGTGGAAGAAAGCGCGAGAACGCGTTCAAATTCGAAAAAAAGCTGCGAAATTCTGGAAATAATTTGGCGACAGAGGCTGGAATCTCTGTTTGGGGCCGGCCCGTTTTCAGCTTGAACGTGTTGCGCTGTCCGTGCCGATGCGAACAGCAAACACGGAAGTATGCCGACTAACAAACGGAAGTTCGGAATTCAATCAACCTTTGATGGGGTTGGGAGGAAGGGAGGCGTTTGGCTAACCTTTGACCGGCCGGTTTACGTAACCGGCCAGGATGCACGCGGCAACGTAAACGATTCTCCAATGGTAAATTCATGCGAACGATCGGCTGCTGTTTGTGCTTATAATCTGGTTGCAGGGAACGGTAGGAGAAACGGCTGGGAAAGAAAGAGGAAGACATCGAAATGCAATTTAATCAGATTTGGTTAGGGAGAGAGGGTTTCAGGAAACGGTGGAGCATCGATGGAACTTCCAGTTTGGCCAATTGATCGGTGAAACTTTGATTTTTTGATCGTGCGATGTTTTCCAAACGCGTGTTAACGATGATCAACGGGCGATTGATCAGCTATCTAGTTTCTCTGATTTAAAAATCACAACACTCTGTGTAACAAGAATTTATTTAATTTGCTTATCAGAGATACGATTATAATTTATTTGGATTTTGTTTCTATAATCTGAATTTTATACGGTAGTAATTGTTATCTATTTTTATAGCTGAATTACTTCTGGCATTTAGAAATTTAACTCTTTAGTCCTTAAGGTAAACTCGTGACTCTTGAAATTCCCATCTTTCACAGAGGGTTGCGCCTTCTGGCTTCAGAAGTTTCGTTAATTACCAGCGGTGAGTGCGATAATTTTGATTAAAAGAGACACACTGGAACATGTAAAAATGCACTGAAACACGTAACCCTTTGCGGTATGGAAAATGAATATTCTACGCAGGATATCATTGAAAATGCTTTGTTAAGTATCACTTATACGATTAATCTACCTCTCTCTAATATACTAATATTAATTCACAATTAGAGATTATTGGTCTATCGTCTAGCTAAAACATTTGGAAAAAGTGAAAACAAAAAGTCGAGCAGATTTAAACGTACGAGCAAAGAACTTTTATCGGAATCATATTTTTTAAGGTGGCCATCAACGTGCGTTATCGATGAGGAACAAAGCGGTCCGTACAAATTTAACAAAGTTCAATTCTCCGGAGCGTTGGTATGCCAATAGGACAGACGATTACACGAATGAGAGAAAAAAGAGAGAGCGAGAGAGAGAGAGAGAGAGAGAGAGTAAAAGAGATAGGTTAACACGCGTCGATCGCAGCTTGATTACATTGCGACAATTAACGTGCCAGATGGGAAAGTGAGTTATCGAAAATCGGGGCAGACCCGCAGCTTCATGTCGCTTTAAAATTTCCCGCCATCTCTCCCGCTCTATTTCCGTATAATCGATTTGATTTCCGTCAAATTGATTTTACTCGAACGACAGGGAAAATCATCAGTTTCCACGCTACTCGATTTTCTCGACGATCTGTATCGGCAGTTGTTAGATCGGCGTTTTGTCAGCCAGTTTGAAAGATCGTTGCTTTCCCACGATGATCTTTCTCGCGGTTCTGCTCGACTGTTCCGAGTAAATTTTATGTGACAAACGTGGAGAACGCCGCACACGTATCAGTCACGTGTTTGATTATTAAATCCCGCAGGTTATCAAGATATTTTCATACAGTGGCTCACGAAAGTACTCGAACACCTACCACAGAAAGCGTTTATGGTATTGTATAATCGCGATTCGATATAAAATATTCCAAGATTGAAACATACGAACAATTTGAACAATCAGTCACAGATGTAACCTAGCAAGAATATTTTCAGGCAATAGGTCCGAACCTGGCCTAAATATTATACGACGATAAGTCAGCCGAATCCCAATCTACTTACAGCCTAACTCGTTCACCGTAGCCTCAAAATCTGCCTGAATCACCAGCATCCGAACAATTATCACCAGTGGCCCATATCCTGACGACGAAAAGCACTAGCTTTGCCGCAATTTTCTCCCCCTTTCATACACCTTCCATTCATTCGTCGACCTTTCTCCATCCCTATTTCAGTCCCGTGGAAAACTAAGGGGCTGTCAGATGTAAGCGGGCTGAAAGCTCGCACAGTCCAACAAAATCATAATTCGAAGTTCGTGACCGGACTGGCCCAGCAAGTGTAAGAGAAAGGAAGAGGATGAGGAGACGTGTTCTCCTCTTTGCTTTTGCTTGCAAGCTGAAGAGAGTAGCACTGAGTGACGAAGAGAGAGAGAGAGAGAGAGAGAGAGAGAGAGAGTCGACGCGGAGCATTCGTAGCTCTTTGATTGCCTTGGCTTCAACTCCGTCGGCCCGTGTGTGCTCATTTGCATAGGTCGGGCTAGCTCGCTCGTTTTCAACGTGCAGACTTCCTTCCGCTCGCGTCGATGCGCGTTAGCCTGCAACCGCCTCCGTCTCTCGCCCTTCCGCTGCTAAACCTTCCAACCTTGAGAATAGGTTATTGCGCGGTGCGGATTCAACATTCCCGAAGCGTTTCTCGGGGAGAACACGGCGTGGGCGCCCGAGCGTTCCGGTTACAGGGAAACGCGCGCTGATATAAAGGTAATCAAAGGCCGAGGATCTGGCGTCGGAACGATTGATTGCATTCCAGGAGCGGGCCGGGGCCTGGATATTTCAGAGTTCGTTATTGGAAATCACTGCACGTCGTCTCGTGGCGCGACGCTCGCCCCGCGGGCCTGTTTTATTGCTCCGTCCGAAACAATCGCCCGGTTTAATCTGCTTTGCCAACGGTGTTGCTGAAAATAACGACTGTGAAAACACGCCGCGTAAATGCTTCGTCCTGGACCATGTTTGCGCGGCGCGCCCGGTACCGCCGCCAAGAATTTTCCAAGACAGCTATTCCGAAGAATGTGCACAATGATTAAGTTCTGAGGATTAGAGGTGGAATGGATTGGTAGACATTGAAAATTGACGTTGGACGATTCCAAGTATCGAGAAGTTTGGATTGGATATCGTTGATATTATATGGTTACGATATGACAGTAACTTGTAAAGAGAAAAAGTTGTCTGACTTAAAGACACTTATACTACTGTGGATATTTGTGGCTGTATTAGGGATACGATTTTCTACATAGGTTTGAGAAGATTCGGATTCGGTATTTCGTTTCCACTTTCTGTATCGAATCATTCTTTCAATTAATTGTTAATAAAATTTATTTAGTACTATATATATATAAAAAGTATGCATTGAAGTATGTTTGATATTAGATGGATCTACAATGCCATACGAAGAATCGAATACATAATGAAATGTGACAAATGCATCGTAACTTAAAATAATATGGATTATTGTACACATTTTATTCGAAGTATCCATTGATTCTAGAACACCAAGCCTATAATAGTCTTTTGCTACTGTTACTTGCTTTACTTCATAGAACCCTTCAATTTGTCACTTGCTTTGTTTCTTCATAGAAACAATCTTTCGAGAAAGGATACAATTTGCAACTTATATCTGAAGCTTGAACTATATCATTCATTAACCAAATAGAAAGAAAGCCAATAACAAAAACAGTTCTCCTCTACTTTCAATGGTGCGTGGATGAATTAGATATCCTGACAATCGTGACATCGCATCGATAAGTTATTAACAAATACGTATCGGTGGCGAAAATTCTGTTCAAATATCATTTTGCATGCTCGAACGTAAGCATCGGTATCAGGCTGAAAAACAAACAAGGGATGAATTTTAACCGGTAATTTAATGGTGGCTGCAACGTTTTCGTTTTATCTTCCTTCTGTTTCATCCGTCGATACGGTTTCGAATTTCCCCGGCGTTTCCAATGTAAATTTGCCACGCCGCGGATTTTTCCCCGTTCGCCAGACTCTATTTATGGAACGTGCGACAATTCGCGATAAATTGTTACGTGCACCGCGTTCACGCGCCGAAAATCGCCCGTCGATAATTAATCCTGACGCGACTATTGCTCGTATCCTGGATATTTAATCGTTCGTTGTTCGTTACCACTTGGCGAATCGCTTCTGTTCTACTATGATAAATCATTGGACAAAAGTCTGGCATTATTGTGCGTTCCATTGAATCTAAAAACTTACAAAGATATATCGATTGAGAATTCTGTTACTTTACTGTATATAATTAAAGATACAGTACGATATTTACGGTATATATTATCGAAATTTACAATGGCAATTTCGAATCGATGAGAAAAGATTAGTTTAGAACTCTGTTTCTTTACGAAGCTGTAAGAAATCCATCGAATCGAAAACAATTATCGCGAGAAACTTTTGCTCGAAAATCTATCGAATATAAAACTAATTATCTTTGAAACTTAAAGTGGAAATTTCGAAAGAATAGTAACGGAAGATTCAGCGTACGACGAAAGCTTGGAAAAGTGATTCTAAACTTTTGCTTGGCAGTGTATACCTAATAGTAATATCCACGTGGAAGGTTAAATCCACGTGTTAGATTTTTGTATTCGATGGTGTCAATATTGGATTCCACGATTTCAGAATTGTTCGGATGGTATTTCACGAATCGCAGGTCGATTCCACGACACGATGGTTGGCGGTATCGGGTGCCACGATTTGGCAGATATCAGTGTTGGATTCCACGACTCGGAGATTTCCGATATTGGGTGCTGCGTCTTAATACAACCGTCATTGTGGTGTCCTACGAGTCAGGACCCGGTATTGGGATCAATGGTTTGACAATCGTTAGATATCACAATTTCACTACGGTGGCCCTTTGCCATTGAAAGATTATTATTGCAAAATGGTAGATTTCTGCTGAATATCCTTTTGAGCTAGGAAACCAAAAACTTGTACGCGTTATCTGTCATGTGTGTATTTGAACTATAACCCTTTACCGTATTAAATCATTCGAATCACTATATTTCTCTATATTTGATAAATTTCTTTTTGTTTTTTAATTAGGGAAGATATATTAGTCTTTTCGAAAATATTAAACATCTTCCGATTCGTTGAAAAGAATGCAACATTCTTTCGTATGTAAACCTTCTTGCAGCAGAAAATTTTCCAGAAATCATTATCCGAACGAAACAAGATCGTTGCCACGAAATCTCTTTTACCACCTATGTTCGAGACAGTGATAAACATTATTAAAATTCTATTCCCTAATTCGCAATATTTTTCTTTTGATCCGGCGCGCTCGAAAGCAATCTCTTTCGCTGGCTGTTCGAACGAAGTGTGTTCGCGAAATTTCGGATTTCCACGTCGTGCAAGCGGCTGGCGTCGGAGTCGCTGTTGAATCATGCAGGAACAGAGACGCAAAAGGAACGGAAGGACGGAGACAATATCGAGGAAACGAGAACGTCGAAGGAAATAAAACTGCGGCCGCTGGATCCGGACGCGGTAGACACAGTCAACACAGGAACGAGGGACGAGAGATGTTCTCGAGAGTCCAGCGGGAGACGATACACGCTCAGGAAATCTCTGCGTGTAATTGCACGAGCCAAAGGGAATCGCGGGCCGAGCCGCTTTTACGATTCATTTTCGACGATGTTCGACGAGGAAACGTCGATGGGCGAAATAAAAAGAGAGAATGGAAGGAGACGATTGGAACGGTGCTGCGTAAAATGGACACGAGACTAAGAAACGAGCGTAAAACGAACAGGAACGCAAACACGAAATAGCAGGTTCGAAGAAAAAAAGGGTGCGCGAGGCGATCCGACGCGTGGTCGAACGAAGATCGAAGGGAACATCGAAAGAACCTGCAAGTTCCGTTTTTACGACGAGAAACTACGACTCCGTCTAGTGTACCCTATGGTGTTTCTGATGGAAAAAAAGTTGCGAGAAGAGGGATGGAAGTGGAAAGAATTATGGAGTGTAGGAAGACGCAGAGCTGAAAGAAAACTGGGGAATTTTCGTTTGAAACGTGTCATTCGTAGATGTGTCTGCGGGGTTTGGGTATAACAGTTTGAGCTAATCGCGATAATTCCTCTATCGGCTTGCTTTCCATCAAGAAGAAGCTGAGAAATTAAACTAGCTAAAGATAAAAGTTACCTTTTAAATTTCCTGATATCAGGTACATTAATCAACTCCACCGCTAAAATGAAAGCAGAGGAAAGCGATGATGTTACAAACACGATTTTCTTAAATGTTTATCTATATACGCTATCTCTGCGTTATAAATGAATTTATGGCAGTAAGCCGCCGGAGAAACGAAGATTAATCACGTATCTACGTAATGAAATTGAAAAATTAAAAACCGACCAAGTTGATTAGACTCGTATATAAATCATAAAATCATAGCAAATCCTGTCATCTATAATTTCATAATTAAATTAAAAAATTCAAAGGTATGCATATGTAAAGATACATTTCAGAGATGTATCGCGAAGGAAGAGGTTCGATTTCTTATTTCGACAATCTTGCAGTTGAAAAGCAATAAAAAGTAGAAAGAATCGGCAAGAAATCGCAATTAAGCCCGGACAGTTGACTAACGGTTCCGATAGGTAGAACACAAGCAGCAAAATCAGAAAGAACAAAACGGCAGGTTCCGAGATTGGAGGCTGCACGAATGGTCAACAAAGGTCTCGCCGAACAATTCTCCGCGTAACGAAACACTCTGGAAAAGTGAGATGGATAGAGAAGAAAGACTAGTTGGATACGTCCGTACGAGGATAGAGAAATGGTCTTCTACCCTTAGCCCTGTTAGAACAAGAAGGAAATTCGCTCGAGTGTCCTGTTCCAGGAGCGAAATAAATCAAGATTCAACGGCCCACCTATCTCAGTGGCAAACTAAACAAGATGATATATCGTTGCATGCGACGATCGCTTAAAAATCGATCTTGTGTATCTCTTGGAAGAGTGTCCTTTAGGGAAGAGTAATTGATACGATGCGAGCATGTAAAACAAACGAATTGCTGCAGTAAACAACAGGATTTTGAATCGAGATTTATTTAACGTGAAATTGAAATTGCAATAATACGAAAGGACGATAAACGTGGAAATAAATCGAATTATCCTGAAATTGAAATATGGAATATTTTTCATCCTGCTATGTTTCTATGTGCTGAAAAAATTTGGTCAAATTTGCCTAGTTTTCCTAACGATATTGACTTCTTTTAAATCTTTTCAATTGTTCAAACAAAAGGAATATTAAGCCATAAATATTCAACGAATGTATATAATGAATTTAATCGTGAATTTTTAGTACTTGTTTTCTTTACACAGGAATCTTCGATGGAACGGAATATGTTTGCAGGAAGAGGATGATATTCGGTAACGTGGCTCACGAATTCCAAGCTTTCCCCCCTAACATCACCCAGTTTTTCGCGGATCCCTATAATAACAGGCATCCGATTTCTAATTGTGAGAACACGCTACTTGAATAATCAATAGTGCGTGATGTTTTAACGACGTTGCAATTCAATTACAACGAGCTTGTCGGCGAGGATGCTTATTACAGTTAACTGTTTCTAGGGTGCAGAAGTGCCCGTCTGTAGCAGCCAACGAACTCGTTGCAAAACGTAACTGGGATCGCCAGAAACGCGAACGCCTACCACTATGCTTTGGTACTCTAACGAATAGCAGATGTTCGAAACTTTATCGCGAACGCAACCATGCAAGGCTGTAACCAGATTCAAGTCGGAGATGTGCACGAGTTGAACCGACGGTGATCGTAAGAGGAAAAAGAACTCGCTGAAACCCAATCGGAGAATTGCGCCAATTGTTTTGTAAATTAATCCTTGCAACCGGATGATCTTCCAGATCTTGTAACTATCATTTAGAATAATCTCGATCGCAGGAAAATTTCTAGAAGAATAGCGACTTAAGGGTAGATATAATCCAAAGGGAAGAAAGACTCGTTGAGACTGAACCGAAGAGCTGCTCTAATCTTTTTACAAATTGATCGTAGCGGCTGAACCTCGCGATCGGGAAGATCATTTGGAGTAGCAATTGGTCGAAGGAATATTATACGTGGAGGAATATCTTACGTGAAAATTCTACATTTCTCGTGGTATTCTGACTATTGAAAATGGAGCATGTGTTTGAAATTAGTATACGTACGTAAGGAAAGTGCGTACAACGAAAAATTTATCGAATATCTTTTACAAATATTGTAGATGATTAAAAAAAAAAATTAAGGTTAGTTAATCTCAAGCGAGTTTTAAATTTGAATTAGAATCGCGTAGCTGCGACGCAATATACTAGAATATAACAATTTTATAACGTATCCAAGCTATCATATTTCATCATTAATTTATAAAATGAACTAGGTGTGATATAACTCGTCGCTTAAAACACTCGGTGAATATGCAGCGGTCGAGGTACACCGACAAAATTATTATTTTCTACGACACGGTGATTTTTCTAATTAATAGTTCGGATAATTTGTCAGCGGGTGCACGAGGTGGCTCGACAGCACGGAGAAAAATTGCGGTTGCAGCTTTATCGCGCGCGTTAATGGGACTTATTACTGCTCGATCGAGGTGCATTAATTACGGCCACGGTGGCTGTGATTTAATCAATCAATTACGTAACTCCGTAACCAAGGACGAAACGTGATACCCCGTGGTGTGTGTCGCGAAGATGTATCAGGCTTTAGAAACTCGCTGACGATCCGATTAGACGCGTTTCCCATCGTTCAAACTATCTCGTTACGCTGATAACCCAAATCGAGTTAAAAATGGAAATTGTTCAATGATTACGGATAACTCACTGATCGATATGTTCGCATGATATTACTTCGTTCTGAAAATTTATATAACCCAATAGAAGACTCTTCGAATCTATTAGATATAATAGAAGCCAGAGGACGTTAGAAAATTATATTTAGCAACAGAACATGCAGTAGTTAAACTGTGAAGGAGAAGTACAAGCATTTCAAGTGAATTAAATTAACGAGTCAAATATTATTCTGGTAGATCTGTATTCTCAATGAAAGAACATTGCAGAAACTTCAATAGTTCGATTGAATATTAAACGTTTTCACAGGTAAAAATACCTTTTCATATCCTGAAGGTTTTTTTAAAATTATTCTTAACTTAAAATTACCATTTTTATAATATTTTTATATAGAACTCTGATGCTGAAAAATGCTATTTCCACCAAATTCCGCATATACGATTAAAACAGCGATAGAAAATACAGAATCGAAAAATGCCACCATCTAGATTTCCGAACCATTATAATAACTGCTTCTCGCGAGCAGAATTCTCAAAAAGTGCTGTCATACTTCTAAAATAATCGGAGCCAATTAGCGTATATTGAACGTGACGAATGACGATTTCAAAGTCCTATTTTCTATCGTCGACAGCGGCATAATTTAAAAAAATTGCCGACAAACTGCGAATGCCGTAATACGAAAACCGACGCTCCGTGAGAAGAGCAATCGTTATTCTCGATTCGATATTCTCATGGCGCATAATGGGTTACTCTGAATGCTTGAAAATTGGTAATATTATATTTTCGGAATGTCCAACGTGGCCGACGGATGAAAGGTAGACGCGTTGTCGACGCTAATCAAAAAGAATACGTCCTGAAAACGTCACGTAGAATAATCCATGCTTGGCAGCCGAATTATGCGACTTTCACGTTGGTTGCATTTCAACCGGCTATGTGATTATCTGAATATTTATCACGGAAGCTTGTGCGATATTAATTTACTCTTTTTCTTTTATTGTAAGTTGGAGAGTTGGAATTTTTTCTTCGAAGCGTGCGTCTTATGGAAAAGCAATTTTATCGTTTAATTTTTTCATGAAACGCGGTAGTTTTTTCCTCGAAACGAGGGAAATTTATAGCTGATTAGTAACTTGTAAAACTAAGTTCTGGCTTCTTTGAGTCGAAGAAAGTACAAGCGAAGTCGTTTAATCGCTAGCTGGAAGGTTCTGGCGGCACCATATTTACACAAAACGTTATTCCATGTTGTACACTGCTGTTATTACACCATTGTACAATCTAAAAGAAATACTGAAATAAAAGAATTACTAGTATTTTTTATTCGTAATTGATATTGAACAGAGCTTCCAAAAAATTACTATTTCCCTACTACCGATATATCTACCTTTATACTATTTCGAAAACCTTCGGCCAACGAATAGGAAACTAAATGGTCCAAGTTTCGAAAATTGAATAAAACAAAATAACGAGAAATAAATGAAATTTCCCTACGAAGGTAAGTTTTTACAAATGGTATATTCAGATACTAAATCAAAATAGAGACAAAAAGATACATAGCTTTCGAGGATTTTCCTACAGGTTTCCAATGCAACAGAAACTCATCCGGCCAAAGTTCCAACCTTATTCCATAAGTGTCAACCCCTTGCTGACAACGCATTTTTACGTTGAAATATCGTCGCTATAAATCACTGGCTGTACGAGCGTGTCGCGATTGCATTATAAAATGCAGGTAAATTAATTTCGATCGAGAGAAAATCGAGGAACAAAGTGAAGAGACGCGACGATTGGTCCATACGCATATTGGTACCGTGGCTGCACGTACCACTGCACTGCCATCGAAATAGAAATTTATGGGGAATTGGCGAAGCTGAAACGGTGGCCACTTGCCCGTTTCATGGCCGTCGAACGATATTTAATAGATTCCCTGCGACGCAAAGTGCGCCCTGGTTTTCATTAAATTTCACGCGAAAGCGCGCCTTCGGAAACTTTGAAGACACTTTGAAAGCCGCTCCACCATTTCCTGGATAACTACTTTTTCTGATGAGTTTAAACGTGATTGGCACGATGACATTTCGTGGATTCCCTTTTGCGAAAAAAATGATAGATGGGTAATTGCATCGAGTAATCTTTATACAGCTGAAACAAAATGAAAATGAAAATTTCGATTTATTATTTTGAACGTAATTTCGAAGAATTTCGTTTCAAAGTTTTTTATCTTCCGGTCTGTATATCGTTCGTTGCTTGATCTCTACGAGTAATTTTACATCTATTCGCGCGAAAAGATTTGTTTGCAGACCGTTAAGGATCACGTTGATCCATTTCTAAATCTGAATAACCAATAAACAAAGCCTCGAACGTAATTGTTTATTCGCATTTGTCTTATACTGACTTGCGAAAGCACCACGTAAATGCTTTACCATCTATTACCAAACGGTATGAATAACAAATACTTCACTCATGCTTCCTCTTCGATCGATATATCGTTTTCGTCGAACGTAACAAATCGATGAAAGGAAATCGCGATCAATTAATCACTGGTCAGCGATTCGGTGTGCCAGCAGGTTCGCCAGGTATTAAAGGAGCGCATTAAAGGATGATATGCCGTGTAACGTTGTTCGCGGCGGTAGGTATAATCCCGAAATTACGAGCGGAGCTACGCACTTCGGCTGTGGCAAAGATTATGGGCTCTGGAAGTTCGCGCGCGGCGGCCAATTAGAATCTCGTAATTCCTGCGAGTCCGTGTAACAACGTTAATTCTAGACTGGTAGAGCGAGCGTGAGTGGAAAACGTGGCGCGATCGCCGGAAATCCTATGCAGAAACACGGTCGTGAATGCTAGCGATTCAAACGTCAGTAAAGGTAAAATGAAAAAAAAGAAAAAAGAAGAGAGAAAACGTTTCCTCCCCTAGAAATCATCGCGATTATTGCGCGAGAGCAAGCAGCACCGCGCACTACGTGTTCCACGTAGCGGAACCACTTAAATCACGAGTGGTTCATTAACTTTACGCAGGTTACAAGGCAGAGGATCGCGCGGCCCTCGAGCAGCACCGGCCCACGAGAACCCAATTAAAATTCTGTAATTTCAATAAAGTATCACCGGCGAGAATTCATCGCGAAGCCGATTCGAGACCGCAGCTCGCGTTCGCTCGTCGTTCCTCGACCTAGTTGGTTACCTTCGCTAATGGGGTTTCGATGCCCATCAAGACACATGCTTCAGCTTGCTGTGTAACTCGTGGTAATTCGGTCTTTTCGTACTTCACGATGATTTTATAACGATATTTTTTTTTCTTTGTGGAATTTGGAATGTTATACTAATACACGTTCGATGACTACAAAAGATATTTCCATATACCTACCATTATTCTCCAATGAAGTCTATAATTAATTTTTGTAGCATCAAATTTTTAGGGTCACATGAAACTACTCTTACAAGAAACGAAACTTACTATAGGTACATCGAGCTAATTAATTCGTAATAAATTAATAACAAATACTTCTGGTAGCTCTATTTAGTAGTTACCATACGAGTGTCTGCAATAAATTACTTATATTATTTTACGTCGCCACAAAAAATTACCGTAGAATTTTATCCGATTCCAGAGGAAATATTCTTCCCAAAGAATAACGTCTGAACCTCTTTGCACTTATCTTTCGTACCATTTCATCCAAACATACGTCTTACTGAAATCCTGCCCAAGCGTCCTCGAGAATATCGAAAGGAAAACGTTGTAGAACGAAGTTGCATAAACTCTATCTTTGCAAGATTCGATATCCAATTAGATACATCCTTCAAACCATCCCTTTTCGCTCGGGATCTATTCCACAGAATGGCGCTTTCGTCTCGCGTGAGATTCCATCGGGGTCGCGATGCACGCTTTGAGGAACGTTTAAATCGTAGAAGGAGAACCGTGACTGTTGAGACGGAAACTTTTTTCCCTCCCGCCTTGCAATTTCACGTAATTACGTGCTGACGGGCGTGAATCCACGCGGAAAGTAACGCGAGTTCGCGAAACGTAATTGGCCGGGACAGAGATTTCCATCGAGCCGCGGGCAATCGGACGAGATAGGCGAACTAAGCGATAAAAAGAGAGATCGACGAAACGATGTTGGAGTGGTCCCGGTTTGAACAATGTAATTCGTCGTTCGTGGCGCGACCATTAATTCGCAAAATTAGACGTATAAATCGAAGATGAAGCGGGAAAGATCCCGCGTGGACGGCTAACAGCGGAATCGGAGCAAACGCGCCATTATTTCCTCTCGGCCCAATGAAACGCTGGATCATCGTGCTCTTCACGATAGAATCTTATTTTTTTATTTTATCATAATCTCGTCACAGTGAAAGAGCATAAAAAAAAAGAAGAAGAAAAGACTATCCTCGACATAACCATGGAATCTTTTTGATCTCTAATTGGTCTGCGATTGGATTGGTCTGCATTAACTCGAAGCATCGGCGGGTTTGGATTCGAATTTTGAATCCTTTTGGACTTCTCGCTGATTTTTTTATACTTTATTCAGTCCCGATCGAACGTGATTCCACTTGAGTCTCGATTTAATTAACCCAGTTGCTTAATTGGAAGCAATCTGACTTTCGGAAGTTGATCTCATACGTGAATAGGCTTCGTACAATGTTTGGATGATCGATAAATTTGGCTTGCGTACGATCGAGGCATGGTTAAGCTTTACCATAGGTATTGCAAAAATTGCATAGGTATTGCATAACGATTGCAAAAATTTATGCAACTATCGGTTTGATAACGTTTATTAACAAGGAATGGGACGATATTGTCACCGATATTAAACGTACCTGGCGTAATTTTTCGCAATATCTATCGCTCTGAATGAAAAATTCCCGATGGAAACTCTCGTTCCACTTTGATTTCGACAATCAAGAAAATGGAACCGAAAATATACAATACACTAGGATAGGAGGCAGTTGAAAAAATAAATATCTCATAGAGAACTTTCATTGCGTAATTGGTAGTCATAAACATGGTTTATTAAACGCTTCATTTGCGTACACATCCCGGTTTCGTGCAAGTTATTGTAGCTACTATGACACCACGTAATTTTGGACAGTGCCGAAACCAGACGTATTTAACGACCGAATCAACATCGACGATTAAAACGATTTCATCTGGATTAGTCGACGATTAAATGGTTCGCTGACACGCGTTAGACATACGATCGAATTCGTCGGAAGTTACGACGCGCGTTACGACGCCGGAGTTTGACAAACAAAACGAGAAGAAACATCAACGCAGATCTGAATAGAATTCGTCGGCCTATTATTCAACGGTTATCACCGGGCAAGGCAAATGAGAGGCGCTCGTCAGTCAGGAATAGTTTTTGTCTCGTAATAAACGAGCTCTTTTATGAACGGAGCGAGGCAAAATACTTGAAATAACTCCGCGAACGAGCAGCTCAAATGCTCGAATCAAAGTCCAAACTGTATACACCGAAACGGCCAAGCGTTTTAACGAATAAGTTATAACATAGTTCCGGAATAGTTGCGCCGTTATTCCGTGCTTCACCGTGCTCGCCTTTTACGATACTTCGATAGCATCCGATTTAATGGAGAAACGTATAGAAATGGAAAGGAATTTCTCTTCGTTATTCAAATTTCTGACGTATTTCGTAAGAAAGTTTCGTATGTTTGTTGTCTGTATGCGACGTTCGTTTTTAATTGGTACAACAATCGTCCTTTATCTTTGCTTTATTCGCAGGATCAAGGTCCGCCCCGATGTACCTCCCTTGGTTTTCCACTATGGCAATCAGTCTCCTAAAACGTTTCTAATCAAATTCGAGAAATAAACACAGCTCGGATATTCCTTCGCGAAGTTAAATTACTCGCGGCTGCGAGCGTAAGTCTCCTGGACGTGAAGACAGGACAGCGACCGCAAGTTTATCAATTCGATTTTCTATCGAACCTATGCGTGTAGAAGTCGCGTTTGTAAAAATTTCATCATAGGTCACGATCTATCTGTGAAACACAGTGTATATGATCTATACTGTAGTGACAATTTTTATACAAAAATTATACGAATATACAAAGAAGTTCATTTCTGCCAAAACAGATGCGATTTACATGAAACGAAGTATGAATATTTCTTTGCCACATACATAGACACACCGTTTTCCTTTCCCTTCCTTTTCCACCCTTTTCGTTCCTCCTTTGATTTTTTATTACGCGAGTAACGACGTTTATCTTAGAGAAGCCGCGGGACAAAAGAATTAACCTTACACCTATCAAAAAACAATATTCTACCGTTAGAAGCCAAAAAATTCTTCTTCTTCAAAAACAAAAATCCATTAAGCGTACGGATAGAGGCTATTAAAAAAGATTCCGAGGAATTCGAGCGACACGTGAAATCGAGCTATCTACAAGGCGTGACTGGCCTACATATCGTCGCCCTTAATATTTTATCGGCGGCATTCCGGATTCCGGCGCGGAAAACAGCCGAGTGAGATGGGACGTGCATTGTCATGAAGTGGCGCCGGGGCGAGAGGACAGGGGCGGCACAGGGGGGAACAGGTGAATCTCAAGGCAAAAGGGGACTCGAAAGGGGTGGGGCGCGTTTGAAAGGTGCGATATCTCGCCCGTCGTTCGAGTACCATCGACCCCTCGTCGCGCGTCTTGCTAAAAGGTGATACGACACGCCGCATCCGCTGCATTTAACAATCGCGTCCCTTAGCAGCACGATGATTATATGTCGTTCCGACGTGCAGCTTGTCCAGGATGTGCCGGAAATTATTTCAAATAATTTTATGGCCATTCGTCGAGAAGTTATCTAGCTTGGATCGTTCGTGAAAGATTTAGAAGATTGGAAGTTTCAGGAGAATCGACTGTCGTTGTAGATTTCTCCAGTTTTACCCTTGAAATTATTAGGAGTAAAGAAGCGAAGAAATATTTATGACGAGGATGTTTTACTTTCGTGAATAATTTAATCGAAGATTGCAAGATCTACGAGGGTCGATCGTCGCTGTACATTTCTTTACTTGCGTCTTTGAAATTCTAAGTACAAAGCAATATCTCGCGCGTTCTACAATTTGCAGAAATCTGTTTCCTTTTAACGTATCGCATTATGCAAAGTTATAAAAAAGAAGTTATAAAATGGAAGAGAAGAGAGTAAATTTCGATTTAAGGGAACGTGTATTAGTATTTGGTATACAGAGAAAGAAAAACGTAGGCATTCGAATCTGACGGCGCAAACGGAAGAGGACTACTCGTAGCGGAATCAACAGAGAGAGAGAGAGAATAAAATGTTGGAGCAATGATGGGAACGCTAAGGTTCCATTCAATTTGATTCGACTTGAGTGTTTCTCACGCCTTGAGCACCTCTTTCGTTCAAAGTACCGGAATGCGTCTGGCTCGTTAGATTAACTAGGACGCGTCATTGCAAAAATGGACTTACCGATAGCAGCATCGACTAAAAGCGAATGGACGCTGTGATCTACGTACCTGTAACACAAAAAGAAACAACGTTAGCTTCGTCATAAAGGGAAACATCCCGGAGATGTTTAAAAAAAAATAGCAAGCTGTCGGATATCGAAAAAATATTCACAAACTGAAAACGTTGATATTTCGCAAATATTTGCGAATGTTTGTAACGCACCGTTGCAGTTATCATGACTTTTTCAAATTAAAGGAAAATGAATGCTTCTGGATAAAAAAAAAAGTCTGAAAAATAGCGCTCAAGCGTACAACACGAAAGCAAATGAAAGAATTCGCTCCGAATGAAAACAAATTTCTTTCAACTGCGTATTGGAAATTTCGACGTTACAAAATAAAATTGAGATTCAAAAAATAGTTTGTGAAATCCATATCTCGATGGATAGTGACGATACTATCGCAGTCGACGGTCGATGCAACTTTTACTAATTGAGCCGTCTATGAAATTAATCAAAACCCATAATCCGAACTGCAAATGAGAACGTCGATCGCTATTTCACTAAGCGAACGTGATCCAGCGCTGGACAATTCGGCCAAGCACAACACGTCGTTGCCCCGTTGTTTAATGGACGATGAATCCGGTTGTAATAATAATGCCGACGGGTTCACTAACCTAACGATTCGTCTCCTAACCCGGCTAGGTAGACGCATTAAAGGTGAGCTAACGTAAATCGTGTCGCGACGACCAACCAAACTGCATTTCGTTCTCCTTTATCGCCCCGAGAATAATAAATTCCCTGTCGGCAACAATGAATAATAAATATATAAATTGAACATACCTATTACTGCTTCATTATACAGTATGAAACAAAGCGAGGAAGACTTTGCAATTACAAATTAAACCTTAGCGCGTCTCGCTTGTAGAAAGAGATAAAAATACCACGAATTGTATATCGTCGTTATTTGTTAAAATTAAACATTCTTAATGCGGCTATTACGTTTAACGTACTCTGGTATTACAGGATCAGGAGTAATATTCGCCAGTTCTAGGACCAAAGATAAAGATTTTCGTAGTTTGAAGATAAAACGAAACGCATATTATTTTTTACTTTATTAAAAAGATATTTCTATTTCGCTGTAACCTCTCGCGCTCTGCATTTCATATAAGACAAAGTTCATACGCATAACGTGGAACGAATTCTACTGTATTTTTCCTATATATAAAATAATATAAATATGACGGTACTAATAAAAAAGTATAAAAAATAAAAGAGAAATGGTAAAAGCTATATATGTTAAAAGAAAGAGATTTTTCCATAAGAAAGAGATTTAATAAAAAGGAAGAAAGGAAAAATACTAGCGCACAGATATCGACCGGTCTCGAAAGTAACGCTAATCCTACGGCATCGGTGAGGAGAGACAAAGAAATCACCACTCGGGGGTTGCTTGACTCCGAGCGAACCGTTATCAGCCCAGCCACGCTAACACTTTGGTTATGGTGGTAATGGCGCCGTTTAGAGACGAGTTAAGTCACGGACGGTGGTTTCGAGAGCTTTTACAGAAACCGAGAGTAAAATCGTGTGTAGGTGGTTGCCGATCACGCACACGTGCCCGTCGCACGCGCGAGAAATTGTCGTAGCGCGTCGCTCCGTTGCTTTCTCTCTCGCCTAGAGCAACTTCGCCAAGTGGATCCTGAAATATGCAACGGACTATCATAGTCATATACCACTTCCAAGCTCGAATCCCGTGACTCTCCTTTCCCCTTGTGTCCCTTATAGACCCTGGACCGTCCTGCTTTCTCTCTATTTTCGACTATATTTCTTCCATTCCTCTCGTCCCCTCTTCCTCTCGTTTCATTCACCGTCATAGGAAACGTACCATAGGGCATCGTACAGTCAGTTCGCTTAGGATACGACGCACAATGGACGAAGCGTGGAAAAAAGTAGACCAGCGTAAGATGATGTTAGGGTAAAGTGGCCGCGATAGCGAATTTTGGCCAACGCAATATGCTCCACCGAGTTGTTCACGTGAACGAATGCACCACGATATCTTGATCTATGATATTTTCAGATTTCCATGATTTTTCGCAGTCGTTTGCTTTGGCACGTCAATGCTATGGATTTAGGACTTTCGTGCACAATGTGTGCGACTCTCTACAATACGAATTTTGAGATTATTTTAGACATATCTATCGAGCATATTCTAGACATATCTCTAACTAAAAGATGACGTCCAGAAACTAGTATCTGAAAATATTGACGATCCTAATTGTGGTCCGATCTTCTCTGTAATATTTCTTTCACGCGATCTTATTTTTCTCAGTAAACTCCTAACAATAAGCGATGATGGTAATACGAACTTCTTTATATGACGAACATGTTTCCGAACGAATTAAATATATCGTAGCTTTCAGCGAAGATGAAATTTTTGGAATAGTTTCTATGAAACGTTGACGAAGCTGCTAGAGATGAGGTACGTTACGTCGTTACGTAGAACTCTAACTTGAGAAATCTGTTTTTCTTTAGTGGGACTCCGAAGATTCTGACTCGGAGCCCGAGTTTATTGCGCAGCTGGCTAGTAGATCCCAAGAGTATGTGATAAAGTAGACTTGTTTTCATCCTGTACCCTCTTGAGGACTATGCGGTTTTAAGGTTTTCACTTTGTGAGATTTCAACGCAGTAGGTCATTAGTTATTATAGGACACATTTCATCATAACGTCTTCAATTTTAGTAAAGTCGGCGTTGAGTTAACGTACACTTTGTCATCGTCTTAATCCAAATATTTTTCAAAGATTCTTAAAAATAGCGATCCTTTTCCATTGAAATTACGTACAGAACTACATCTCGTTTCTAAACTTTCGAGAGCATAGTCGTTGTTTCCCATTAAATACTAGTGAATCCAACCCCATCATTTCTACATTAAACTTAAATAAACTACACAGCATCTCGCTTGTACACAAATATATTCTTTAAACATTAATAATCTATTCATAGTTTTATAAATGCAGTAAACCTATTTAATCTAATCTGAGATATGTTCAATCTCGTAGATGTCGTAACAAATATTTTACTTTGTATATTTTATATATTTTTATATAACATTACGACACGATTTTACATATTTTTGTACATTAAAATTTCTCCCAATTGCACGAACAATCTCATTTTCCATTCTCCAGATTCTGCTTCCACGGTTACCAACAAATTCGATTAAACTATTCATTCCACGATGGAAAATACGTCTGGACAGATTTGAAGCGAATCCCGCTAACTTCTCGCTAATATCAGTATGCCATCACGGGCGAGCACGTGGATTAATTCGAAACTGTTCGAAACGAGTCTAGGACACGGGCTATTGTCGACTTGTTGTATGCTTGGAATTCGTCCAACGTTGGCAGCATGTGTACACACGCGTCTATCCGAGCACACCAATATCCCTATCAAAGCTTCCCGATGGCATTAATTTCGGCATCGATTCGTCGACGGCGAGCGTAACGTTTAGAGGGACGGAAGTTAATCTCACGGTCATCGATGACCTAGCCCCGAAATCCCGTTGAATTTCCACACATTGTCGACAAATTACCGTTAATGATTGATAATAATCCTCGGTGTGAATTATAATTTATGCGAAATCAGCAACGATTTCAACGATATACGATCGATGAACGTTCGACAGGGATAAAAAAATATTCAGCATTTTTCGAGACGAGGATCAATGCTGACTGTGGCATTTATTAGATACTAGTTCTAGGGAAGTTGTATAATTAATTGAGGCAAACTAAACAGCACGAAAGTACTAAAAACGAAGATGATTAAAAACTCACTCGAATCTATTCGATTCATTTAGAAAATTTGAACTGAAAAGGCTATCGTACCTGCACATTTTAATCTTAAAATTTCATCTACACCAGCAAATGTAACTTTAGTGCCACTTTCTATACCGCTTTTCTCTACGAACTCGAACATTACTTTACTACGAACAAAACATTAATTCATCGAATCGAACGAAATCCGTAGGAGATCCAGCCGAAACAAGTCAGCCAGAAAAGAAGGCTATCGCGAGAAGCATCGGGCGTGCGAACAGATGTTAATTGCGGTATTCCAGCGAACGTAACGCGGAGGTTTGTCGCGCAAGGTGGAACGGATACAGAGACCAGGTGAAACAGAGGAAGCAAGGATACGAAAGAAATGGATGCGAAAGGAAGTTAAAGAGAGGATGGTAATGGAAAAAGGAACTCGGTCCATCTCGTTAACGTGCCTCCATTAAAATTATATCGGGCACTCCTTTAATTCGATTATCCAAGTAGCTTTGATACGTTCGCTTCCAAGTCCACCACCTAGCACAGCTAGTAATACGATAAAAATCGTTGCCGGCACTTTACCCTCGAAAGAACTATCCGGCTAATAAGATCGGGCACATTTGCAAGGCCAGTACCTACCTTTGTCCCAGGCCACAGTGACGCCTGTAACATTATTGCGAACATTCTGAAAGAGGTGGAATCGTCTAATGGCACGAGCAGCCGACGGCAACGAAGCAACCACGTCGAGGAGTCGAATGGAGAAACGGGAAGAAGGAAGAGGCAGAGGTAGAGGAAGCGGAGAAACGCTTTAAACGTAAGCCACCCTCCGAACAGGCGCCAGCAGATAGGTGCACCGGCACTTAAGATGAGAAAACCGTCATTTCAAAGGCTCAAGCGAGCTTTTCCGAGCATCTCGAGATGCTAAAAATCCCGGGCGTACTCTTCTGATAGAAGAACGTACGTCGCGAGCTCGGTCCAATTCCAGGCAACCACGTGGAAATCGAGGAAAAGAGTTTAACGTCCGTTTTGCTTCGTGATTTAATCTCAGCTTTCGGATAATTTTATTATATTATTTTCGAGTGGTTCTATATATATATATGTAAGGCTTAGGAACTAAACAGTATAAGTAGGTGCTTCATTAAGAACGAATTACGCCGTACAAATGCCTCTTCGTTGTAACGAGCAAAAAGACTCAGCTGATGTTCGATTTAAATGAACTTCCATTGGTCGAACTCATTTATCTGAACGCGAGTCCTTATCAGACGTATAAATGAAAGATCAAAATGACACAAGCAGCGAGGAACATCGCTGATAATCGAGATTTTTCCCAATTGAAGAATTTTGTAAGTTGTAAAATTTTCCATTAGATTATGGATATAATCCAGTGAGAAATCTAAGAAGTTAGGGTACGAATATAATAAAAGATAGAACTCCTGAAACGCCGGTTCATTGAAAACCAAAATGATATAACGTCTAATCCTGGAAAATGGAAAGATCCGACGTCAAAGATTCACGTTCATCAACGACGTTGATTGTTAGATCGCTTTCTTCCGGATAAACATTTTTCGGGAGTGTTACTCGCGGCACGAAAAAAAGTCGAGTCGCGAGAACTAAGCGGGCGAAGAGAAACAGGAAAAAGCCCACTCTTTTGAACGTGGAGGTAAAAACAAAGCGGCTGTGTCATCAGCTTGGTAGCAGAAGCGACGACGAAATTCGAAATTCAGCGACGGTGTCGGCTGTGGAAGAGCGTAATGCATCTGTTGCGTCCTTTCATTCCATTTTCGGCCAATGCGGATGCATTTTCCATGCGGAATCGCGAGCATCGGCCGATGTTGTCTCCGATAAATCACGGCAGAATAAAATCCGAAATTTACGAATCGCGTATCAAAATTCCATATAGAGGTCGCTCGTGGCGGCGGATGCAGCTCTCAGGTATGCGTCGCTGCACGCGAAAAATCTCCGTCATTCTAATTTCCGAAACGCTGCAAGCGATCCCTTTTTGTTTACATGGCGAACGATTTAAAAAAAGACCATATGGTAGCGTCCCTTATAATTTCAAATCTTTCCCAAATTTTATCAAGTGCCAATTTCGTATGTTTGATATTTTATCGCGTCTACTACCCCTATTTGTAAGGGATAGTACGAAAGAGGATAAGACGATTTTACTGAAATCAACGAAAATTTTAAATTTACCGTTGTAATTATTATAGCATTTACATACTAATTAATTAGATCCAGATCCATAACATTTCGTACCATGTGATAGAATTTGGAAGTATTTTCATAGACAAAAATTTTATTCTATGAAAATACAATGCATAACCTGACGAAATAAATATTTCATCGGTAAGCAAGAGTATACGAAGATATTTTTCGAGCTCACTACAAACTTCGCTTAAATTCGCTTCAACAGATTCTGTGCATTCCACAATATCTCCATTCTAAAAATCCTATGTCACCGCAATCCCCTGGAAATCTACAGCACCTCGCATCCTCGCACTTAATCATCTCCTCAGCCGTAAGGAACATCAGACGCGGCTCCACACGTACGTATCAAGCGCACTCGCGTTCGCCATTCAAAAGACGCGCAGCCTCTTCGCCGGCTTTCCATTCGCCGAGAAGACCGCAGCAGCTTCAACGGAGTGATTCGCTACTCGCGAGCCACGCGTGAAGTCTCGAGGATCTCTTGCGTCATCGTGGAAGCACGGGACACCGCCTGGGAACGGGGGAAGCCAGGAAAACCGAGGCATAAAATTGCATTTGCTCGCAGTTGACGGCACGTCGTATAGCGTCGTCGGACGCAGGCGTTGACGTCGTGGCGAACCGCGTCGGAGACGTTCACTAGTATCGTCCACTCTCTCCTTTCTCTTCGTTTGCTCGTCTAAGAGAGCGGAATCTGTCCGCTCCTTTCTGCACAGCGCGATTTAATCAAGTTGAACCGCAGAAAAATATTACCCGCCTGACTTTCAATTCGCACAGAGAGCCAAATAGCAGGACCAAGTCGACGTTGGCGATTCCATTCATTGTGTATTCATGACACGTACATCAGAGCCACAGGGGAGACAGCGGCGATGTAAACGCCACGAAAAAGGAAGCCAGGAGAACAATTGAAAAACCGGTAGATCATTCGCATTCAAGCCACGTCGCACACTGTTACCTTCCTCTCTCTCTCTCTCTCTCTTTCTCTTTCGGTAAATATTTAGGAGCTTAACTGAGGGAGATGGTGTAGGCGGATCGCCTTACTTGCTTGCTGTAATTGAGACGGATTGATGGCTAAAGGGTATTTGGTAACTGGTGTTTGATAGTTGCTGTGTGTGATTGATAGATGCCGAAATCCTCAGAACCTTTGTGGGATCTCATCGTTTGAACGTTTCATTATGAACGTTTCTTTGAGCAAGTGTTCTATCGATGTTTTAATTTCGACCAAGCTGCTGAAAGGACGTAGGTCCATTCGAGATTACTGCTATCCCATAATGGTAAATATTAATTTTCAATTCGATACAACTGAGAAAGTACAACTTATACTTAAAAAAGAAAAAAAATCTCTCTCAAGACGTCTGTGTAGGAATTTTCTAGAGCATCTGGTCGCATGTTAATGATACGAGGACCCGTAACAGGATGGTACTCGACCGGTCGGCCCCGAACGCTGCGAGTGGCTTTACGAAGGATGAAAGTTAGGGGGCGAAGATGCAGGTTGTATTACTCGGAAAGGGGCGAAGTACCACTACGGAGAGTGGGTTCGATTGTCTCATGCATTGTACAGCAGAGAGGCATCGGAAATACCTCGAGAAATTGATATTGGCTCCTTCGTCTAACTTCCACGACCTCGCCGAATCGGGACAATTCTATTATCTTCCAGACCGCGATGTTTCGAGCGTAGTTCGCCAAGATCGACGGTTTAATTCGCGAATTGACGTCGAATGCTCGAAAACTTTCTCGGAACGGTTGGCTTCGTTTCGAATTCACGTTATCGTGCATTCATAAAGAACGAGATAGTACATAGATATAGGATCGATATTTTCTTTTGTTCGCATCACGTTCATTCCTTGTTTTCAACGAATCGCTTCGCCTCGTTAACATTTTTAGGGTCGCAGAGACCCTTTCGGCGTGGGCACCGTTCCCGTCGCCTGTAGCAAGACACGAGATCTCCTCGTTTTGCTTTCGTCGCGGATGAATTCGTCAACCAGGTTAAGCACGTCTTTTACGAGATTCTTTTTGCCTCCGCGCTTTCCTCGATCTCCTCGATCCCACGCGAAACGAAGCCTTCCCAGACATATGGTCGCGTCGTGACTCATCTACGCGGCTCTGAATGGTCTTTAATTGGTGGAGTGACTTAATTGGTTCAAGATTCTGGATACTCGAGCTGTTTTGAGTACGAATTGCTACGCGAAATCGCAGGGAATGAAAAACAGACGCGGGACCGTGGAAAATATTTCCGAATATGGAGGAATCTTCCTACGAAATTATCGAACATCCATGGATTATTATTTATCTCGGCAAACCAATAAATTGTAATTTTGAATATGTTCAGGAGCGAAAATTCTATTTAAATCTTGAAATACGACGCTTTCTGTAATCGAGACAAGGATAGAAACGATAAGTTTGATTCCTACTATCCTACGTTATATTATTTATTATTATTAATTGAAATGCAAAGGCTACGAGTAATATCTGCATGCATATTGATTTTCCAATTAACATTATTTTATCAAGTTATACGTTCCATTTTCATAGTATCAAATTAAAGCATTGTAATGGTATCAAAGTACTACTAAAAGATATGAAATTTAATATACTTGAACTTAATTAAAGTTATGCAATTAATATGGTATTTAATATTTAAAAAAAAAAAGCAATAAATACGACTCTCCACTCCCCTCCTCTCCTTTTTCATTAAATTCATTTTGTCAGACGAAACTCTCAACGAACAAGTCTATTTTATATGTTTGATCATGTGCCTGCTCTTTCGTCAAACATACCGCGACTTCCTTCCTTCGTCTCTGCGTTCCTAAAAATTGCAAAATATTAGACTGAATGAGACGTCTCTGTTTCAATTTTTCCATCTTGTTTCTCCATTGAATTTCAAGTCTCCGGGAACGCGCACGCCTCTATAATGGGCGTAATGAATCGGTACGATGAGAGCAAGAAACTCGAGCCGGCGAGAGAATTTCGCAACGAAAGTAAGTCTGAGGGGTGAAAAATCGTAGTAGTGACTAATGATTTCTCGCTTGACCTGGTTCTCGTTCTCCGCTGCTTTGAACGGCGAGTGTACGCGCGTTTTGTGCCCGTGCGCGTATTCGTTTCCACGTTTTAACTACAAGGCCGTAGGCAGAAAAGGATGAATGCGAGGAAAAAGGGGGATGATTATTTTGTTCTCCTTTCTGTTTTTCCTTTTTTCTTCTCTGTTTTTTCCGCCCAGGCACTGCGTGAACTCTACGTATGTCGCGCAACGAGTAATTTACGTCAACTCCGTTACCGTAGAATCGTTTCTGGTTCGATAATTAATGAAAAGTTAGAGGAACATCGACGCGTGAGCTCGACGAATTATTTTATAGACTGGAAATCTCTGCGGCGCGCCGCGAGCAGTAGACTCTTCAGAAAGAAACGCTACAAAAAATAAATACCAGTAGATGCCAACAATAACACGCTCTACTACCCGCCTCTACTTATCTACACTGGAAATAAAACTGAATTCCACCGGCGAACACGCGTTACGACGCCACTCTCTGCGAATCTCTGAATTCATACTACTGACACCACTTCATACGACTAGCACGATCGTCCGAAGAAATATGCCATATCGGAAGCGGAGAGAAAATGCGTCTCACGGAGGTCAAATCGATCGACTCAACTTTTTTTCATTTCTAAATTTCATTATTTCATAAGTTCGCGTATTACACGAAGATCACATAAGTTGTAATAAATTCTGAAACAAAATGGTGTTCTTCTTCGACTTAAAAAGTTGATCAATGTGATCTTAAAGCAAATCCATGTATATTTATGGCAAGGAGAATGAAATTATTTCCTCGTTTGTTCTTACAACAACTGACGGAATATTTGTGACTATGTTTCGTTCTGCACCAGACTACACGCTTTGAAAGATCGACAATAGCATACACAGTAGCGATTCTTTCGAAAGATGTAACCACGATCCTGATGAAGATTAAGTATCCCGAAGACCGAGCAAGTAGAGTTGTAGGTACGTCACAGATACAGCCACCACCAGCATGAATGTAATGAACGTGTTCTGAGCGCGTCATTAATAATGTATGAGCGCGTCAAGCTCGCGCAAAGTTACCCGAACTTTACGACCGCCTAAACACAACGGTCCAACATCGACTCTCGACATTCCTTCCGAGCATATGCATACACCACGTTTCAAACAATTAGCGTGAGAATCAATACGAAAAGCTTCGCTAAGGCCCTGTGATCCGGCACGTTCGATCGAACGAAATAGCAAAGGCAAAAGCACGTTCCGCGAACGGTCCTGTCGCCTCTCAGCGAATCCATGCGATTCCGTTCGCGTCGTTGCGAGCCATCAGTCATAGCTATTGGCTCAGCCCCAAATCCTACCGATAAGGAGGCACTTAAGTGCGAACACAAGGAATCAATTTGCACGTGCCCAACGGTGCTTTCCCTTCCTCTTCTTTTCGCATTTTCTTCCCCTATTTTCATCCATCGAGCGACGACGAGTAAGAGGAAATGGAAAAAGAAGAGGAAGAAGACGACGACGAAGAGAAGAAGACTCCGACGATCGGACCAAGGATCTTGCGAACGTGTCCTGCGAGCAGCTCGCCGCGTCGTTGCTAGATTATCGATCAAACGTTATTCCAGAGACTGAGTGAAAAATGAAGGCGTGAAAAGCAACGGGCCGGGAAAAGAATCGTATGCACTCGCGCGCTGCCTCTGCAAGAGAATTCCACCGCGAGTCACTCTCTTTGCCTCGATGCTGCGCTTTTTCCTCGAGAATTCCGTCGATTCCTCGAGATCCTCTTCTATGGCTAAGGTGTGATTTATGGGAGAAAAATCGAGGTGGAAATAGCCATGAAGATACGCTCCATCGTGGAAGAATTGATCGTTTGTCGGGTTTGCCTTTTCCCAGAAACGTGCAAACGAGACGAAGGCACTTGTCGGTTTCGATGGTTTGTTACGTTTACTGGTTTATTTCAGAGAGCGTGGTAACGATTTTGTGGTGACGATATCAGTGGCATTTTTTTCTCACGATTATTATTACCTTTCTATCGTAATAATAATTTTTCATCGCTAGAAACATTTCAATAATCCTTCAGTTGATGATCATTTGAAACACGCTACCGTTCGAAATCTTAAGATAAACCATTATTTTCCACCTACTAAAACTTGCCTCCTCCGTACAAAATTTCTGCTCAGAATCAGGAAACTGAACATCGTCTTAATTCTCTACGAACTTCGATTTCAATTAGCAACGCTATCACATGGTACAAGTTGATAAATACAATCCCATGGAAGTTTGCCGCTGGTCATCTCGTCAGGATCGCTATTCATCGTTGCTGCGTTCATTAATCTCTATCAAAGCGCGCGATGGTGTAAATCAGTTTCGAGAAAGCCAGCGTTACAGCGTTATGCTTCTTCAATAGGCGGCAATGGAATATCGCCGACAGCGCGCGAAAATGCACAACGCCGCCAACTATCAGTATCCCCTCTGTCCTAGAAAACTCTATTATGTCGCGCTATAGCCCCAAGGCACAATACGAGAAACGTGGAATTTTTTTCGTCGGCTTTTTCCACTCCGATTCACCCCCTCCCCCCTCCTGCCACCCTGTTACCATCGTCGCGTCCTGTCTCGCCACGGCTCGTTACTGGAAATGGCTCCGTGTCGTATATTCGCCAAATTTCCGGCACGTACGCCGATAACCAGCAGCAGAAGAATGAAAAAACATTTGTCAGCAAGCGGGAAGGAAGTTCGTTCCGCGTCGTGGCATTTATTTCTAAGGATCTTCGCGAATATATTACGAAATAACCGTGGCTCGCTACTGAATTACCATTCGCCACGAACTGAATCATTTTTGTTTTCTGTCTTTCACGCGCCGTGGAGCAACGAGTTCGAACCGATTCACAGATACAGATACAGATGAAATAACGGAATCATGGGTCGAGATAATAGTTTCTCTTCTCCGCGTTGTAGTTTCTGGTAATTAATTATTAGTAGAAATTTTTGTATATATTTTCCACAATAATTATACTGCAAGAATTTATGTAGATTCATATTTCAACGCATATTTCAGTGTTCGAGGAAATACTCGCTGCTCTTTTACTATTTGCATATTTGCATTTGCATATTGCACATTCAATATTTGTTAATAAAACAAGATTTCTCTCTTTTCGGTAAGACGATACCGAACCTCGATACCGAAAGACGTATATGCATGCATGAGAAATTAAATGCTCTAGCAGCCAGTAAAAGATATTCGAAGGAATCAGTACCGAAAAATAGTGACAAAGTTGGGAAAGAGAATTATCATTTCGCTTGAATATTTATAAATGACTAGATCTAAACCGAGAGAATAAATAAAGCGATGCATTTGGTAAAGAACGTTCGATATCTCTTCGATGAAAGTGCAATGGAGCGACGAAATTAATGACAAAGTGACTTGCTCTAGACGATTTAACCATCGAAAAAGAAATTTTCGTTTGAAAGGAAGTCGCTTTGAAATGAAAGCCGGAATCAGTCTGCCGATCAAAGCGAGAACGGGATCTTAGTTCCGTTTGTCTTGTCTCGCGACTGCGAGTCGCATCGACGTCGTATATCCGCAACACGTGGCCCGTGAATAGGAGAAGACGAGAAACTTGCACTCGAAGTTGCTCGTGCTTCGTTGGCCAGGGCCGTAGCAACTCTCCAGACTTCCTGTCTCCGTGCTTTCAAAGAACGAACACAACCTCGTGATTCGTATTTCTCCCCTTTTCACGTAGCAGAAATTTGTTCCGTTTGACGACCAACGTTCGAGGAAATTAATTCGGAATAAAACGCGCGGAGAATAGCACGAATTAAGATTTAGATGCTTCGTTGAAACTTAGAAGCTTTCGAGAGTGGAGATGAGGAGGTTGAGGAAATTAAGATTGGAAGTCAGAGTACGAGAGAAGAAAATAAAATTTGGAAATGAACGATAAGACGAAAAATATATCGTTGATTTGTTAGAAAATTAAATAACGGGATCACACTGATACAGTGGATTCGAACAACTTGAACTGCTGAATTAACAAAATCAATTTCATATATCAAATGAAAAGATTGCCACTGTTAAACGATCGAGTAATTGAACAACTTTAATTAATCAACAACTTTCTACTTTGTACTATTTTATGCACAGGAAATGTGGGAAATAGATTCAAGAAACAGAATTGACTATGACTTATTACATCTTGGGAACGAATCGTAAAAGCAGAATAAACGAAAGAAAGAAGTAGCCAAGAGAAATAACTGTAGAGAATCGGACAAAGCGAAGAACGATATGGTGAAAAGTCAAAGCGAATCAGCAACGTGGAAAAATCTTTAAGGGGAGGAAAAAGTTTCTCTCGAAGAGAAGGCGCGGGAACCGGAAACGTTCGCGGGCGGAATTAGTTGTATTCAGGCCGCGTTTTCGAAACCTTTACAGAGATTTGATTCGTTGGTATAATTTATAACGCACGCTCCAGTTAGCTTGGCAACTCGCGTCGGATACATTTTAAATCGAGGCTCGGCTAAGAGAACCGAGATAACTATGACTGTAGCGCCAGTTATAACAACGATTCAGGCGAAATTCAGTGCCTCGTTAGGCGAAAGAAATCCAAAAAATTTCACGGAACTTATTGAAAGAAAAGAGGATTACCTTCGGAGCCAACGGAATAAGGGAGCAGTGAAATATAAGTCGGCGGATACCGCCGGTCATGAATAAGAATTTCGCACAATTGTGCTTTTAATTTTTTTCCGTCTGTTCGTACTTCGCCATCCCCGTCATCCTTCGTCGCTCGTATTAACCTGGCTTAAACCCAAGTTACGACTATGTAGGGTTTTTTTAAAACACTGCTACATATAGCAAATTATGTAGATTCTTGCGTGAAAATACGAATATGAACATCGTTGAGATTTGAGTAACCTTACGATCGAATCGATGACAAATAGATTGGGATGGTGAAAGTTGGGCACGAAGATTCGATTAACTTTGAACTCCTTGTTCTATGGTATAGAGACACGCGTTTGAAGATTTGTACTCGTAAGAAGGTCTACGCTCCAACTTCAGTTCCCACATCATCCGACACGGTAGATGACGCGCAACGTACGAACGTCCAACGCTCGCTTAAACAGTTATTTAAAAAACCATAACTTAGCGGCTCCCGATATTCGACTAATAAAATTACTCTCAACTGTACTATCAAATCTGTCAGATATTCATCGATAACTACACGTTCCAACCAAAGTTCCTTTAGAATATCCAAAATGGCAAAGGAGGTAGATCTACCGCGACAGCACAATCCACTTCGTCACGCTTGACAGAACTTCCGGGCCGAAAATGATCGGCGTGAATCGGAACTGGTGCGCGTCAGCCGATATACCGCGATCATGAATATATCAGAAGGGCCGGCTGACGTTCGTTCGTTCGGCCGTCAGAGGAAACGAGCGTCTTCCATTAGGCTTATTGGCTAATCCCGCGGCACAGTTTGCCATATCCCGGTTCGCAAATTGTTCAAGGATCGCAATCCAGTGACCAGAGATGAATGCAGTCCACCTGATACTACCGCGTGTCTGTGCTGTATATCGTGCCGCCGAGGGATATGGTTTTGCCCATCCGGATAAGGAGCGTTTCCTGTTTTCCTCTCATCTATTCCAGACACTAATGATGCCGCTACTGCTCATCCCCCTTCTTCGTCCCCTTCTCTCTCTGTTTCGCTCCATTTCCCGTTCACAGTCTCTATCTGCTTACGAGCTCTCTCGGCTCTCTAACCTCTTTCTCTTCTCGCCGGTGCTCGACGTTCTCTGCAGACCTCTCAGAAAACCCGACCCAGTCGACCGTCTCTGTTCCACGCGTACTCTGACTTCATTTCGACCGGAAGTACGAGAACCGATGGAAAGTTTCTTAATATCGGATAGAACTGCGACCTCGTACGGAAAGTTCAGCCAGCCGCCGTCGACGATCCATTGGTCCATTGCAACCGGCCAGGATTCTTCTCTGATAGTCAGTTTTCGATCTGGACCAACGTGGCCCCGGGGATAATTTTTCGATATTAAATCATGTACCAGAGGAAAACGACAGGCGGAGAAGACTCACGATCGAAGAAAGTAATAGGAGCAAGAATCACGGTGAAAGATCGATGAGAGATAGAAACTTTCGAATCTCGCCGGAATCCTTTGAAGCGACGAGCGCTGGTGAAAGAGCGACGATCTTCCCGAAGATCTCGAACTCGGGTGAGGACCGTGTTTTCGGTGGAGCAGGCGTTCTTGCGGCGCCCATGCTGTTCGTTACTGACACCGTGGAATCCACGAGTCTCGACAGGAGGAACAGAAACGGGCGCGTCTCGGGGCAACGACCAAGCAACGACCAAGCAACGACCACGGTTCTCGAGGAACGTAAATTGGTTTCAGGGAACCACCGGAAATTCTTGGTTCGCGGCTTCGATTAAACCGCAGGCACGATGCTTACCACCCCTTGACTCGACATTTTTCGGTCCTTTAATTGCGCACAGCAATCGTTCTTCGTAGCTTTGGATACCATTTACCGAGCAGGGCAATGAGCATTTCGATTTGTACGAGTGAAGATGGATTTTAATGAAATCTTCCCTTTGATGTCATGACGTGAATTTTCATAAATATTATGAAAAGTTAATTTTGCTTGGAAGTTTCGAATTTCATCTACATCATCTTGCAACTCATTGGTAATAGTCTTTGAGACGATTGAACCGTCGAGACGTTGAATTATTATAACCCTTTTTACGATCTCTCAGAAAATTCTTACAACGATCCACTCCTCTACGGACTGAAGAACGTATAAATATTTAATGATAGAAAATCTCGGTTTACGTATCCTCAACAGTGATTCGTAGCGATGACAGTTCCGAAGCCGACGATGTACTGCAAGCTGTTTTCATAAAGCAAAGCTTTTGATACTTCATCATGCGTCACATATGTCGTGCAACACAGAAACGTTTGCTCTTTAAATACGAGAAAGAAATCGTGCGAGCATGCAAGCGCGATTCAAAAGGAAATTCAGCAAAATGGTATCCAGTAAAGCAGGTATATTCACAAAGTAAATTCCTGTTTAAACAGCAAGAACCAGCGAGAAATTTGCTAGGAGCAGGACAGCGCGTTCTATTGAAATTGTAAGTGAACTAGGATTAGCCAAACGACGATAATGCGATAAGGGATGAGGGAGTAAAGAGAAGAAGAGAAAGGTAAGCTCTTTTCCTGGGTGCATTATTTACTTATCCACGGCGAAAGATTGCGGTCATAAAAAATGTGTACGTGTCCGGAGAGGAGAATTTTTCAGAGTCATTATATAAGGGGAATATTCATTGCATCAATAACTCTACCGTAACGTTGCATTTTAATAATACACGAAAAGACTCTCAGAACTGAAAAATCGCACCACTTAACTCCATCGCTGGAGCCGGATGGGCCGAAACCCCCAAGCTCCTGTTCAGCTTCCTTCCGTATCGTTTTCTAGTATTTATAAAATCGCGTTCGTTGCACCTGTTTATGATTTTCCATGCTTTCGAAACGCTGCGATCTTTTTCTCTAGGAATAATTTACAATTAAGATTTTTCACTTTTCTAATCGAAAGAAATTCATTTTTATCGATAAAGTTGAGACGAGCGAGAACGATGATTTCCCAGAGACAATTCGAATAATTCAACGAACCAAAATTTCTAAATTCCTTTCCAATGCCAATACAAATTTCATTTTTTATCTACGTTAGTCTTTTCCTTCGACACGATAACAAGCATCTTTTATACTTTAAAGACTAAACACTAGATAGCCCTTTGCCTAACCCAGACAGGTAGCAATTGTGCAGTCTAAACACCGTTAACGTCATCTGTTAAGGTCTCGTCGTGTGTACGTCTTATAGTCGCTAGTCACACAGGATTAAGCTGTGGGGTGTCTAGGTTCGAGCAGCTTACACGACACCGCACACACACTTGCTATGCTACAGCAACTTGCATAATTTCGTCGTGTTATCGTAAGTATCCTTAAAGCGCGAGTCGCGATCGTCGAGCCACGGTTCCGTTACAACGATGTCCAAGATGGAAGCTCGGTCAAGTATATTTGTACCTACTTTTCTCGGTAGATTCGAAACCATGCGATATCAAAGATTTTGCTGGATGAAAAATCAAAACCGGTTGCTTCTTAGCAGCTCGTGACAGTTCAATTTGTGCTTCACCGATGAGAACGTGTCTGACAGACAGTTTGAACAGCACGTTCGTGAGGTTACTTTGCTGTGAAACATACATTCCACGTGAAAGGATTATTCGAACTCTTTAGAAACGTAATAAATATCGTGTTCGCTCGTCGAATGGTTAAAAAATTATGAATTTGCCCAAGCTAGATACTAGGGATTTACAACGTGTCGAGAGAATAATAAAATGGGGATAATCATCGAAAGATTATCTTTAAAGCGTAATAACAATGACACAAGAAAATCTTACGACAACTTGCAAATAATCCCAACACGTACAAGTTGTAAATATCTTGACGATATTACTAAAATTCACATTCATAGATATTATCCAGGTATCAAAACATTTACCAGTAACTCGATAAACACTGCGAACGCGAGTACATAAACGTCAGATATTGTTGACGTTGTATCTTAGTGTAAATTATATTTTAAGCCATCCGTTTCTGTCAGTCTGTCTGTCTGTCTGTCTCTCTCTCTCTCTCTCTCTATCTCTATCTCCTGCAGCCTCCCTCCTATATGCAACGCACACCAACCCACGTTAATAAAATAGACACAAACACGAGCAAGGGTTAACTCTGAGGGTTTATCGATCCCTGTATATCTATCAATAGCCGGACAAATAACGTCAATCATCAAACGCTAGCTAAAATCAACTTCATCTATGTATGTCTGACTAAAGACGGTCTGTTTCTACTTGGGGCGCGACTGATAAATTCCAGACGTTCACCTTTAATCTTTCTAGAGTTCGTGAATTCTTATCGAGGTCTCCGTTGAATATTTTTAGTTACTCTTGTTTTCCTTCCGTATTTACACTTTGACAAAAATTCCAAAAATGCAGGCAGATACGTTTATTCGTGACAGACCTAAAATTATTGACCAAAGACTACTGCCTTCTATGTGCAGATTATCCTATTTAAGTCATCTTTAGAGTTGACGTCGATTTCAAAAAAATCCCCCAAGACTCTAGTACAGCCTTCCAAGTTTCTAGAATATCGTGCAATAGCTTGTGCCGTTATCTTAATTTTTTTCAGCGAAGGAAAATTCAAAGAAAAATATAGGAAAAAGGAGAAATTACTTAAAATTACAGGTCGAAAACAATCCGATATACAGATGGGGAGATAAGAAGCAGAACAAAAATTAGATCTCAAAGGATTTTCAAAATTGTGATCTCGCCTTAGTCCGATAGTCGTTTCAATGCATTCCGAGGCATGGAAAACTGTTATTACTTAAAGATTCTGTTTCAGAGAAGAAAGCAAGAAGGAAACGAATCCATGGAGTCGATAGTACGGTTCGCGAAACAGAAAATCCCCGAAGAACATCTTGCGCATCTCGACGTCGTCCCAAATACGCTTCCTCGAGGCTGAGATTGAAAAGGAGCGGAGTCCGTGATGCGTCGCGTCGCCAGGGCAAGTAGCTTTTACCAGCGCGTCCGGCCATATCCGGAGGTATTCTACTTAAAGTAAGGAACGCTTGGAAAGCAACGTGGTCCGGTCGGCAACGTACTTCTAGGGTGAAAGTAAGAGAGAAATAGAAGCGTATGTATACATATATAGGTGTGCATAGGAAGAGGGAAGAACGAAAGAAAAAGAGAGATGTAGGTCAGTTTTCTCGGGCCAGCTCTCGTATAGGTAGGCCGCACGAAATAATTTAGTGGCGATCGATGCCACCTTGCTGAAAATAGAGCCGCCTAGTCGCGAGGGATGTAATACCACGTGACAATCCACCCTTCCACTCCGACGTGCGCGCACGTTACTAATGGCAATCTCCCTTTCCCTCGCACCAACGCTCATCCCTCCGTGTCCAATTATGTTGACATCTAGCACCCGCATTCTCTTCTGCCTGCCGCCAAGTACACATGCAAACACGCCCACGTAAACATCTTGATAGTGTGCAATGTGTCCAGTTTTAAACATATACGTACGTATGTCCGCCCAATTATTTACGTGAAACTACCGAAACGCTTTCTTTTTTTCGTGCGAATACGCGAGTTGAGAATTCATAAATTTCATCGAATTTTAACAACGAGTGTATTGTACTATAATAGCTTTAAGAGATAAGAGAACGACCGTAAAACGAAAGATGTGTATCGACGTTGATAGAAATCAAAGCCATTGATTAAAATTTGACGTAGAAAACCCGTCGCTGCATTGACTATTTTTACGCATGAATCAAAGGTGCACAGACCTTGACAATATTTGGGAAAATAATATAAACGATGCATGTGGAAAATAAAGGATCAAAATGTGAGCTGCCAAAGTTGCCACAGTCGTTTTAGCGTTGAAAAGGTAATCTTTAGTTTCTGACTGTATCGAGATACAAGTCACTTACGACATACTGATTTATAGTACTGACATTATGTATCATTTATCATCAAGATTTATTACAGGCAAATAAGACAACGTCAGGATTCTATCCATATTTAATTCATAGAAATATATTAATAAAAGTGGTTCTTGAAACTACCTTCGGAGTATAGGTAATTAATGGATGCTGTCTAAGATATTCGCGACTAGACTCGCGCATAGGGAAGCGTTTAAACCCGGAAGCGAAACTTTCCAACGCATGATAGCACGTAAACGAAGCAAGTGGACGCGGTCCTAAATACGGGTAGACTCGACACCAGGCCCCGAACTTTCACCTTTCGAGCTTCTGGCTGTTTCGAAAATTGAGTTTGCTATGGATCGCCACAGTCTCGCGACATGCAACGTTAGGAACGATGTTCCGGGCCAGGGAAGTGGAGCTTTCACGCGGAGACCGATCTCGTTTCCGGCCCGCTGTCCGCTAGATTTTACAACCAACGCCGAATATACACTGGCACATGCGTAGCAGGGATTACAGTCGAGTTTAACGAAATTTCGAGTCAGCCTCGTGTAAACTCAACCGAGATAGACCTTCATGGATTTTCATGCGTGTTAAATTATTCCGGAATGTCTCTTTTTCTTTCCATGCGTTTGAAAAAAAAACTTTTAAAGGACACTGAATCTTTCAGCTTCGTGTACACGAGTACGTCAGCACTCTAAAACCAAAGACTGTACCAAAAATTGGCAATTTATATGAAATAATCAAAATAGGAAAATTTATTCCGGTGAATAAAAAAAAAAAAAAAAAGACGGAGACGATCTAACAAATTATTGAATTTTCTAAAGGATCCAGGTGCGAAATACTGAAAATATATAGAGAAAGGGAAATAATCCGATAGAACGCGATACCGAAATATCCAGACAATCAAGCAGTAAAATATCCAGTACTGTAATTTCATAAAATATCCACACGATTAATTGTATGCACTTGGAACCATCGAGATCCTAATCAAATTTCACGATCGAACGAGTCATCAGAAACATGCCCTATTTCTTTCGAAATCATCACGTTCTCAGTGACGTCGATTCTCTAACATCTCTTGACCTCTAACTCGTCAGAGTTAAAGAAGCATCCTCTTAGAATTTTTTCTCCGTGAATCTTTGAACGATATCTTTGGCGATAATCGAACGTTTTGAACGTTGTCGTACCATCGATCAATATATCAAACGCGTCGACTACAACGTGACAAGATATCAATGGTCCGATCCAATTGAAGGAATCTCGTCATCTGGAACGAACGCTTCGAATCACGGCCGGAACGAAGCGACAAGTGCTATTGAATATTCATCAATGGCAGCTTATTACGATGCAGTCGACGACTCGGTTATAACGAACGCATAACGTCATCATTATCGTCGCAGTAATGCACGTGGCCTCGCGGTTTATCAATTGCGGTTACGATGTTCCCTCCCCTAGTCGATTCGATGCGACGAACCAATCGTTCTCGCGTCCTTTCCCTCGCGATCTCCACCAGCTCTCACTATCTCTTTCGCCTTCGGCGCGATGTAATTATTATGCGGATAAATTACAGCCGGAAAGCGAGTTTGATTGCGTGCGCCAATTAGCCGGGACACGGCGGTTCGCGAAACTCGGAGACAGAAAATTCGAGCGAGGGTTTAAACGAGATTTCCGAGTCGACCAGAGGCGTTCCGATTATTTATACGTTAATAATCGTTATGAATATCGAGATAATTAAATTTCCCGTGGTTTCCAATAGGCAACCACTCCAAATATTTTTTCATCCGGCGGGTATATGTATTTTAAAGTCGATTTCGTAATGCGGTAGCTGCCTTAATTTTTGGTATTCGTACGAATAATATCGACCTCGTTGAACGGTAAATCAGGATGCCAACCGTTTATCGGGAATCGAAGAGGAAATTAAATATCCCATTTCTCATCGCGTATTAGTGACGGAATAAATTTCGATGGAATAATGAATATCGTCGTAGTTTTTTATGGTTCGTACCAGGACTTGGCAATGGCTTGGTTCATCTGGTATGAAAAGAAGATGAAAAGGCCGAGAATTTAACCTTGGAAAATAGATCGATTAATTAGACTAGTATAAAGGGACGAACGTGAAAAGCAGAGACGTTACGGTAAACGAGGACAGCTTCCAAACGAAAATTAGTTACATTCAACGTGCTAACTAGGAATCATTCATTAGTACGAAATTAGAGTAAGGCTTTCAATTAAATAATTCAGAACGTATAACGCGATTCGCTTCGGCCGTGAAAATCAAAACTTCGACTATCTGAATTGATATATCGTTAATCTCTTGCAACTTCTCGCCGACGATGTAGAGAAAGATAAGTACGTATCACATTAATCCGTGATAAATGATTCCTTCGACTTTCCGCAACATCCTAAGAAACAACTTCATCGACGACGTAACGCAACACGAGCAGAAAGTCATCGAGAATCGTTAATCATCTGGAGGCACACGTGCCTCGATTTCCAACGAATTCCATACACAATTAACATCTTCCGCCTTTTATATCCTTCAACGATCTTCCATCGCGTACATCCAACCTCGTTTCTGGCCACTTATCGCGACTTGCCTGGTCTGGAACTGCTACTCTATCAAGTAGCGACGATTAAACTAATCTACCTGCAGCTCGCTCTTGATATATCGTCCTGCGATAATGCTATTCATCGATGAGCACCTCGTGAATAAGCTGCGCAAGTTCGACGAACTTTCGAGCTGCCTCAGACGTAAAACCACTCGCAATCGCGTCATTTATTATCGTAAAATACATCATCGTAATATTACTATCGTATAATTACATAGTACACGATTAATCGTAATATTCTCGATCTTTTGATTCATTTTCGCAAGAAAATCACGCACGGAATCTTAACGATCGACGATGGTTGTTTGTCAAACGTCACGCAAGCAGCGTTGCACTCATTGAATCGTATTTTATGTAGAACTGTACCTTCAAACGCAAAATGCAGACTAACAGGCAATACGCGAGTTACCATTGACAGAAGGGAAAAGACTACGAAGTAGGACTAATATTCCGTTAATTAAACGAACCACATTTTGGAGCTCTCCAAACTGCGCTCAAAATGGCCCCGCATGGTCTGACACGTCGGCTAACGAATCAGAGACGGTTCGAAAATATCCATTGTGGCACGGTGTGTGAGTCGAGTCTCGTTGGAAGGAGACGAAAAGTCGAACGGAGATCCCTGACAATACATTCGCTGCCTCGACGATCGTAATTAGAGAGAAACTCGACGATTTAGTGGCCGTTCGCGCTCCGCTTCGTTGGCTAACTGCGAGAGACACTTTAAAGGCCCTCTTAATGCACCCGACTAAGAAGACTCGTCGTTCACTTGCTCGTGTTACGCAGTACGGACGAAGGGTTTCAAGACGAGCGTAGACTGTCGTTTTTGGTAATCATTGTGGTAGTGGCGCAAGTTTGAAGATGTGAGAAACCACCCAACTATTCGTCGGGAAAACTGACTAGAGAAGGCTGATGAATTGTTAATGAAGAACGAGAAAGCGCGAGTTTCCATTCGTGAGAAATATTATTTCGGGGCAAATTAATTTCGAATAAAAATTGATAACTCGAACTTTTTTCTTTCGTTTTACGGATCTTTCGCTTCATCGGGATCGTCTAGTTTTAAAACGGTGGAATTTCCTTATCGTTATATATCGGTTATCGAAGACTGCCTTTGTAGCAATTCCACGCTACGATAACCATTAAAGGGACATAGAAAGTTATCATCCAGACACTTTTCATCTACAGTTCTCGCACGCTATTACAAACAGCGAACAAAGGTACACAGTTGTCAGAAATATATTTGAAGATATGCGAGGTAAGACGAAACTGTAGGGAAGAATGTCGCTCGTCGCGCTATTCTCAGTTAGGAGATCAAATTCAGTTACGAAATACAAGTAGGAGCTCTCATTTTGTTCAAGTTAGTCGACAGGGTGAATATTAAAATTTATCAGGAGAGTTCATTCGCAATGAGTATGCTAATTTATTACAAATTCGTTCATAAACTCGAGTAACCGAACCGAAACACGTTAGAAACAAGTTTAAGCAGACACGTCGAGGTTCTACGCGTACACTTAGAACGCATTCTTTATTCAAGGATACGCTGCCGGGCCAATATTCATTCTTGTCTACGTTGTTCTGGCAGGCATCCAGTTGCTCTCCGAGCAAGGTTACTCATGGAAGTCGCTCGAGATTTATGCAGCTATTATTTCCACCGAAATGCACCGGCTTCCCCTCTAAACATGAGCACACTTCATAACCATTCGTTTCCTCGTTCGCCTATCTTCGTTGCTAATAATGCGCCATTAACGCAGCATCTCGATGCGACGATGCAATGTCCTGTGGGCTGGGCAAGCACATTAAAGAAAACCTATTTTCACGAAGACGCGACATCTATTAAAATGTGCTTGTTCGAGCAAAAGAAGAGGACGATGAGTGAAAGCCGTCTGGCGAGCAACGATTTCTTCGAAAATTACCCTTGCTTGTTCGATGGGACGACTCTGTGACGTGATACAGTGTTCTTGCTGATTTATACGAGCAAGGAAATTGCAAGGTTCGATGTCCGCGCGCGAGAGAGATTTGTGGAGAGCCGGAGGGGTGGTACGTATTTCATGCAGAAACGCTTGCCCCTTCCGGAGGCCATTGATTTAATTCTTCCTCCTTTTTTTCTTTCCTAATTAATCTCCTTGTAGAAAAATAACCAGTGAAATTCTGTAGAAAGTTTTATTAGTTAAAGCAAGGAAATTGAAAAATTTTTAGGAATTCCAAAGCGAGAGAGACCGCGTCAACCTTCACGATGATCCCCGCAAACTTTGCTTCACCAATACATGGACACGTGCTGCGATTTACAAGCAATAATTTTTGTAACTTTTCGAACGTCCTAAAAATTAATCCACGAAATTATCACCGCGTCGGAGTGCGTTCTCGTTCCAGAGAAAAAGGGAAGCGTTAAATCAACATGGATCGCAGTAAATTAATAGGAAGAATCGTTCGGATGGATCGACGGGCAAAAGGAAATCAAGAGCGGCGACGAAAAGAGAGAAAAAATGAAGAGCGAGGTCGCGAGAGAAAAAGAGAGAGAGGGACGGAAAAGGGGAGAAAAGTCAATTGGCGGAACGTGAAAGAGGAATGGTTCGACGAGACGCACGGACGAATTAATTCGCGAAACTCTCGTCGGAGACACTCGACCGCGTTTTCAGAGCGGTACGCCCGGGAAAGCTGGAACGTTTTGGAAAGTAGGAAGTTCGATGTGCGTTACGACAGATCTCCGGAAGTTTTAACCCTCTGGGAATCTCCCGTAGAGACAAGGCAAGAGGAAGAGGAGAGGAAAACTGGTTAAGTAACGGCAATATTTGTAACACTCTCGCGGAAGATTTACCGTAAAACGATGCACCTGTAACGGAGCCAACCAGTCTCGCGATGATTGAGCTTTAATCTATGGAAATGGTTCCCAAGTTCGGCTACGCTCGTCGATCGATCGCGATTAAGCATTTCCACGGCTGACATTTCAAAGGCGAGACTACGGCGAAGCGAGCTCGACGAGAACGTTTTGGACATTTGGGAAATTCATCGTTTCGAATCTTCTTCGTCCGTTCCTTTTGTCATTTCTAATAAATACTGGATGCTTATACATTTATGAAAATTTTCAAGGTACATAAATGTAGGACGCATGAAATATTTAAAAATATGCGAATATAGTAGTAGGTAGAAAGAATTTTTATTTAGATTCTATTTATTTAGTTATGTTGGTAAAAACGTGCATTTGTATAAATATCCGCGGTTTAGCCAACAAAAAATAGTGTGAAAATTTATTTTGCGCTGTATAAATATGCTTGTAACGTATTGATATTTATACGATTATATTTGATACGATATTTTATCGATCTTAACAAATGCTGAAATATTTAATAAGTAGATTTGGAGTATTGTTAAAATTGTATCGTAAGCGAATATTAAAAGCTACGTATTTCTCGTAGAAATGATGGAATAAAATATAAATACAACGCTTGTAGCGCTTCGAAAGTATCATACTTGTCACCACCAAGTATCGATCGATAACCTGGACTCGAATTAAACGCAACATTTTCACCTCTTTCCCCGTAAAAATCGCAAAAATTCGATTAATCACTTTCTTTATACTTTAACAAATATTTTCCAGCCAAGATTGACCACAATCCCGCTACACATTGTAATTTAATAACTCTATGAATATCCAACGCGATAATCAAAAATAAATTTCGAAATCCTTTGTTATACGATATTAAGTTAACGATATTAATACCATAAAACGCCGGCACACGGCCACGAGCAAAAAGGAAACGAGGAAATTTCGCGAGAAGAGGATACCAGTTATTCTAGTTAGTAAAGCTGAAACACGCACATACAGATACACGCGAAAAACGTGGCCCTTCGAGTTTCGGGGACGGAAACTGGCCTCGTCGAGAATCCCTCGGAAATGTTACAGCAATTTCGAGATCGAAAAATACACGTTTTCACTGAGTGAATAAAGTATCGTCGCGTTTAATTATTCCCGATCAGAAATTATTATCCGACTATGCGACGCTTCGATTATGGACGACTGATGAAGCCGTATTATTGCTAATTGCGTGTGCATAATAAAGCCGCGCGCTTCGAGCCACGATCTACATAAATTTCGCATAAACAGAACGACGCTCGTACACTTAACAATGTATCTGGTCCCGTGGACAATCGAGCTACGCGCGCATTATGACCGACTGAAGTGTGATTGATTGGAATTGTAAGTGGTTGTTGAATCTGCAGATAGCGTTTAAATGAAATGGAATTTTCAAAGATCGGTTCTATACCCGAAAGTGGAAGCTATTTGTTGATTAAAATTGAATTGTTCATTAAAAGAGAGAAAATTACTACTCTAGCTGGTATCTTGGAGTATTTAGTAAATTGAAGCTCTCGGAGATGATGGTAGAGTAGTCCGCTATTTAGAATTGTTCGCGTGTTATCTGGACAATTAAGGTGTTAATACTAATCCATTACTCGTTCCTCTTAGCTTCTTTTTTAAGTAAAACCATCTTTTTTAAAGTTTAATTATATAGCATGAAATGAAACATTTTTCACAACTTTACGTTTACACGACGATAAACCAACTAACCTACACCACATCGATTCGCTCGAAGAATTCTTTGAAATTTCTCTTTTGTTTTTCATATTCTTCTATTAGGTTGTCCGGAAAGTGTCTTTCTTTCTCAAACGTGTTTTTCACAACAGTGTACCTTCATACAAACGTGAAAACAAGTCTGTGAAATGTCGCGGTGTTTATCTCAACAAGACAAAATGGATCGCACGTAATTCGACGAAATAATATAAAACAAAAAACGTTGTGCGTCTATTATTTCCTCATAAAACGAAAGAAACTTTTCGGACAAACTAATGTATTCAGAAATCAATTATTTTGACCGACTATACTTTGAAATAGATATTTAACATTACGAAAAGAAATCCGAGGAAAATCAACGTTCCATCCTTTTCTAGTAGAATCACAGAGAATTCTCCTAGAAAGATACAAAACTTTGCTAACCAACCGTACTAGGTTTGGAAGCGGGTTGACAAGTTCGCCGTATTTTCAGGATTCTGTCGCGACACCTACTCCTTCACCGTTCCTTCGACTTCGCCTTCGAACCTTATTCTCGTTCATTTTGAGGCGTAACGGAGTACGGTAGCCCAACTCGCAGTCCCACGGGAATTCTGATTACTGATTTACGAGGTTCCAGCCCTGAGAGGCACCGATCCTGGCTCGAGAAGGCAGCCCAGACTCGGCCCAGATGCCACGAATGCGCTCCGAGAGAGGTAAATCCTATCAGAAGTACTTAGAGTTCGGCATTGCCACTCTCTTGCTCGGTGGCTCGCCGTCCGTAACTGGCAGCGGTTCCAGCCTGGTTAACTCCCTCGGCTCGTCCTTTAACTCCCACTATCGGGTCTTGATTAGCCTATGACCGGGAATTAACTTGGTTGTTGCCTGGTGAGGAGGTTGAGACGCCAGGGACGTGTAACAATGGAATTTAGTTGAATGTAAAAGAAGGCGAAGAACGTCTCGAGGAATTTGTATGATGTTGAGGAGATCTTGAGATGATTGCATTCGAATGATTCATATATGTATAAATTATATATATTTATACGTAATGGATCTTTAACTGGTTTTCTTGAGGTTCTGCATTTTCTATTGATCACGATAGATTCAATCTTTGTTATACGGTAGTTTAAACGACAAACAGAGTTTAGCGGAGTTAATTGAAATATTATAGAGTTTAAAATAGTAGAGAATTAATTCAGATATCATTATCACGTATGTTCAAAGTACACTGTTGTCGTCCGTTTAAAAGCCATTTTGTTTAGAAAATGGGAAAAAGAAAGAAACCACAATCAGATGGGAAGAGTGACTTATGAATACCACAATTAACGAAATCTGCGGCCTTTTTAGCCTCGCGTTAAAAGAAGAAAAGCCGCAGGAAGAGGCTTAATTTATATACGTGTAACGCTAACTATCTTCATTGTCGGTGCTTTTTGCTACGCCAGTTGCGGTTAACGACGAACGGAGCCAAAAAACAGCAACAAAAAAGCGAAGTAACAAGCACTTTTATTCTTCTCGGAAGCGAAGCTAGGGGGAAAAAGGAACGTTAAAGAAGCGTGTTTGTTATCCCCGTGGGGAAAAACAAGGATGAAAAAAGGAGGACGAAATACTATGGTCTCCGGTGACCGTCTTATGGTTACACCGTGAATAATCAGGTATGAATCTGTTCGTACGTGTACACGTGTGCACGCGTGTTGCTAACGAAGAAGAAATGGAAAACAAGTGGAGATTTCACGTCAGGAACTTAGAGCAAATGGCGCATCGCGTTACTTAGCTTTTAACGGGAATTAATACGAGTTACGACTCCCAACGCGGGCAACTTTCACGGCAACATAAAGCCTTCCCCGGATTACTATACAGAGATTAAAAAGAATTTGTACGTTGTTTCGTTCGAAACGATGCGATGGCTCACCGGCGCAAAATGCTCGACAACAACGCCGTCCGTGAGCTGAAAGCCCACTGAGTTCGAGTTGCGAACAACGATTGTTGTGAAAGTAACTTGGACGTTACTTCGGAGCTATTGCTTACTCCGGAATCATTTGACTCTGTAAATTGCGTTTCGTTGGAAGCGCTGGATGAAATATCGACATCTTTTGTCTCTTAATCTTTAATTCAACGAATACGAAGTTGCAGGGTCGAGGAGATGAAACGATAGTAAATTACGTGAAATACCAGAGGCGAAGATTTTTGGTACGAATGGACAACACGTATTTGTTAATTTCGGCGTTTATATTGTCCATCGATGAAAGAGAAAATATATTTTGCGATGTTCTCAGAAACTAAAATAAATTATTCTAAATTATTCTCTCATCGGAGTTTTCATTTCCTTTCCTAGATAGATAATAGATTTCCAACAAATTACGAATCATCCTAATGGTCATCGTCAATCTCGTGTAAATTCGCCGACTAATTCCATTATTCGCTGTTCGCACGAACTTTCTCGACTCTCCAAACTGCTTGCAAACTTAAAAACCTAACCAAATATTTCTCTACATCCTTAAACCAACTGACGGAAAGTGGCGAACACGTTTGAAATGACTTCATCACAGAGTAAAATGGTCGAACGAAGGTTACATATAGATGCAAGGAACCTCTTCCTTGGTCGCTCGTTGAAAGTAAAATATCGCGCTATCCTCGACCAGGTCAGTGAAAGTTTTCATCGGGCAAACGGAAGCGCCAAAAGTTTCACGCTAACGCGTGGGAGCTACGTTTCCGCCGTGCAAATCGTTATCACGGCCAACTATCAGTTAACGCTATTTGTAACTTAACGACCACACAATATTTCGTCCACTTGTTCCCTCCATTCGATCCACACGATCGATATTTAACGTTGGAATTTGCATTTATTCCTGCAATAAAGATAAGCCCAAACTTTCATTATCGACTAACATCTGGTTGGATTGAAAAGATATTTCGTTAGATCCTTTTAGGGCTGTTGTTAGTATATGCGAGACGACATCGAGAAGCTCGCAGTAAACACACCGGAAATATAATACGGAACACGTCGTCGTTGCTCCTCGCGTAGCAGTTGCTGGTGACACGCGTGAAAAGCGACATTTTCACGTATGTATCATCGAAACGTGCAACGTGTATCGAGGATGCATCGATAAGACACGTTACGAGCGTATGTAATACAAGCAGCAGTTGTTTGAGAGTACGATCGAGCGTCATCTTGACGGATAAGCGAATTTAGATTACCTTTTTTTCTGTACACGATCAATGGTCATAATTTTCTCGAGTTTTTATCTTGGGATTTCGAACAATTTGTGTCACTTCCATGTGACAAATTTTATGCCAATAAATAACTTGTCTTTTGAGATTATCGAATTCTAATTATGTACCTGCGTGGATAGTAAAATTGAAAATTTTATGAAAGGTGACGTCAGTCAGTTTAGCTTTCCAGAGATGTTAAAATATAATATGTATGACTACGATGAAACGTACTTTCCTCTCGTCTAGCTTTCGCTAATTTAGTTAGTAACAGGACACAACAGATAAAAATAGATTTTTCATGAAATTTCTAAAACAGTCCTACCTAACACGAGATATTGAAATAATCTATTCCTTCGTCGATATTGATATAAGGAACAAGTAAATACTCGTAGAGCTCAAAATGGGAAACTTTACATGTACGAGAGCGATAAAACGTTGCATATTCTGGAAAATATTTAAAACTTCGAAGGAAAAACGTTGCCGAGTGTGTGTATAAGTGAAAAAAAGGAGCGGAGTGGCGACCGAACGAGCGGGTATTTGTCAACGCGTTTAAAATACACGCGTGCAGTCTCGGTAGTGCAATTGTGCCTAATTTCCCGTGGGCGTCGTTCATCACTCGATTTTACAGTCGCATCCTAAACTTCCGGTTATTTTCGAAAGAGAAGCATAATTTAGTCTTAATCGATGGGCAGGTTTCGCGAGAATTCCAACGTACGTTGAAATTGTTTAATTAAATCGGGTTTGGGATCTCCCTGGAGAACAAACCACCGACTGGCTAATATTTTCCTGCAATTCAATTCAAAGTTTCGCGGCATCGCGCCGCGACCAAACGAGAATCAATTCGTCGCGCCCCGCGCCGCAATCAGAATTATGAATTTTGATGGGGATGAAAAAAGAAGGGGGCGAGAAAGAGGGAAAGAAGGGAAAGAAATCAACCGCGTACGGTATCGAGTCTGGTATTTGAAAAAGTCGTTCGTTCTCCAAGAGAAACATTTTCTCTATCGGTGGAACCGCTCGAACGATATGCAAATTCCTTCGCAACCCTTTACCATCGACAAAGTGACTATCGTGTACTCACTTAGTTCTAGTATAGTTTCGCAACTTTGTTCGATTCCAACATACTTCTCCATTTATTCCGACGTTCTGAATGTTTCAAGCTCCCGTGCATTTCGAAATTTTTCGAAATATCACCGCTATGTTTATTAAAGTCCGTCTGTGTTAAAAAGCAAAGTTACCAGCGTTTCATTAAAATAGTTCAAATCCATAACACGAGCAAAGTATTTCTATCCTTTTAGTCGGTCGATATTAAACGCGATACGATGGAATGGGATTGAAATTTCTGAGATTATACAGGATCGAAAGAATGAAACAGATTCACGAACGAAAGAAAAATAATTCGTTTAAATTCTTTCCTCCGTGATTGCAAAAAAATAGGGAAAAAATGGAATTCCGACGAATCTCCGATTAATTAAACAGTCAGGAATGCGGTGGTTACGTGTGCTCGTTGCCAGCGGATATTTGTGGCCGCGAACCAGAAGACTTCACGTGGCCCACGTAAATGCGGTCGACCAATTAGTACGCTATTTTCGCCAGGATTATCTCCGATCGATATATTATAATTATCTCTTCGTATAACCATATTTTTCGCACAACGATGGGCTCGTCAGACCAGATACGATACATGAAACACTGCTTGAACGGACGAACTTGGGTAAATCATTCGTATTACTCGTGTTTTCGCATCTGCCTAATTCGAAATTATATGGATCATGTACGGTGACTTCTAAACTTCGCGGAACCGTCATTATATTATGAATTTGAAATTCGAATTTAATATTCTAAATTGAACAATTTCGAAGCAAGAAATTCGCATATATAAATTTATACCACAAGCTACGAAAAGCAATCATAGCTATCCAACCTTTAAAAATCGTAAGCTAATCGCTCGACGTCAAACCACAGCCGTGAAACGAACCGACAAAAAAAAAAAAAAAAAAAAAAAAGGAAAGAAAAAAAGAAGAATTAAATCATCGACCAATCTTTGACCAATTTTTTTTCCCCATCGGAAAATATCGTAACCGAAATATCTATCGCCTATAATATCGTGTCGTTACACCACGATATTCGTTGCAAGCTTGGAAAACTGAAATTGGCGCGGCTCCGAACGATTTCAAGCACGTCCTTTTAATATCGTGGAAATCGGATTATCGAGGTTTTCACGTGGCTGTCAAACAACGCGCGTTACCGTAACACGAATTCCTTTCTGCCAAAACTCTCGACGAACGACGATAGGGTCGCTGGGAAACCGGCGGTTGAAAGAGAGGGGCGCAGGAACTAGTTTTATCCTCGTAACCCGTAAGTCTCGAAGCTATATCGGTCGACTCGATGTATCGGTAATTTCGGCGTGCTGTGGCCTCGAACGGGGCGGTTTCCTCCCCATTATCGGTACACCGGAAAAACGATAGCACTACGCCATTAACGCCACTGATAACGATTATTTAAGATACCTTGCTGTTCCGGCGGACCGCTGGCTTTTGTTTAACGAAAGAAAAAGTTTCGGATAGAAATCAATTGGAAACTGCTGCCAGGGGATGTACTGGCGGTAAACTCTATCAACTATTCCTAGCAAAGGTTAGTGAAATACGACAGTCGACGTTTTCCACGGCTAGGCTATTAGACTGGAACAAATGAAAATATATTATCTGTTTCATTCTTCTTTTTGACTTCATTTTTCTCCTTTTCTTTTTCGCTCGCATTCCTTTGTTGGAGAGAGAGCTGGTCGAGCGTCATAGATCAAATAAATGTACGGCTGTCGATACGGTTATGTGTTAACGTATCGATACTTCGTGTCTTGAACGTTCGTAACGGTTAAACGAGATTCGTATGCATTTGGAGGAAAGGTCTGCGTGTTCCAGGCATTTCACTGCGCTGTCGAGAGCTGCGACGGGAGTGCACCTGAACACCGTGCACTCTAGCGTTATTAAAGATACGGTGGGTGTCTTTCGACTATCGAGTGATTCATAGTCGCATCACACGCGATGTATTCCCTATTTTCAATATTTCGCTAACAGCGGAGAATGAGAAATCGATTTCGAGACGTTAGGGTTCCGTTTAATCTCTAGAAAAGTCGTACGTGACGAAATCCGACTTCCTACGATCCAACTTTTTCGTTTAATCGTCCCAATTGCTATAGTTACATAGGTTCAGGATTTACAAGATTAAGTGGAATTCCGTGTAACAGTGCATTTGGTTGCCCGATGGTTATCCATCCAACGGTTAACTAACCCTTGGCAAACGGAACTCCGATAATTAGACGAAAACCGGTGCTTTCTATGCAATAGAGCTTAGGCAAGAACCTAAGCAAGAACTCGGATATTAATCTGTATCGCAAGAACACCAGTGTACTACCGGATAAGATTGAATACGTTAAGTCCTGCATTGGTGACTCTGTATTCAACATCCACGACAAGTAATTTACCCTCTGTATCTAATACTGCATACAAATAGACGGTGCTTTAAACGCGAAACCCCTTGACTACGATTCCAGTTTGCAAGAGAACAAAATTATTGTCTTGCGTTTCAATTACAAAAGCTCGAGATTCTGTATTTTGAAATTCTAAAACAATTGCCTACTCTTAAGACTAGCGAGTGAGTTTCTTTCGCTCGACGTTCTTATTTCCCGCAATATCCCCAACTACGAACGTATAAGCCATTTAATTTTTTTCCGATATTTATTCCAACCTTTACGCACAAGAGCCAAACGTAAAAAGCATTCGACTGCTTAGTTTCGCGGTTCCGCCGTTCAACTTCCGCATCGAGAGGGCAGTAACTTTTAAAATCTTTAGACAAAGGAACACCTGTGCTCGTTCGCAGCGAGCAGTCCATCGGAATTCGAGATCCCGATGCACTCGAACGCGAATGAACCAATTTGCTAGCGACGCTGCACGCGGCGGATGGCGCAGGTGCGGCGCGCCGCAACACGCCGGCTTGAATTAATCACCCTGATAAATAATAATAAGTGGCGGCGTTCTCGCGCCTAGTTCGTCCGTTATTAATACGCAATTCATATTAAACGAACCCCTTTGCTCGACCATAACGACACGAGACCGTCCGAACGTCCCTCTGACTTCTAACTAGACGACCAGACGACGCCCTTTCCTCGTCAAATCTGCTCGCGTACGCCTCTACTAGACCACAAACTAGCTGCTACAGCGCAAGTATCGCGCGTGTTTCATAGTTAATGTCTCGTAATTAATCGATGGCTGATAGCTGGTGCTGTATCGCCGCCGTGGGACGAGGAAATGGCCGACCCATTACTGCCTGTCCCTGTGAATTTTGCACATCTTTCCTCGAAATACCCTCCGCTGTGTTGGCCAAGGACTTAATGTTCCAAGGATTTAACGTTCATCGAACATTTTGGGCATACCGGGATACAGGATAGAAAATTTATCACTATGATTAGTACTTTTAATTTCTTGTCTCGTAATATAGAGTCAGCCTTGTAGTATTTCTCTATCGAAAAAAGACAACTCGTATTTGTAACAAAGCCTAACTCGAAGGTTTCGATAATTTCTTAGTGATTTTCTGAATTTAATTATTCCTCCACGAGCAACGACATTATCGTAGTTTTTTTTTTTCTTGGCTAAGCTTATTTCCACGTCTAATTTTTTAAAATTATTCCTAGCTTTTAAAAGATCAGAATAAATTCTGAAATAATTATCAAACTCTTTGCTACGGTTTCTAACTTCAATGCTCAGTAGAGTTCTCAAGACAAGAAAGAAAAGAAAATTTACGAATGAAATTTTGTTTCGAACGTAAATGAGCCAAGTTGTCTACGACGGGACAAATTCTCATAAATATCCAAATGTTTATGAACGAGGGTGTACATGGAGTTCAGCACGAACAAACGACCACCAGCTTGTGAATATGCTACAAAACGCAGCTCGGTCACAGCCTCTTCTCTCGTGCCGTATCGATTTCAAGATTAACATCACGATCGCAGGGTCTGCGTTTTCGTGGAAACGAGGAAAGGACACGCAACGTCGTGGTAAAAGGCGGCTCTGATGAACAAACAATGGCGTGGAATCAACGTTCAAGCAATTACTATCTGGCAACATCGTCGCTGGTGTTGATAATAATTCCGTAGCGAGACAATGGCTGGGGCTCAGCCGCCAAGCGTATTCGGTTCTACGAGCAACGTCGAGGACCGGGGCGAGAGATAAGCTTTTAATTTTCCCGGGGCCCGACAATGCCGCCAAATTAAAGCGCCCTTTCTCGCGGGCGTACAGCCGGCTAGACGCGCCGTTTTGCATAATCATTTTACGAGCCGACGAAATCCCTCGGAATGTCGGCTAATTTTTCTCCGCTTGGAAACCTCCAGCGAGTACAACTAAGTTCGCCACTACGAGGGGGAATCGAGAGTCCGGACGATTTGACCGATTTTATGGTCGATCTGGCTGATTCGACGCCGGTAAATTCTACCATTATCGGTCCTAATGATTTATCGAAACGTCCACGACCATTTTTTGCCAGGAGAAGATCGCGTTGCCGTGGAAACTTTGGTCGATAACTGCTGGAGAGGCGAACGTTGATTTCTTAGGAATTTATGAGTGTTGGAAACTTTGGAAGAATAAACTAGCGACCCTACTTTTTAACGTCTTGCACGAGTGCTATTCTTCGGTACTGTAGTACGGAAATATTGTATTAATTACCGACGAAAATAATTAAAAAATATAACACCTCTGGTCAAGATAAGTTTAAACGTGTATGATCATATTACGATCGAATAATGTTCGAATTATAATACGCGTATGTGATATCTTTGATGGAGAAAAGAAAGTAAAAATAGGAAGCTGGATATTGCGGCAGTGTACAAACGTTTCCAGTCAAGCAGAGGAAAAGGGAATGAAATTTGTATTTAGACTTCCGACACAACGCGTGATGACTTTAAACCAGACCATGACGGTCGGCTGTAGAATGGTTAGGCAAGGGAGACCGAACACGTAACGAGTTAACAAAGATAAAAGGCAGCGAACAGGAACGTTGCTATTTTTTTCCCCGACTCGCGTCGACAATGGAGTAGAATTAAAGCGAGGCGCCGAGCTTGCGTAATTGTTTTACGACCGGATAAAATTCATGAACGTCTCCGTGCTAGGTATATATCGTATGTTTTCTTTCGAGACAGAGGTTTCAACAAAACCTCGGTCCCATTCAAAATGTCCCCCTGACCAATTTCTATTTTTGTCTCAAATAAAGACGTTTTTCTTCTTCCCTGCCCTACAGTTAATTAATCGCGAAAAATCCCTCTTCAACGCGTACAACGCGCTCTAATTACGATTTGTCGTGGTTCTTTCATCTTCCCTAAGCTTTTTTTACGTTTTTAAAGCAGAAAAGAGATATCGCTGTTATACTTTCTTCGCTTAAATCGAGAAATATACATTGGAATGGAGTCTTCGTTCGTATTTTAAGATCGATAGCCCACGGATAAACTCTAAATTTCATTCATTCGGCTGATTAAAACTGACCACTGTATACGCTTCACTGGTGTTTCCCAATGAAGTCTCGGAAACTTATTCCCAACGCAGTTACGATTGAAACTGCGTTACGACTTTCGCCATGACTTTCGCAAACCAAAATCTACGTTTCTCGAGAAAATTATTCTTCGATTCAACTTCCCACCATATGTATGCGCTGCGATATTGCAGTTGAACGAGCCATTTATCGTGCTGAATTGCGCGAAGATTACTACTCGCGAACCGAGATTCTTTGGCGGTGCGACGCCACGTGTGTCTGACTAGAAACGCTCCTATATCCCTTGCGCATCACTGTTGCCTCGCGTTCTGTGAGCAATTACAATTTTTACTTAATTATATGCCGAATACTTCTTAATTATGAGATGGAAGAAATGTACAGAAATGGTGCAATACGAAATATATCGTAATTAACATTGAGAAGTCAACTGGGCCAAGTTTTTAGTACAAACAGCCAGTCTGTTATTCTACGGCAAAGGTTTGCTGCTACTCGTATACTCTGCGCTAACGTATCACCCTCGTTTTACCTTGTAATCATTGTTAACCGTTATTCCAAAATTATTAGACAATTTTACCACGCCCATAGAATGTTCAACTTAGTATCTGCCACGGTATCTCTTCGCAAATGAATACAAGAAAATGGAGAACAAGGAATCATTGGAAGGAAAACAAAATCCAAATCCAATTATACAGAACCCTGCCTGTTTCTGCTAAGCTATCACTATTCACCCTCGGCACGTTTCTCATTTACAGAAAACAATCGCGGCCACTAATCATACACATTGAATACCGCCCTAAAACAGCAACACAATGTAGGTAACCCCTCAACTGTCACCTTCGACACAGCCACCTCCCAATCCAGTAAATCATCCTGGAATAACGAAATACCAAGCAAAACTCAGTGGTCTCCACACTTCATCATAACCATCGACCAAAACCACACCGCTTCCGAACTCGAAATTTGACCGACACGCCCGTCATCGAGATTTATGAGTAGAGCGAGAGCGTGCCGCGTTCCAGACCAAGCCTTCCCGTTATCTGGTAACATAGTAATGATATAGTGTCGCGGCGGTGAAGTTAACGTTAATGGCAACGTGTGCCGAGTAAAATGTGTCCGAAGTTTGAACGTGAGCGGAGCGGCTTTAAGAAGTTAGTCCCGGTCGACGTGCCATCGGGATAGAATCCGCTGTGCACGAGCAGAGAGAAGGTCGACTGCGAGCTGATCCGTTGGATGAAGCTGATGCGGATGCTACGAAACGAGTAGGTGGAGCACCGAGTCGAAGCAGGCGGGCGTATAGCCTATAGCTCGGTAGCTTCACTTCCGACCGGAGTTCGGCGAGCATGTTGGCTTAGTTTTCGGGTAACGTGCTTGGATTCACGGGTTAAATATATCCATGGACATCTTCACCGAGGCAACTACACTTCCGGCTACGTTTCGCGCATCCAGAAACTTGCTACGCGTTCGTCGGTCGACCTGTCTTCTGCTCTTGAGTTCTAACGCGACTCGCGAACGAGACGCTCGAGCGTCGTTTCGTTGCGTCTCGCGGAGAAATCCATGGTGCAAGAGTTGGTCGCGTTAACTCGAACGAGCCGCTGTTTTCGAACAGCTTCGTAAGTCATTCAGAGTCGTAGCGCGATGGTTCTTGGAAAAATCTGTGTTATAAATGGTGGCGGTGAACAGAGACTCGGATAAGAACGATCGCTCGTGTGTGGGTTGAGGTGTTGAGAATTTGTAACGTTCGAAATGTTGGAGAAAAAAGTACGCGAAGCAGTGAGTCTTCCAGATCAATCTCAAAGAACTGAATAGGAAAGTTTCTCGCGCTAACTTGAAAGAACCGTTGTTTTTGAAGCTTTGGGAGTCCTTTCGTGTCTCGATATGAAGATTCTGAAGGAGAAGTTTGTGCTATGAGTGGCGATGGTTCACAGAGATTTAGATAAAAATGATCAGACGAGTGTACGTTGAGATTTCGGGAATTCGTAATGTTAGAGATTTTGTAAAATAATCTACGTCGAGGTAAATTTTCCAAGTTAGTCTTGAAAGAATCAAGTAAGTAAATTTAATGGAAAAATAAGGAACGTGCTTGAGAATGTCTGAACATGTATGCGCGAAGTGGAAAGACTCGAGATTCGACTGCATCAAAAATTGGATGGATTCGACCTTAAAAAGAGGGACGTCACAGCTCGCTCCGCGAGAAGCGCTAAAAATTTCACCTGACTGCATTCTGCATGCACAGGGTTTGACGCTATTCCAACAGAGGAACGTGCATCAGCTGTTCGCGATTGCTAATTTCCTTCCTGTCCGACTGCCTGCCAGACGTGCATTTATTGATCTCAATAAGATTGAGATGCTTCCCTTGTTAGACCATATTAAGCCTCGCTCATTTGACTGCCCGGTGAATCAATCCGTGTCACGTTCACCGTTTTCCGATCGTTCTTTCCAGCAATCCTATGTGATTATCTACTTTTGTTCGAGAGCAGCATGGTCTAATAAGATAAAATCCAAACCTAAGAGACATTACAACGAAACAATTTTTACAAGTGCAGAACCAAAAAAAAAAAAAAAATCTAGAAACCTATACAAAAATTATATAAAATATCACAAGTAAAGTTACTCGCCATAACCGTGTGTCATACGTGTACCACGTAAATAGTAAACCGAATCGCTAGATCTCGCTTCTCAGACGAATAAAATATAATCGTGCATCAAGGAAGATGTAAACGCACATAAAATGCTACTCTTCGTTGATTCCTTTTCCTGGACCCTATTTAATCACAAGTTCCTCGTCCTGGACGAGACAGGTAACGAAGCAATAACGAATCATCTGACCAGGACTAACAAGGGATGAAAGTGTCGCCGAGGTCAGAAGGATGTCCGCTAAAGAAGGTAGCGAACAGGAATATCGTTAACGCGAAAGTGTCTAGTTCTTGAAAAGTTACGTGGCAACGAAGGCAGACGTTGTTTGTAAACTTTTAATGTTACACTACCAGAGCCAGGCCATACTCCGGTTATACAGACTTTTAATCCAGCCGCAGCGTCGACTGAGATGCATCCGGCTGCGCGGAAACGCAGTCCGGGATATACATATTTAATAACGGAAATGCATAACAATGAGCACGATTCTAGACACCGAGCCTGCTTCTTCGCTCTCCTACACGAGGCCATCACCTTGTTTTACCTCCTCGTCACTCTATCCTTTTCGCGTAAATTACTTCTGTCCCCCAAAGGCGGCAACTGATACTCTGAACACGTTACGTTCTAACGGTCCATCGGTCTCCTTTTGTCGTTCGAGCGTCAACGCATCTCGCAGCAGAGAATCAAACGTACAAAGGGAATCAACGAATACAGCGAGATACCTGCAAAATTGAAAATAAAAAAAAGGTGAGAATTGCATGAAAGATATTCAGAGCGTCGATCGGTGAACCAACGATTCGACATTTAATCTGAAAATCCAACGGTTTGATGTTCGTTATTGAGTGGACGCGAGCGAAAAAGGTTGAAACGTAGAGAGAAACGAGATAACTTGAGAAAGCTGTGCAGAGTATCGTTAACAAGCGAGTTGGAAGGACCGCAACGTTTATGATCAACTATTCCGTGTGTTTCCTAATCGATGAGGTGCGGTGAGTTGGTTCACGATGAACGATTAACGTCGTTAAACGAGTACTTCAGGTAGAATTTCTAATTTCTTGGTTCATTTTGGCCGTTCTAGGTGCTTTCAGTGACAACGTACCTCCTAGTGATCGTCGAAGATTGAAACATTAAAGCGGATATTAAAGCAAACTTCCTCTTAACCAGCCCCTATGGAAACTCCACTAACTAATTACAAATATGTTCTTCGAATTTTCTAGCAATAATCGGTGGAAGCAAAAATGTTTCGAGCTAACGATCGACTCTTAAACGAAGATCCAAAGGAAACGTAGACCGATCGCTTTATCGAGGTTTATTTTAGCAGGTACGGATCGCTTTAGTCTCGATCGAAATTTGCCAGGAATTTCCATTACCGACCGTACCTGATTTCGTGCCTGGGATAACATTCTCGATAGGGATGCGTTGTTTCGCGTTAACTCGCTATGCGCCGGCAAACTTTCCTCCAAGCCAATAATGGGAAATAGAATTCGAAAATACGCCTCGAACGAGCCTCGAAAAGCTTTGGCTGGCCAAGCGCCGCGCCGTCTCGTTAAAATAACGAGCCGATTTATTTGTTCGTGATCGCGAAAATTCTGCCAACGTTCTCCAGCAAGCACCGATTGATACCGGGGAATCGATGGCAATCGATTTTACCATCGTTATGCGGTTTTCTTTCGCTTCTCGAAATGATTCTTTAGCCCGGAAATTGTTTATCGACATGGAGGAAAATTTGTTGGATAACTCTTTGAAGTTATCAAGGTATCGAGTTTGAACTGTACGAACGTGGTGTGCTGACGGGACAATAACGTAACCGTTATCCTGTGAAATTGTCGCGTGATCTCGTGACACTCTGCACCGCGCTTTCAATAAATTTACATAAACCTTGGTAAGGCTGGGCCATTCTGGGCGTGGAGGTGCGATTGCGAGGAACATTTTATTCGTCGGAATCGGAATCCTTGAATTTTTCGACACGCGCATCTTAATTTCCATGAAAAATCATTTCTGCGTGGAATAATTGGAAGAAACATTGATTTTATTATCAACGATGAACATTCTGTTAAATAACAGAGATACTAGCCAATTGTATCGACAATTTTCCCAAAGCGATATTCGAAACCAATAAACTTTTGATTAACTAAAATCTGATGCTATATTTCTCTTATTTAACGAATCCATCGGTACATTGTTAATATTCAGAACGATAATGAAGACACATATTCATGCGCCAATCAATCTAGCGTATTGTTCCAAAAGCTTAGGGAAACACGTTCCCCCGGATAATTGAGAGGATCGAACCGAATATTAAAGACCGCATATTTCATTCATGCACCGTAACGGGGCCTCTTTATAAACTCATTAAGGTCAACGTACAAAAACCTCCGTCAGTTCTTCGAATACCAGACTACATTCTGCTCGTGCGACACGATTAATCGTCGTGGAAACCATCCCTTCGAATCGATCGCGATCGTCCTCGATCATTCGCCTACGTCGAACCAGCGGTCGCGCATTTTTCTTCGAGGATACCAATTGAATTCGAAACACTCCATCGTTGAGTTGGTTCTTGCGCGTCTCACGATCCATTACACCGTCGTTAATTCCGTACAGGATGTGTCAGCTACGGACTCGGACCAAAAACCTCATCGGCCAACGGCAGCACTCGAGCCGAAACCTCGTTTACATTTATCACGAGGCTGATTCGTGCACAACTCTCTCTCTCTCTCTCACGCGCGCCACAAATACACGGAACACCGGTACCGATGCACAAGTGCATAAACCAGAAGCGTTAGCCCCACATTCGTGTTTCTTGCGTGGCCGATCTAGTTGCTCGGCTATTCATGCTTTGAGACGTGATATTAAGGCTTCAATTAAACGCGCCCGTGCAGACTTGGAAACTAATATGCCATCGAGTAACTCTAAAGGATTCAAAGAGGGCTGGTAGCGTCGTTGGTAGGCAAGGAGCAAGCGGCAGCAGCCGTGGAGGTTGGAACGCTTTCTCTTTCTCGCACGATCAGCGCCGTTCAGACGAATTCATGTACAGTAGAACCGGGCATCGTGTGGCTTTCTTCCGCAACCACCAGATGTGTCCTTTGAGATTGCGCCTCGTAAACACGGACGCAACCACTCGAGGAACAGTAGAAGAGGGTGGTGAATCGAGTAAAAATAAAGGGTCATAGAATTCTGCGACGTTTCGTAAGGGGACAACCAAAAGTTTCATAACGTTGGCAGTTCTGGACGTTTGGCTAGGACCATCGTAAAATCTTTATCATAGGACAATTGAAAGAGAACGTTGAGAGTCGATCGTTAATTTTATTTGTAAAACGTGGAGTATGGAGGGACGTTTATCAGCTAGGAAATTTTTCTAGAAATTTGGGCCGAAGAGTTTCAAGATTCTCTTAACGAGAATAACGCTTTTAATAGAATCTTTCTCCTTGACACGTACCTTTTCAAGACGTTTATACGAACTATGAACTATGCACAAAAGAAATATGTATTTGTATATATATATATATATACATGGAACCGGGGCGTCACTTTTTCCTTCGAGTCCATTGTGACAGCGATTCGTTTAATATAATATTCCGTGGCAAGAGACGGCGAAGCAATTGAAAAGAGAATCGCGACAACGATGAAGTTTTAATGATATCCTCCGGCTTCCGACTTTCACGTACAGATTCCCCTTTCCAATCGATGCTGATAAAACCGAGGAACTCGAACGAAATGCTCGAAAATTCTCAACTTTTAGTTAACACCGGATCGGTCACGAATCTCCATAACTATTCTATTACTTACAATTTTATCTTATGAAACAGAAAGAAAAAAAAAATATAAAAATCACAAAAAGTAATTAATAACTTCGGGGCACTTTGGCGGATCTGCTTTTCCTGTTCAAGCTGGTTAAAGGTATCGTCAGTTGTCCACGAGTTCTCGAGTTGATTAATTTTTAAGCTCCTACGAGATCTTTTAGTTCTTCGCGAACTTCTCTCACGCATCGCTGTACATCTGGTTTCCCAGTTCTCGGCCCGCTAAACCGTATATCCTCTATTGCGAATTATTTACTAGAAGTAATTAATTCGCTTGGAAATTCTATTGTCAAACTTCTACAAATCTTTGTAATACCTCGCTGTTGTTTGCGATTCTTGTAGTTGACATACGTTGTAAATTATGTAGACTAACGCGACTTATCCTCGTTATCTTATAATAATTTTCTACCTCGAATCGTGAGCATTTATTTCTCCTAATTGCGTCACAGTTCTAACAAACGGACGATGTATTAACCGGAATACACGAATCCTACAGTCTAAAAACAACCTTCCTCTTCCATTTTCCGATGATAATTATCTCTCGAATCGTTTCCAACATATTCAGCTAAATCCTCCGTGGAATATTGAAAAAGCTGAAACACATCGGCGCGATTAATCTGGTAACAAAGAGTGGCTGATGGAAGGGGAAACAGGGTGAATCGGTCGCCTTCGCCGCGAATGGACTTTCCACGTTAACGTCGCAATTTCCTGCTGCATTATGCAGAATGCACACGCGCGTGCACGCCTCGCCATGCCGGAAGCGGCGGTAAATCGGATCCCGAGGCCAGACGATACATCGCATCCCTGTGTATCGTAGCCTCTCTCTCCAACTTTTTCGTGTAAATAATATCGTAAAACGATGCGGCGCGAAATCATAAAGTTCATCCGGAACGAGAAGTTGCGGTCTACAGTCTCGTGGTTTTTCTTCGTTTTCGCGTGGTTTCTTCTTCCATTCGTCGATCGATCCATCGAAGAGGAGGCATCGAAGAGCCGGTATCGAGAAAGAGCGGAGCGCAACGCATTTATTTTTCAAGGGCAAAATTTATGTATGACACCGTCGCGATGGATGCTACGCCGAGATAGGATTCGTGCTCATCGTCGAGCGTTATCGATTTAAAGCGAACGCCGATGTAGCCGACGCTACGAGTCCTTCGCAAATTCGACGGAAGACAGCATCGTACACGAGGCGACAATTGACCGTTTGCAGATATTCTAAGACGCGAACAACGGATCGGGAAATTGGTGTGTCGAGCGTCGTTCGATTCGGAGGAAAAAGGCCGCCAAACACGGGACGAACAATCCGTGTTTGGACGGAAAGTGAAGGAACAGAAGTTACTTTGAAAGGACGACGTTGGTGTCTGTTTTAGGAAGACAAACAGCGAGGAGACTCGACAAACATCGACCAGAGAAATCGAATTATACCAGGCTTTTGATAAACATTGAGTTGAAACGAAGTTCATTGGAAATTATCGAAGAATCGAAGAATCGTGTGAAATTTAAGACAAGCGAATGACCAACTCACACGCAACCTACTTTTCCGTACTTCCTTCAACTCCATCCTCGTTTTAAATTTGTCACCGGCGAGGAATTAATTAACCTACTAACCAAAGCAGAACGACGCAGACGCTCGGGAAAAATCAACCCCAAAACGTCTGGCTCGATCTGCTGCGATAAACGAGTCGACCCGTGCACGACCTTTCGAACGCCACCGTCGTTCCGCGTCCAAAATAAGACGACGACAACGACCGTGTTTGGAATTTTAATTGAGAACACGCCAGATACGCGTTGCAGCGCGGCTCGAGAATCGATCTAAAAATACGAATGTACACATGCGGTTGATTGGTGTTCCTTTGCCACTGACCTTGGCGAACCTCTCCTGCGTATCGAGGATTTCGATGAAGAGCGACACCTTATCGTCGACTATCTTGAATCCGTTCCGTGGCTGTGCCAGCAACTGTTGTATCGCCTGCGAGGTGGTGAGCGGCGTGGCCGGGCTGGTGGCCGGCGTGGAGCTTCTGGTTCCGGTGCTGCCTGTGCCACCAGAGCTGCTGTTGTGCAGATGAGTGCACCCGAGGAAGATCGGATTGCCATTAGGCGAGACGCCGCAATTAAACGGGCGAAACGGTAGGCCGTGAAACGTCGGGCTGGGTCTGGGCGCGGAAGCACGGAGAAGAGATTGCGCAGACGGCAAGGACAGACGTCGCGTGGCAGTCTGATTCTGTTGCTGTTGTTGTCCCTGCTGCGTCTGCTGTTGAGATCTCGAAGGGGACTTGAGAATCTGATAATCGCTGGCGGCAGATGGCAAAGATCGATAGCCAGAATCGGAGGGAGAGGCCGGCGGCATCGGAGCAGTCTGCGGCGTGGTGGCTATGCTATGAGGCCTGGATCGTAACGCGGCGCCAGGTGTCCACGTGTTTGAATTACCGGGATTCGTTAGAATACTCAGAGCGGGCCCTTGTGACGTGGGCGTGGGTGGCTGGGGATGTGGCAGGGTCGAAGCGTACGCCCTGCGAGGTATGGGTTGGTGCAACACCATTCCAGAGGAACCCCACTGTATAGATTCGCCTGTTGTACGAGCGGACGATGGTACGCTGCTTGCTGATGTTGCTGGAGCTGCTGCAGGCATGCCTGCTGAAGCTGTAACGGGTGTCGAGGCGATGCTGTGAGGCCGCCTAGGTACGGGTTGTTGAAGTTGCCCGTTCCATAAAGATTGGGGTGGTATAACGCTGCGAGTCGTGGGTCCCACTGTACCGTTGACGGATGGTGTACCGTTGCTCCGTGGTTCCTGTTGCCCGTTGACACCATTGATGCCGCCATTGTTGTTACCGCCGCTGGTGGATACAGATACTGGAGTACCGGCGACCGAATGGGCGCGCCGTTGTACCATCCCTGATACAACGGCGGCTGAACTTGGGCTTGGTGCGCCAACGCTGCTGCTCCACGATGACGGTGTTGTTGATCCTGGTGTGCCTGTTGATACTGTTGTTGCTGATGCTGGTGATGGTAGTGCTGACGTTGCGTTTGCTCTACCACCGAGTTGACCAAGGGAGTGGTGGACATTTGAGGAGACATGGTGGTATGGTGGAGTGGTAATACTATGAGGACGCCTCGGTGCTGTTGGTTGGGGTAGACCGTTGGGAGTAGAGCGAATTTTATTTGCGCCGGATGCTGGTATCGGAGCTGGTGGGGTGTACAATGGGAATCCGTGACCATTGTGACTCGGGCTACGGGAGGGCAACTGGTTGATCGGGGACGATTGTACGTTGTTGCGCTGTTGTTGTTGCTGTTGCTGCTGCTGTTGTTGTTGTTGCTGCTGCTGTTGCTGCTGTTGTTGGTGGTCGTTGACGACGGTGTTTGTTCGAGGCGTGGTCGCAGAATGTGTTGGGGCCGGTGGGGGCGGGGGTTCCAGCAAATTTTCAAGTTCTGCAGACAACGACCACGCTGAAGATAATGCTGATAATGGTGGTACTGTTGGTAGAGCTGGTAGTTGGACGGTGGTAGTGGCGATTGCTGAATTGCCAGCGGACTCGGAATTGTTGACTGCGCCGGCAGGACTTGGCGAAGCTGACTTGTTGACGCGTGCGGCGCGTTCACCGCCGACGACAGCGGTGACGTGCTGTAGATGACGATCATTCAGGCTCGCACGTCCGTTGACATTGCGATAGAAACCGGGACCCGGCGCTAGATTCAGGCTGGTCGGCTTCTGTTTCACCCCGCCGTTGGGCTGCGGAGACGAAGCGGGTTTCGGTTCGCCCATTTGGGTTTTAGCGGCGTCAGGACACGACCGACTAGGTGCCCAGCTGCACGATCATCGTCGTGTTCCTCTTGCCAAGGTAAATCTTCGAATATCCGCTTTAAGATCTGTCGCGCACTCTTTAAATTTTACAGATTCCACGCGATCGAAGCGAAATGCATACCGCTCGATTCGCGTTCGACGAACGAGACGCAAGTTCGACGCTGGCGTGCGTCTTATCCTAAAACGCGTCACGAATTCCAAGATGCTGCTCGTTGTCCCGAAGTTCCCAGACGATTCGCGAACCAGCTTGTGCACATTTCGCGCGCGACATGTTGTCCCACGCGTGAGCAAATCGATAATCTCCTCGTTGCTCGTCGTCTATCTTCAACGCGTTCAAGTCTTTCTTCTGTCGTTCACGTTGCAAAGTCCGCGACCGATCTCCATTTTCATCCACGATTCTCTTCTTTCATTGGTCGACGCGTTCCAAGCGACAGGTTCCTCTCTCTCTCTCTCCCTCTCTCTTTCTCTTTTTCTCTCGTCTGTCTTTAACAAGTCGAATATTTTCCCCGATAATTCGTTATTTCGGGTCGATATTTATATTCGTTCCTTGCATCAGTCGATAGACCAATGAAGCTTTGTCTCGCGTCGCCAGAGATCGTATAATATTTCGAAATAACATTTGATTAATTGTATGCCGACGAACGGTAATTCAACGCTCGGAATTCTCGCGTGAATCGATCGTTATTAATTACTCGTCGATTGTTACTGGAATTAAAGTGCGAACTCACGACCATTATTATATTTAGAGTGCTTGCTCGTTAGTCGGATGATGTTCCGATACGTAGATTCGATCTTTCCAGTTTACGAATATTCCTCCGTTTCTCTTTTCCTCCCTTTCCTCTTTGTGCTTTTTCTATAAATCTCTCTCAACTGAGTTTTACATTCACCGTGAACAACGGTATAAAAATCTCTCAAATATATTATATATATATATAGATATATCTATGTAATATCGAAGATTCTCGTACAATAAATTTTCACTATAACGACAACGATCGCTAAATTCTTCTAATAATGACTTTTAATAGAACCTCGATCTACGATGATTGCAGGATGCGATATATTTCGACTAGGAGAACGAACAAACTCTTTTTCTCTATGTCAACAACTCGTTTACTTCTTCTCGCTACAACGCCTTCTATCAGTCGTACAACGAATAACTAGGAAATCGTAACCTGTCGTTCGAGTCTACCTGGAGAGCACGTGGTAGATTGTGCGAAACACCGCACCGTGACTTTGATCGACGATCAACCGGCGATCGACACTACGCGTCTACAACGAACGACACTGCGAGGATGCTTCTTCTGCTCTACTCCTTTTAAATCGCTACTTACTTCCGTTCACTTTGATCAAATTTCGATGGAGTCCCGTCGATGTTTACTTCTCGTTGAAACTCTCGCGGCGAACAGAGATGTGGTTCGCGGACGCGCGCACTAAACACCAGCCACCACCCGTACACGTACGCAGAGACAGCCGTATACGCACCGAACGTCCGAAACGAACGGAGAAACTCTATCGACTGGTGGTCGATGATACGTCGACGCTTTCCCCGATTCCTTTCGGTTCGACCCTTTTGCTCGACCCTCGCTATTGTACTCGTCGAATCTCCATCGCGAAAGGATCATCCGTCTTCTTCGATCCGTCGCGCCTTTCGATCCTCTCGATATTCGTTTCCATGTCGAGCGATTCCGACTTGCAGGCCGTGTGTATCAGTACGACGAATCGTTGCCTCGGACAAACACAGCATCTAACATGGTCGACGAGCACCGATCGCGTAACGCTGATCCTCCTTTACCATGGCCGGTCGAACGTATCCGAGTTTAGGCCGTTTCAGCGTCACCAGCATGGCTCTCGGCGACGAAGCAGCAGCACTTCCGGTCGGAGAGCAACTGAACGGGCCGCGCGATGTCTTCGCCGGTATAAACCGCGTGAGTTCAATGTGCGCGGGTCAGGAATCGAAGAGGGAAGTTAGGGACAGGAGGTCAGTCGGGTGAGACTGACGCGTGGCTGCCGTGCCGGGGGCGGAGTGGCGTGTTCCTCTTTGGAATACGGCGGGATTCGAGCCGCGACCAACCGCACGCCTGCGCCTCGCGGCCTACTGTTTCTCTCTCTGTCTCGTCTATCTCATCTCCCGACGATCTCTCTCATTCGCCCGTTCTCCCTCATTCCTCCCACTTGTCCTCTCTCTTTGCTGTTCCCTCAGGAACATTGGTACAGCCCTGCTATACCCTCCTATCCCTACTCGTAGCTCGTCCAGCCTCAGCCTCTAGCTCTCGCTCTCTCTTTCTCTTTCTCTCTCTCTCTCTTTCTGCCCAAGTGTTGCCTCTCTCGTCTCTTACTCCGCGAGGCTACGATGCCTCGTCGACGTTGACAACGATGACGACGCTGACGACGACAACGAACACGTTGATCTTCGCGCCTGTTTCTTCTAGCCGCTAAGCCGACGACGCGCTACCGTTTCTCTTTCGCGAACCACTCCAGACGGACGACGATACAAAGAGAGAAAGAGAGAGAGAGAAAAGGGATCAGCGTGGTTGAAAAGGGTTGCAAAGAGCGCGATAAAGAAAGCACAATCCGTTTGTAGTTTTCTTCAAAGACGCTTCGTGGACATCAGAGGCTGGAGAACGACTCCTACGATCGTAGGCGTATCCATCGTCAGCTCCTCTGTTTCTCGCGTCTCTTTGCTTTTCCTCTTTTCAGCCTTTTGCGCTCGACTTGTTTTTTCGGGGACGGGCGTCGAGCCGACGCGACCATTAATTCCGTCTCATTGATCTCCAGTTCGCGTCGGAGCGTTTTCACCGACGTTTTCTTTCGACCTGGTTTTTTCTAGCGACGCGCAATTATTCGGATCACACGTGTGTGTCCGCGCTTCGATGTTTCAGTACGAGGACGAACGCGAAGGCGAAAACGGACAAGAAAAAGGGCAGAACGAAAGGTACCATCTGTGGATACCAGGGCACGCTGCTCTTCCGCCATCCATTCGCAACCCTTCCTACCCCTCTAAGCCTCGGTTCTTCCGCTGTTTCCCATCGTTCGTCGCCCTCTCTGTTTATCCATCTATCCCTTCAACGCGATGCGATACGAGCAACCTTCTTTTCCCGATCTGGCCACGTTTTGCCTCGACAGACCGCGGTTCGATGATAACGGCACGATTAACGCAGATATGGTGGCGAGTTTGCCAGGAAACGCGTTACTAGCAGTTGCAGAGACACCCATGCTATTTTATGTCCCTGGAGGATTGGATCAGAGCACAGCGTGTATGGTGGCGTTCGCATAAATATTATCGGGTTATTGGCCTTCTAATTCCCACTGCTGCAGTTTTATGACACCCGAGCTGACTGCGACGACGGGTATTTTAAGATAGAGCGATTTACAACGGATGTACCCGCGTGGGCTGATGAGTATTTAGGAATGCGGATCGAGATTTAGAATTAGTTACGTAGTTACATTATTGTGGATCTCTTGGACACTCTTGTGCAAGAGTAATTGCGAAACTGGAGGTTGTCGCGTGAAATGATACTCGGAAGAGATATCGCTCGAGAGCGGTCCGTTGATTTTGATGACATTTCGAAGGTTCATAGCTCAGTCAAGAGACAGTTTCTCATCGCCAAAATATCGGCGACTGTCGACAAGGCAAAATATGCGTTGAATATTTTTGGCCAAATTATAAATCTGCAAGATCTCAGTAAAATAGATCTATCGCGTTTAAGCGGTCTATAAAGCATTCATTAGCTTCGACCATTGTACAAGGAATGCCAAATTAGTATATATAATTACGAAAGAAATTATTAATAACACCATCGGGTGTTTCGTAGTTTCAACATCTTGAATTCCGAGTCACACGAACGCAAGCGGCCGTTCAAACATTCCCAGCTTCTCTTACACTCGCCAGAAACAAAATTAACACTTTCTACATCGCTGCACCAGATCCTGTAATATGAAACATCTAATTTCTTGCAGAAACCAATGCTTAGACCTTTAAGCGAAGCTTGACCAAACACACAGGCACGTAACGATCGTGAATCGAATTTCAATCAACGAATTGAAACAGATGTCGAAGCTTAATCTCCATCTTAAAATTCCTACGTGTAATTACGAAGCGCAATCGGAAGTCGCTTGGCTACTCTCGCGTCTACCGCATTGCCGCCACGAGGAAACGTTAGAGAATCGACGAACAGAGGACGGGGAACGGCTCTGAACGAGTTAGTTGCGGGAGCCACAGTTGCTCGGGCATTCGCGTAAATTCGAAAGGGGAACGTTTGCAGAGTCGCAAAATACACGGAAGACCACGGGAGGGGATAAAGCAGATTAGGAGACACGTTTGTAATAAAAGGACCGAGTAAATCGACGTTAAGGGAAAGCCAGCCAACGTTTCTCGCTGGACGTTGGAATTTCTTAATTTTTTGCCAGCCGAGTTTATCCGCGACCGCGAATTCTAGCTGGGCGAGAATTTCTAGCGAACTCGTGGAACCGGACGGTTGTTTGACCATTTCGTTCCACGGTTTTCCGAATCTTCCACGACTAGATATTAAAAGTGACGAAAATATGCGAAAAATAAGATTATGCGTCCCGCGGGGCGTAATCAAGCTCTCCCTCTTTGTCTCATTCTATCTTTCTCTTTCTCGTCAGACTGGAAAGCTACTGGGTAAAAAATAGTTCGTATTTTCGAGAGACGCAAGGTATAATGAAATTAACCGACAGATAGAAAAATGATCTTTTTCTTCTTAGCTTTTAAAAAATTCCCGGTTCAGATGCGATTAGATAGTTAGAACGTGATAAAGTATCGGTTTAGAAGATTATTTACAGAGATAAGGAACACGTCTCGTTCGATAATTACACATTTCTTTCATATTCCTAATACTATGTTACTGCCTGAAAGCGTATCGCGATACTTATGAATATTTTTCCTGTATTCGTTTCCGTTTTCGAAAAAATACCCTCGTACCATTCTTGCGCCGGGCTCCTCAAATACGATAATGATCCGTAAACTGTCAAACCATTTTACCGGCAGAACGCAAAAGTTTGATCGATGAAGATGCGATCGAATCACACGGAACGAAGATCCATCGGCAGTGATGAAACTCGATACGAGAGTAAGAAAAGTAAGACACAGGTCTTATCCGGTATGTGACATGCAAATGAAAGTCTACACTATTTTCACGAACAGCCGAGCAGTATAAAATGAACCGCGTACCCGATGCCTGCGAGAAACTCTCGATATTTCATAACTCGTGTAGCGTTTTCCGTTTTCAATATAACTGCGCCTCTGTGCTCGACTTCTGTCACTACCACGTTGTAACGTATCTGCCGAGCAGGAAATGCATTCCTGTACCAACGATATCCAGAAAAAGTTTCTCCGGACTCGGTGCCAAACTTTTCGCATAAAGGGATCGTCAACACCGGGGGACGTCTCAACTTCACCAGCAACATATTTCGCACCAGAAAGAAACACGTATCGTAAACCTCTCGCTTTAATTTCTTTATACCATTACTCGGCACACTTTGAATAAAAATCTAATAAGAATTCAACCTACGGAACTGATCCTCTTAGAGGCCAAACTGTCCAATTGCATTGTTTATCAATTTCTCAATTTTATCACACGAAGAAACAAATCACTTGCTTCCACGAGTTCGTTTATTAAAAGATAACGACGCAAATAGCAAATTTCAAGATAAATTTCGAAAATAATACGTATCTGCGATTCTAAACGCAATGTTTGCTCTTCGATTTATGAAATCGATCAATGTAGCTTCCGAAGGCCTCAGTTTCCTCGTCTCTCGTGAAGCATAGTCGATGCGTTCAATTAAAAGAATAAGCTTTTACGTGTACATAAACTTTAAAAGTGTTCCTAAATTTGTTATTCTCCTTTTATAAAACTTCATTGCTCCAACTTCGACTCTAAAAAAAAGAAATCCACCTCTTACACAATAATATACCGTATTAAGTGTAATATCCCTGGAGCGCAGCAATTCTATCTTCAGAGATCAACGTTTTAAAATTATATTATATTAAAGAATTATATTTCCAATCATCGATCAATGCTATCGATGTTCGCTTACGCTGTTTCATCTAAACATTCTCGGTATTAAAGTACAGACACAAAAAAGCGCGATATAACAGTTTAACGCAAGTGAAAGATCGTGAAGCAGTTAACCGAGTTTGGAAATCGCGGAGGCCGGGTTGGTCTGGCGCCAAAATCCATTACGGTAGCGCGGGCAAATTATGCCGCAAGACGCTGGCTTGATGCACGCGGCCACGCTCCGCTTCCGCAATTTCCAGAGAACGATCGCGGCGGTCGAGGGTGTTCGACGTTAGACGCAACTTCCAACCAATGGATACAAATGGTATCGACGCGAGCCACCCAAAAGTTATTCGATCCGGCGGCTCGCGTCCAACGAAATTACCGGAAGTTCCAACGAGACACCAACGTAGCAGTTGTTGGCCCCCAGCCGAATAAATCATTTGGGCTGACACAAAAGCGAGGCGATAGCCGGCACGTAGCCCGTGTGAATTGGCCGGCAACAAAAGGAAGGAAGAAAGCACGGAAAGATGACGAATTTCGTCCCGTCTGAAGAAAACTGCCGTTGCGTTGAATACCCGAGATAATATACTTGCCATAGGCTGCATATATGCACACTCGACACGCGGCCCAACTATTTCAGGAACGAAGAATTTCACTCGTCGCTTCAAATAGACAGACTCTGTAAAAATAGAACTCTAATGCGCGCGGCAGAGTTCTCATGCGAGAACACGAGTGACACGCGAGAACTGAAATATTGTTTTCAAAGTTGCTCCGACATCTTCGTCCGAGTTTTGTGGTTCGTAGTTTTAATTCAGACAAGCTTGTCCTCTGTTATTTCGCTCCTAATCTTTTGTTGCTAACGTTGACACTCGAAGACGCTCAGTTTACAAAAAGTAGCAAATTGTATTGAATTAAATTATGACTGCGCTGTTTCGAAAGAATAGAAAAAGATGAATGCTCTGTTATCTTTGGAAATTCTTCGATAAGAAATTTTGTCGAATAGATAATAAAAATTAACAGACGATAAATTCGATAGAAGCATGATTGGAAAAATGATTGAAAATTTCTCTTTAGACATTTTATTATAGATCCTAAATTTTGTAGAAATAGTTCGCGTAAAAATTCACAAAAGAATCAGCCAGTTACCATTTGCCAATAGAATATCTCCGTTAAGAACAGCAACATTCGCCGAACAATGAAGACACTGGGCTTTACAGGAGTACAAAAGATTATAACGAACGCATGGAAGATTGTATTGTGCAATGTCTATAGATAAAGAAGAAAGGAAATAACGAGAAACTTGGTGAACACGATCTACAACGTACTGAGACAATCCGAAGTAGTAGCAAGTCCTCTGGTCGTGCGGTCTGCGGTTAGCAGAACGCGGAGAGTCCAGTCAACTAATACGATGTACTACCACTTTATTAAGCTGCAGAATCAGCAGCAACCTAGTACAAGCGAATCGGAAGTGGTCCTTGGGTGGAATTCGTTGTCCGCACGACGCAACATCGAGAATTTCTACCATGGTAACGCGTAGTTCAAATAAAATCAGCTGGTAACGATATTTCCTACGGACAGACAATTTCGTAAATTGCACGATGAAAACACGCCATGGTGTAAAAGCCGGCAACTAGATTTCTTAATGAATTTATATATAAACTGGATGAAAAGTGACAATTGTCACGGGAATAAATGGGAGGAGAACGTCGAGAACAAATTGCAGAATTTGTACTATATCAAATATACGACATTGATGAAATAAACCAACAAACATAATAGAAATATTTTATACGACACATACTTTAATAGCACTCTTAAATCATTCTAACAAACCTACCATTATACAAATTTATTTGAACTCTATTTTGCTACCGATATACAGTAAGAAATGATTCTGAAACAACTTTGCAATGATTTCCAAATAACCTTGGTGCAATTTCTTCATCGTCTTAAAACTACTTTTACACGATCTTAAACGTCGAATTACCTTGTAGCTACTATCAAACATCACCGAATAATCTTCAAATATTTCCATAACATCAAAATTCTCTTTCTGCTTCGCGATATTATCGTCTGGCAAAAGCACGACGACACTTTCGTCGTTTAAGAGTAAACAAAATGATCAGGAGGCACTAAGTACTTGCGAAACCAGATTTCTGTTCTAAGGACCGGTAGATCGATTTCGTAGACAGACTCTCTCGCTAGGAAAAAAAGCAGGTTGGAGGTTCTTTAACGGTAACGCTAATTAAACCGGGAGGACAAAGAAATTGGCGGCAAATTGGCCGGCTCCCGGTAGAGTGCTCGAAGACAGAACGCAGTTCGAAATTTTGCATACCCGGCATTGTGCACGACGGACAGAGTATTAAAGCTGCAAGTAACACGCGGGATTAGCCGAGCAAACGTTGGCCGAGTTGCCACAATGGGTTCGTTAGCAAGTACACGCTAACCGTGGTAGACAGGAAGCGGGAAATGAAGAGAACGAACAACAAGGAACCATCGAAGCCTCTTACGCGCCTCGATCCGCAGCTCGTTTTCCACCATCAATGCCCTTTTGAAGACAATTCTTGCTACCGTTGCTGTTGCTCGATTTCGCCAACGCAATTACCATTCTCTAAATCTGCCTCGCTTCGTTTCAGATCCAAACGACGAACAACGACGAACGTTCTCTTTATATCTGTTCCCCTTTATATTTTGTTATAGGATTAAGTACGGTTAGGATTTCAAGAATTAATAGACGATATTTGTTCATTTAATAATACGTTGATTATAATTTAGCTTTGTGGGATAAATTCAACAACTCTTCTATTTAACGTTATCCTCAAAATAACCTCATTACTTGCCTATTATTTGATTTATCATGCAAACGTACAAATCAGATATCAATCAATCTACGACCAAATATACCGAATCATTAAAACCCCTAATTATATCAACAGAGCCGGACACTCTGTTTAATTCTACCCGTATTCTATCCACGTAAATTCTAACCCGCGAAATAACAGTTTCAATTTACACGTTACTCGATCACACACGTATTCATGTAGAAAACCGAGACTGGATACGTTCGAAGGTTTGACCAACCCCTACGAATACAACCAATTTCCTCGCCTATCTTGACAAGAATAAGAAACCTCGAAACGTAATGTACGTACGTACGTAGCGGTAGAGCGCAGTCAAGTAAAAAGGAAAAGACGGAGCAAGAATCCAGGAGTCTAAGTACGAGGTTACGCCGCCGCGATTCTTCGCGAGGTTAGGAGTGCTCTGGGCTGTAGCGACCTCGGCCGAGTATTTTTGCGCGGAACGAGTGGCTTTGTGAAGAAAGAATGGCCGGAGTAAGTGCTCCCGTGAAATATGGGTTACCGAGTTAAGAGCGAGGGAACAGGGGGACGCTCGCTTTAATGATACATCCGGGTTCGCTTCTTTCGCGAAATCCCCCTCAATTAAATTTCACCCTTACGGATCTCCGCGTTTGCCATCGTCTCGGCTCCATCCTCGTCTCTTTCTCCGATCGTCGAGTCGTCGACTCACTTGCAGAGCCTCGGTAAAGTGCCACGAAGAGATATCAATCCGATAGGAATCCTGAAAGGCTGCGCGCCCTTTTCTCTCCGACGACGCCTTTCGTCGGATGCCACCGGGCCGATGGAAGCCCGCGGCTTTTTCGATGAAAACATTTCGAGAATATGACGCTCCGGGATATGGAACGTCCTCCTAACCCGACCGGCAACGATTCTTTGATTTACGCGATTATCGATGGCACTGGTGCCTCCGCGGAAATCAGATTTACGAACTTGGGGAAGTTCGACTTGTTGCGATCCTTAGAAGGCTTGAGAAATTCAGATGCAGACGGATAATATTGCTTAATTGCCATTCGATTTGGATGAAAGGACAATTTCCTCTATTCGATGTTTGTCGAAACGTGAATTGACAATGCACGTACATTGAAATTTTACGTTGAAGTTTATTTAAGAGTCGAAAGTTTCGTTCGTTGAAACGAGAACGCGATTGGGATCTAAGAATTCGCAGACCGCAGCGGGGTTAATTACAGAAGCTTCTTTACAGGACTTAAATAAAATTGGCCGTCGTAAACGTGAAACGTAGGGAAAGAAAAGCCTGTAAACCCGTATAGAATCGGAGCGAACGAAGAATTAAATTTCCCTTCGTCGAAAACTTCAGGATTAATTCTACTCGACGAGCATTTTGCGGAATGATATGCCAGCTTGTAGATGCGCAACAAGCCTTTGGGCAGGTTAGTTCGAAACCGTAGGACCCTTTGAGGGAATATACGGCTGAACTGGCTAAAAGAAAGAGGAGCTACATATTTGAGAGCATTTTTGAAAAGAGCGAAACGACAGGTCTGGCAACCGTATATCGGTCAGTCGGTTCGTTACGAGTCATTTGTACAGAGAGATCCGCTTTAATCCAACGGAAATCTCATATCATCCATTAACGCCTAATTGAAATTCTCTTTCGACCGAATGAATCCAGGCCTGTTCTGCCAACGAACACGCGTTCCACGCCGAGTCACCGTGTACGACGATCATATTTTACACCAAGCTCGTCCGATAGCCGATCAATTATAATTTACGACTATCTCGTAAAAGATAACGATTTGCGACAGGGACTTGACTGGAGATTAAATCTTAGTCGAACCGCTCAAGATCGAATGGTTTTGACTTCCTCGGAATGGAAACCGCTTGGATACGTGACAAACGAGTACGGTTTTCCACGTGTTTTAGATCTGATTTATCGCGTATCGGTGTAGCTTAAGGCCCGGTGTAGACGTACCGTCTTTTGCCATTTGTTATCTCGCTGCGATCGTGCGTCTCTCTTCGCTTTCCCAATTAAAAACAACGAAGACAAACGTACGATAGCAGCGAGATTGCATCGAGTCTAAAGTCGAGGAGAGAAACACGTCGACGATTCGAGTGGTCGTCGAATACGTCTATCCGACAGAATCGACGTTCCCATTGAATCGAATTAACACCGATCGTTATGCGGATAGTCTCATTATGTAAAGTGCGTTGAGAACGAAGCGGTTATTAATTGGTCTGCCGAGAAATGCAATACGAAACGGTCGCGAAATATGTCACTGACATTCTTTGCTTACCTATAAGAGTTCGCTCTAGCACCATGTCTAGCATAAGAACGTGTGGTAATTTGTTGCGTCTTACCTGTAACAAAGAGAGGCATGCCATTAGTATTTGTTCAACGTTTTGCACGAAGGGAAGATTAATCTTCATTTACTTAGCCGAACAAGTTCCATCGAATATTTGTAAAAAGGTTAAAACACGGCCAAGTTTCTTTTCAAATTTTTCAACTTGCATTTTCTTTGATCGAAAACAGGCAAATGAAATAGCGTTTCAAATGGAACTCATTCCACCGTTGTTTATCACTCTAAATTTTAAACGACAAAATTATTCGTGCTAATGTAATACCCAGCGACTGGAACGGAAGAAACTGCCTTCATCACAGTTCCCATAAGAACCATCTACTCCAGCCATTTCTTTTATCTGTACCATCAAAATTCTATCAAATCACGATCGATTATCCCGCGAATAAAACTACAAAGAATCGAGGAACCGACGAGTTTTCTATCTCGTCGCCGCTATCGAATAACAAATACTTCGCTATCCGTACCGGAACGGCCATTGAAAGCAACGTGCAGGGAATCTATTAGCAACGTATGCAAATAACAATGTAACATCAATGTTATCGTCGATGCTCGCAGTAATACATGTCACGTGTCCCTGGATTAACCGAAGCTGAATGCCTCCAGGCGACGCAATAATCTAATGACATCCCTGATACGACCGTGATTAAAGAGCCGCAATATTCATACCCGTCACGCGTTCCCCCAAAATATTAAATAACGCACCTTCCCCGTGCTTCCGTGTCCTCTTTTGAAACAAGTTTTTCCCTATTTCTAACGCTGCCCTTAAAAAGTAATGGAAACTAGAAGTTCGTATAGAAATTTACTTTTGTTCGGTCCGATGAAAACTTAACTCGTCCATGATAATTATTTTTAATATAAATAAGAAACAGACAGAGAGGGATAGGGCTAGATCTCTGTAGGATTAGTTCGCGTATTCTGAATAATTAGTAGATTTACTGTCGTCGATTGAATCGGTTAGAACGTTTCGACAGTGCGCTATAAGCGCATTTTTTTCTGAAATGTCACTGGCCGGTAATGAAACTGCCACTCAACGGTGTTATTGTGGACGCGACCACGAAAGGGCGGTGAATTTCTTGAAGCCAATTACTACGTCGCGATCAACGAAACACGGCGAACAATTGCAACGGAATGAGAAGAGGAGGGAAACTGTGCAGCTTCAACGTGAATTCTTTCGCCCAGCTTTTTTTTCCCTCTCTTTTACTTCGCTCTTTTACCGCCTTCGCTTTTCCCACCCTCGTCGTTCTTTCTTTTCTTGTTTGTTCGTTTCACAGAGAATGTTGGAAGCTCGCGAGCCAAACAAGCCGAAGAAGGAAACGAAAGAATTTCTCGAGATTAATTGCATTACAATTAGTACGCAATGTTGTCGAGAATTACGGGCGAGGAAAGAACGTCCCGTAAAAATATATCGCCCGCCCTCGTGAATCATTTACTCGAGCTTGGTCATTGTACTCCCGTCGTGCGGAGAAAAGAAAACCCGTTGAGCAGCGTTCGCGTTTTTTGCCAGCAAAGACAGTTCGTTGAACAGGGGGAGGGTTTCTAACGACAGCAAAAAAGTATCGAGCATCCCTCTTTTACGCGACCGCGAGTACCTACCATCCTCGATCGAAAATTACTTTTGCGGTTACGCGAAGTTTCTTCATCCTTCATCCGCCGTACGTTTTCACGAAACTCAACGCGAACTCAGTCAGGTTCGGGATGAAACTTTGAACCGAAAATTGTAAGAAAAAGATGACTCTAAGGAAACATTGTAAAGAAGCAAAGAATTCAATGGTTCGCTGGATTAAAATAAATCAGTTTAACTGAAGTAAAAGATGTTAACCGTTAAAAGTAGATGTTCTTTCAAAATTTGTCACATTTACGAGTTGCTTTCAATTCTTTCATAAGATCAATCACGCGCGTGGCATCTAATTAGGATCTCGCCTTTCCTATACCTACCAAAGTTTTCTTAAACCGTCTTAAACAAAGTCGTTCGATTCGGTCGTTTAACTAAGGTCTGAAGTAAACCAAAAGGTTTCCTAAACTAAAAAATGTCATCAAACTGTGTCAATCGTACTTATAGCGCCACAGCAACTTTATTAGCGATTTTTTCTATTTATTCTTTTTAACTATCGAATGTCCATAGGAAACAATCGTCGAAAATTTCGCTAGATACGCTACCGTATCAGCGAAAGCCATTTCTGCACCGCAAGTTGCAACAGTTGACCTGACCAAACCACGCAGATATATTCACTTAGAACATTCGAATAACCGACACGTGTGTTCGTGTACAGAGCAAGCTGAAAGAGCCCCAACGGACGCGATAGAAACAGTATCGTTCAACTCGAAACATCCGACTGGATCGTAGTAACTGAATTTTTCCAGCGAGTCTTCGCGTCTGGTAATCGGAGTCCGCATAAATTCCGAGCGTAGATACGCGAAACGGATAAGAAGAGCGCCGGTTGCCGCATAAATCTCGTTTGGAATTTTTCATTTCCGCGATGGCGATCGGTTTCACACAAAGATGTCTCCCGTATCCGACATAAACTCTCGATATAAGATTTTCCTCCCCGCGGAGTAAGCTGTAATTCCGTCGTGGATCGTCCAACGTTTAATTCCACGCGCAAATCCGCCAGCCTAAGAATTACGTTCGTCGATTCATAACCTGCCATTTTGGCGAACGAAGATTCTGATAATGATTCTAATAATTCTCCGATTCGGAGGGAACATTTTTTCGGCAGGATTTTTATAAAAATTTCATCCGTACATTCGTAGAAGAGATATTAGATACCATGCATCTGCATTGGTTTACTTGAAATGTTTTTAAGGTATTTCGTTATGTTCATTATCGCGAAACAAATGAATAATTTTTACGAGAGATTGAAATAGGAGCATTGTTTTAATCAGTCGAAATGAAATCGGAATAATATACCGGATATAATGATAATTCATATCCTCCGGAGGTGTACATCACTATGCCGATACAAATGGGCTGGGTACGAAGACGAATTTTCCATAATTAAACTCGCACACGTGCGTATAAATCTAATTCGCCAAAACGAAAGTAACGCGAACGCGAGAGTGTGACGTTTATACGATGGTCAGTTAACGCTATCATTTTATCCAACCATAGTCATCTTCGCGTAACATGGAATAATCCGAATCTACGCGTATTAAAAAGAAAGAAGAAAAAGAAAAAACGGAAGAAGAGAAAAGCAAGAACGAAAGAAAGAAAGAAGCAGTAGAAAAAAATCGAATTTCGTTTCGTCGGTGGGGCCAGCGAAAAATCCGTGAATTTCAGGTCTGATAGGAGTGACACGCACCGGACACTGGACTAAAACCGAAATAACAAGAGACACGAGGCCTGTAAAAAGGAAGGTCGCGTTATCGCGCGCAAGTACAAAGCTGAGCCACCCCCTTTCATCGATATTCGCGCGATTGTTCCGCTCACGGCTGGTAGTTTCGTCAGAACGCTGATTTGACAGCTCATCTGACCTCTTGATTCGTTGTTCCGATTTCTTTTTTACACTCCCACTGTACAACGCATACACAGGGAAACCTGTGTCAAACTCACGTCGTCCCAATCCGTCCTATCCATCTCCATGGTGCCTGGTGCGCAACTGTACCGTGCTCGCCATTATCGAAGTCGCGTTTCCACCAACCAATCGACCAACCATCCTCGATCGGTACACATTTTATTTGCACGCCGCTTTCTCTCTATTGTCTATCGAATTTGCACATTTTTATGCTTCTACTTTACAATCCGATTCTATAGCTCTACGTTGAACAAATGGTTGGGTCAACCGCGTATTTTGTAATTTTTTAGGTAGACTTTGCTCCAAGTCGAACACTACCAGATCTCATATATCGATTTAGCTGTGTCTATCGTGTTTACGAATATCATAGTAGAAACACGTTGAAAATAGCTTCGCGTCCTCTTTCTACAAAGAAAAGCATCGACTTTTTCAATAAGAGCTTCTTTTTATATTTATATCTTTGAATAACGAGAGCTTTTTGTACGGTCATGATTGCGATTACTTTCAGAATACAGAGACTAAATAATGTTGCGAATTATCAAAATAAATATTATTCTTAAAAGAATCGACAGAAAAAAATCTATAGAAAAAGCTATAGCACGTAGACCGATAAAACAGCTCGAGGAGTTAACAAGCCTAATTTGTCTTGCAAACTTTTCGTTTTGTCGTGTACAAATTAAACATCTACGAATTAAACGTCTACAAGTCGAACAAGCTATGTACCGCAGAATCGAACAGATCGTATGAAAATCGGACGATCCAGACAGAAGCTCTATCGTTCACGCATCGACTCTGCTCGTCCCAAGTATAGTTATACGAAGATTTTGTTCGTTTACTGGGAAAACGATCGTTTTCTCGCCTCGTGTGCATCATTGAAACGACACGTGCCAAATGGACCGAAAACAGTTCGATTTTCGCGGTAATTCGTATTTACGAACAGAAGTCGACTCTCCAGCGATCGCCTGAACGAACATCGCGACCTTGTCGAGTATGTTTGGGAAACTCGAGAGCGGGGAAGTGGAAACATCGGAGCCAGGGAAACGAGAAAATGGTAGAGGTCTGCGAAGAACGGCGGAGGATATCGCGGGATGTAGGACGCATTCGAAAAGATAACGAATTAAATGGCATCGTAAAACGTTCTGTGCCTGAATCTCCGCGACTTTTGCGAATCCTGTTACACTGTCTTCGGGCTTATTTTTTCTCCTGCCTTTCCCTCAAGACATTTGAATCGAGTTTTTCATTTTCGTCTCAAGTTCTTCGTTTCTTAGAAGGAAAAATTTCACCGCTTTGATCGATCGTGACTTATACAAGAAACTGTACACAATTTCGTATGAAAAGTTGCGAATTCGTTTAAAAAAAATTCGAACAAAAACGCACAGTTTCGGTGAAAAATGTCCGTGTATTTATACGCTCGAAACTTATATTATCAACGCGAATTTCATCCGTCAAACGGATAGAAGATGTCGCGACAACTGGACGCGGAGCATCGACGAAATAACTCGGGACGGAGGCGATCCGTGGGGCTGGCATATTTGTTGCCTGTAAATTAAAAATGCATGGAAAATCGCGGAATACTTTCCGTGAGAAAGGCCGCGTAAAAAGAGGTCGTCGAACATCGATACTTCGAAAATTAAAATGTAACGCACGCGCTTGCAGCAGCACAGGTTGATTAATCCTTCAAAGGGATATAGAATAATACGTCGAGCGAATAGAATTCATGGAAACGATAAATCTCTGAATTTATGTCGCAGTCGCAAAGACTAATTAAATTATTGCCGATCTAATTCCCTTGTAACGATTAAATCCGAAGTGCCTTCGAAAATCATACACGCCATAACAGTATATTTTAATTGTGTTTCGAGCAAAGCTCATAAACACGTTTTATTTAGTATCTCGAGAGCTATTACACGTAGAAGAATAAAGCTAATAGCCGGTCGAGTTTTCCAGATACGAAAATAATAGAGACAGTCGCGTTAAACGATTTCCCAGGCACATGCTTCGTTCGTGACGAATCGTCGACACCAAAAAGAGAAATTCTTCGAAGGGGAAGTGTTTTTCAATTTAAAGCTCGACAGAATGGAAGAGGACGACGGTCGAAAGGGAAAATGGAGGGAAAAAGCGAGGAAGAAGGAGACAGGAAGACGAAGAAAGAGAAAGATACCGAGGGAGGGTAAACGAGGGAAAAACCGAGTGGTGGATCCTAGGCAGTCGTCGGCGGCAAGATTAACGACGGAAAGGCTTTAAAGCTCGCACGGGAGATAAATTAGTCTGTCCGGCAGGTGGCCTCGGTTTTTAGAAGCTGGCCACCGGCAGGAATTGCGGATGGGAACTCCTGCTCGCGAATCAAGACTACACCGTCGGAGCATCGATCGTTGCTGCTGAGAAACGGGCAATATCGCGGCCTGCAAAATGCTTCGCGCTCGTTTTACCCTCGAACGGTGCCCCCAATGGAAACGTCGATCGTTCCGATCGATCGAACATTTGAAGACGTCTGCTCGTTCGAATAATGGATTCCCGTACGATGGCGAATTTTATTGTTTAAAATGTCGTAATTGGATATCGTCGGTTCGACAGAGGAACGATGAAACTAGGAGATCTTCCCTAGGAAAGCAAAAATGATAATCTTCGCGGTAAATTTCAGGTAGAGATAGGTCACTCTTCTGGCAAACCGACGATCGAATAACGAAGTCAGAGATACATTGCCCACGTATAGCGTATTCGCGAGGTAGTTCACCAAACAGTCAATACGATGTTGAATAATACACGAAGAATTGAAAAATTAATGTTCGAAACGATCTATAATAGCACGAGACAATGATGAATAATTTGAACGATAAATATTTCATTCCAATTATCAAAGATCGATTTACACAAACGCCCGTATCTCCGATCCAATACGAAATCCAAGAACTATTGAAAAACCCGGAATAATATATCGTCATGGACAAGTACAGGAAGACGGAAAGGAAATGCATTGGAATCGAGGCGAGGAATTGGCTGGCAGGGACGGAGGAAACGCGCGAAATTACAGGAGGTGTAAGGACAAACGTGTTAAACGGAAACAGAAGGGCGATTGGAAGAAGCGTGGAGACGTTTCAAAGAAAATATCGAAACCGGTGTTCTCCCTTTGCCGGCCGATCGAAAAGGTTGTAAAGACTCGGAGGCAGCGAGACGAATAACGAATCTCTGGGCGCCATTAGTTTCGTATCGCAGACGATTGTCGATATCGAGGAGTCCGTTCGTTTTACAAGGAAGCACGAGGAAGGAAACGAGACTAGACGGCGAACGGGCTAAGAGAAAGGTCCGAGAAGATGAAAATCTGCCGGCTCGGCCGAGGAAGAAGAACGAAAGGAGATAGAAAAGGCACGGAAATATAACTGGACAAGATACGGCTGAATGACGAACGCCTAGAAATGACAGCTTTGATGTCGAAATAATTAAATTTATTGTTCCTGACCCGGGATGCATCCTATTAGTCTTTGTCTGAAGTTCGAGAAAGTTTTTAATGGACCTCGCTATAGTCAAATTTACTCGCTGCAAATTTGAAATTGCACCTTGATAGCTGTTCACGAATAGACTGGCACAAGGTGCAACAAGGTTGATTCTTTGGGTTGATTTTGAGCTTGTGCGAGAAATCTGGATATTCTATATATCGCCAGCTCTTGCAGAACCCCTCGACGATATTGCACAGTTACGTAGTTCTGCAACAATGCTGTACGTAGAAGATTGCAAAGATATCACGATGTATGCACGACATGCCGCGGGTGAAATATCCTTTCGACGATGTTGCAGTAAAGAGGGATATGTGTTTCGAGCCATTTATGACTAACGACGCAATGTTTCACGATCCTTGAAGGTACTCGCAGTTATTCTATGGAACTTGGAAAGTTTACATACAGTAGAATCTTACTCTTTACTAGAATATACGTAGGATCGTTAAAGCGAATTCTATCAAATCGAAGGAATTCGCGTATTACCTTCGTCCATTTTTCCTATTAAATTCGATATAATCCTGTTACTTTCTAGAATTTAAAAAATATCATTTCATGCCAGAAAGGTGCAAGAGATAAATCGTCGACAACGTGCAAGGAAGCCCAGCGTTGCAAGGATTTTGCAAGACGATACACGACGAAACGGATATTAAAAACACCGTCCGCAGCTGGTGGAACGCTCTGCATTTTCGTAGAACTCGAGGAATCCTTAAGACGCCGCAACAATGTCGTTGGCATGATGGATGGCGAAGATTCCAGAGTTCGACGCGCATAAAGAGAACGGAAATTGAAAAGCTCGTTCCAGCAGAGGCCACCGGCAACCAGTTCGAATCGAACCCTTTAAAACTAACGTCGAAACTTGATGGCAGTCATCGAACCGCGTCGTATACGCCTCGAACGTGAGCTTGGCGACGTACCCCGATGAAAACAGCACGACTAACTCTCGATTCCAACGATGTTTCGTTATACCGTAAGAATCTCTCGGTCCTTCTGCAAAGTATCGACCCGGCGGAGGCAAATTGTATCATCTCGTGCACCGTTCTGCGTGACCAGACGAAGTTTCCTTTCCGATGAAAAGTATTGATGCAGTGAGACGGACGGAAGTGCAAGGTAAACGAAGTATTCACGTGTAGTGCTGACTCAAAGCGAGGGCTCTGAAAATCGTTATTTGTCGCGAAAACGCGTTTTCCTCGATTCATTTATTTCCATTCGAAAGGTAATCTTAATATTAAAACTAAAAGTTCGAATCGCTGAAAAATTCCAAAGAAAATTACCAACACAGAATTATCAATTCTCCGTTTCTACTTGTCAATTGACGAATACGTGCCGCAAATGTTAATACTAGAATAGTCGAGAAAATCAATTCGTAACTTTGGAACGTTTTCCTGTAACTCGTTTGTATTTACCAAAATCCCAAGATGAATCCCAATGCGTAATACTCGTTTAATAGAATATAAAATTCATCAATAATCATTATCAATTATCAAGGTAAGCGACCGGACGATAGACTGATAATTATTCGCGACGAGGAAATAAAACGTTTGGTGGTATTGGAATCGCGGGCGGATGTGTTCGATACAATTTCTATAGGACAACGTCCTGATGTCTTGTTCCTCTAGTCTGGCAGAAAAACCGCCACCAGATGTAGCAAACATTTTATTCGTGATAAAATGGAGCATCATTCGCTCTGTTGGTAAATGCGAATTTCTACTTGCATTGCGGATCGATGCGCCGGATTTCTCTCTTATGAATCCACCGTCCTAAATACAAAGTGTAATTGATCTCGATGGAGAACGCACAATCGTACCTTCGTTCGCTCCGTGTTCCACTTAACTAATTGATCGACACGCGTCGCATAATTAAAAATCACGACGAGCAGAATCGTGGAATATTAATAACTAAGATTAAGATACAGTGACCAAACTGTTCATCGATTTCTAATTGTTCGTAAAATGAGTTTACAAATTGTATTTTTGGGAATACGAATGATTTCTTGCGAAATATATAGTTTCCTTGAATTACCTGTGTTTTTACATATCTTCCACTTTTGATTTCTTTTTAATTTGTCAGATAGATAAATATTGCTATTAGTAATCGCACGTATAAACTAACTTTCAACTGAAATGCGAGGCGAAACATTTTCAGTTGAAGATTCACTTAAGATTAGAGTAATAATTTTGAAGTAATAGACTATATGGAACCTAGGTGACCAATAACATCGAGGTTAGAGTCACGAGATGCGACTTGGTCGGAGATGGAGGCATTCCAGTCAATGTTTACGATGCCAGAGTCCTACTAGGTTGTCGACTTGATAACATCGCATCTGCGGGCCACGGTGTCGCTACGAATCATATCCCAAGATCTCGATCTACAAGATATCAAGACGCTCCACTCTGATTTCAACCGAATCTCGTCCTATCATCTTAATCCTGTTCAAAACCACGTCTAATTCTTGCTAAACGCAGTGCTCTGCGACACCGAAGCCTTCTCTAGATCGTATCCACGTGTCGTGCCGTTAAATTTACTACCTTACAACCGCATAGCCCCCGACAAATTGTGTCTTTATTCTCAAATCTTATTTCCAAGCATCGTCGTGGCTTCTGATCCACAGCCCAGTGATCTTAAAAATAGCAGATTATAGGACCGTTCTTGTGGAAACCACTGCTCTGTAATTATACTATTTTTACCTGCAATAAAGCGAAAACCACGTAGAAATCACAAAACGCACGAGTTCCTCCGGTTTCAGGCTGAAAAACTCGCTGTAAAAGCTGCACTAGAAAAAAATCGAGTTTCAAGGAACATTAAAAAAGGCCCTTCGCGATTCCAGTTTTACGACCTTCATTACGAGCGGTCGTAACGAGAGCGAAAAATCGAAAAGAAAGGAAACATCACCCCTTTTCCCTTTTCTCGCTGAAAATATCTTTGGAACGCGTGCTGTGATCAATACATCGAAAACGACGGTGGTAACGTCTGGCCTGTGTAATTCAGATTCGCGTTTTCCAAGGGAAGAGCCAAAAGAAGAAACCGAATATGGTAATTCCTTTCGGTCGTGACCTTCCCTCGCTTCGTTGCGTGGAAGAGGATTGCGTAGGAGCTGGCCAACGAGCGGGCGAAATTTTTTTCCACCACCGATAGCTTCCTCGTATCCATTCTCTCGACTTCCTGCACCGCGGAACACTGCGGTGTGGAATTTAAATAAAGCGAACAGCTTCCGTCTAAACGCCCCGGGCAGACGGCTTCTTTCTCGCACGTTATAGGTAAGTTTGAGTAAATAGAACGGTCGCGTGTCCCGATGGCTACCTTCTTCTCTATCTTTTCGCGCGTTTCCATTTGTTCCATCTTCCGAATATCAGAATATTCCTCGAAGCGTGTCTGGGTTATGGGCGTTGGGTAGAGATCGCAATGTAGAGAACCTTCTTTCGGGATGGTTTGTTTCTGGATGATTTGGAGCAATTAGTAAATACAATGAATCCTCGTGGAGTCGTAGAAAGGAATGGTTAGAGCGCGTGTCAGAAAAATAATAGATATGCACGGATCCCTACAAGCATATCGAGTTCGATCTTGAGATGTTCCATTTGTCGGAACGCGGTAAACGCTTACGACCTAGCAAACTAGAGATGTAATTCGAAAAAGAAGGATTAAGTAAAATATTAGCATGTCAGGTGATGATAAGAGGTAAATATGATAAATAAACTAGAAGGCCATTCTAAGCCGGAAGATAAATAACTCTTTACTACTTGAAAAAGCTACTCGTCCCACTGACGACTCGATCTCAGTTTACTGTAAACTGCACGAAACTATAGAAGCTAGAACAGAAAGCGGTTGCGACCAGCTCCGAATCAAATGGAAACTTAATAATTTCGAAGTAATAAAGTTAGCAGTGATTTAATGACGGACTGTAAGCAATAACACGTCGCCAGCTGGACGACGTAAATGAACGGAGTTTCGAAAGTGCGTCACCAAGTTTCAGTCCGTTTTGCACGTAATTCCCAGTAGTCCAGTCACCGCTTTCGGACGCTAATATTTTCCGCCCTACAAACTCCTTCTCTCGGTTCCCCGCTCTTCCAACTGTAATCCCATTTCCCGCGTTGAATAACAAACGAGGACAAAGAATAGAGGGAAAAGAGCCCGAGACAAAACGATATTTACGCGTCCATCGGAGGTTACATCGAACTCTTACGTCGTTGCAAACGTCGAATCTGTATTCAGTGTTTGGAAACGCGTAAAAAGAAGCGAAGAAGCGAGGTTGCTCGAGGAAGAAGTACAGCAAGATTATCCCCGGGGACGCGTCAACGTCCATATTCAGACGGGACCCACGATTTTTCCGGAATTCCTTATCTTCTTGGGATGTCCTAGCCGCGAGAATCGCCGGGGGAATCGAAAATGTCGACGTTTCAAAAGAACGCGGCCGACCTGTTTCTCGCGCCAAAGGTTTCCCTCCCCTGTGATCACAATCGTGTTTCTTCCCTCGTCCTTTCTCAACTTCTCCCGTTTTCTATTTCTCTATGCCGCCCCTTCTTCTCTACCTTCTTTCCTTTCCTTTTTTTTCTTCCTTAATTTCATTCGACCGTTTCGCACCAACTAAACCGAAAACGATGAGAGACAGAAAAAACGCAAAAGGAGTGTAACGGGGTGGTAGAGGGAAAAAATTCTTTGCGCGGAATCCCTCGTTTCGACTCGCTATTACCTGGCCCGAGAGAACAACCAGACCACGCTGATGATGCTCTTACACCGTCGGGACTTTTGGAGAGAGACCAAAAATATCACCCTTATAACAGAGGGTCGAGCACCCGCCACTAATTATTTCTGGTCAAAAAAGCAAAGAAACTATCTTTGTGAGAGGAGAGAAATGAAAATGTCGAATTTCGTGCGCGCGACGTTCGTACGCGAACAGCGTGGTTGGTAATTCATGTAGCCGTTCGTTTGAAAAAAATTTGTTCAAACGAACATTCGGCCCCTGTACCGCGGCTCTTTTATTCGTTGCGATAGCAGTTTGAATAAGAACGACGCGATAGCCATTGTGCGTCGGATGATACGTTTCAATTAGTACAAAAGAAGGGATAGTTGGAAAATCGTAGAGGGCTTGCGCGCGCTTTGTACGTACTCCTTTTCTGGTAACTAAGTTCTTTTTTTTTTTTGCATGAGTTTGTGGAACTGTTATCCGACGGTTTAGCGAGACTGCTTTGTTCCCGTTTTGGGACGGCTGTACAAAGAGCTGTTGCCGCGGACATACGGGCAGATATCGTCCGTACCATTGTCTCGCGTTGCACGAAAATGTACGAAATGAATCGATCGAAAGTACCAGAGTGTCCCTACGTGATGTGTTTATCAGGTAGGACGAAATAAGAACGAAAGTAATATAGAGACAGCGTTGAAAACGTAAGCGATATACTAAAATGGCGAAACGATGGAGCACAGTTCGTAATAACGTAAGTCAATTCGCTGTTATCGCTCGGAAAATACCGGTCTGAATTTATTCTTATAAACAATCCGATATAAAATATCCGGAAAACGTATCGTGGCAGGGTATACAGTTATTAAATGATTAATTATGAAACTAAGAGACGATATTTTTAAAGTAAGTGACGAACTTGTCAAAATCTTGATTTACACGACTATGATATGCATCCCTCTAAATCTTGAATTATTCTGAAGAAAATAACAAATATGGGAATATTCTAAAAATTCATTGAAAATCTCTTTCGCTTTTAGAAGGAACGTAATTACAGGTAGGTCGTAAAAAGTAAAAAATTCCAAAAAAATAGGATAATTCTAATAGGTACAGGTGTATGGATTATATCGAGCAACGATTCCAAAACGATCAATGAAAGGAGGGAAAGGAGTATGACAATGGAAAATTCCCGGCATCGTCCGTTAATTAACCGTGCCGAAAAATGGAAAAGGACGATGCTGTGGTAAAAGGGGGTGAATGTCGCGGAACGCGGCCGAGTGCATTTCTTTTATTGCGTATTTTTAATTCAAACACGGCAATCGTGGTTTTAAAAAGCCGCGCTTCTCCTGAATGGCCATTACTGGGAAAATTGTGAAAATACAGACGCGGTTGTAATGGTTTTCCACGCTTGTTCCGAGCGACTCACCCCACGTGTAGCCGTGTACTCGTTGCGAGTACGGTACTGTAAAGTCTGCGAGGCTTTTCGGTGAATCGGCAGGCGGCGACATTTGCTCGCAACGTTATCTCAGATATTCTCGCTGGTTTGTCCGTCCAACCCAGATCCTTTAGTAACAGAACTACAAACTAGTACATCCATTGAGTCACCGGCAGATCCAAAAGAAAAGCAGACACTCGACGACAGTGTAAATTCTACTGTGTCAACGAACGATCGATTGGAACGTTGCGTTGTACGAAATGCTCGAGAATCGAAACGATCGATACCATTTTTTTTGCAAATTTCTCGATTACGTTAGAGTTACGTGATTAACGTTTAAATTTCGAGGAACCAACGACTTACTTGCTTAAGTTCTCTTATCGCGAGAATATGCCACAAATAATGGTAATCGTCGTTTTACGCTTTCCAATTTATATAGAATTGATCGGTGCGGCTTCCGAATGCAGGTCATAATATAGAGAATAACATAATTTGATAGAAGATTAAATAATATCTTTTTTCAATTAAACGTTCGAGCCAAACGAATTACAAGGCAGAAGCTTCACACGCGAAATCGAAAAAGGGAAATCTGGATATTTGACGTTTTAATACGATCAAGGGTTTATAAAATACGAAAATTTCAATCCAAACTACGTTACATCGTCGTAATACACTTTTAGGATTACGTTAAAATTTTCAGTAGATTCAGATATAAAATTGTTGCATCCGTAATCTGGGCTGTGCAAGTTACGCAACTATGTGTATTGATTTCGTGAAATTCCAGCAACGTTATATTACGAATAATTAACGTACATTGGTTCAATGACACTTGCGTCAATCAAAGGACGATCACGGTTTCGTTTTTCTCTCTCTTTTTTTTTTTTTATTTTTAATTTTTGTTTTTGACTAATAAAAGATAGATTTAGTAAAAAGAAAATACATTTGGCGAACGAGCGATTTACGAATGACTGTCTAATTACCGATGTAATTTGCCGCGGTCGCGAAGTGTTCCGATTAAAAGCGCTTTCTCCACGACGTAATTACATAAGCAATTAGAGCAAATAAACGTTGCTTTTACAAGCCACGATTGCTAGCTTGCTAGATTCAACAAAACTAATTTTCCTGGGTATAAATTTAAACGGACGCTCGCAAGTTCCGAGATGTATTCATACGTGCACTGCTGACTTTGCGCCATGAATTATCTACTTGCTATACCGCGACAAACTTTTAACTTCCATAACCGCGATCTTTTTCCTTTTTATTTCTCTGTCGCTGAATTACTTTCTCCCTTTCTCGAGATCGTTTTGATATAAACATTAATTTATTTTTTCTTTTTAATTTCGTTAACTGATTTTCGTCGCTATCAACGTGCCCATTGATTAATTTTAATTATATTCCCACGAAGTTTTCAAAAGCTTTGCGACCTTGTTGTCTCAACGATCTCTGCGACAGCGTGAGCTCGATGTAAATTACAATTAGAAAAAAATCGTAGGAAAATGAAAATACAAAGGATGGCGGGAAATTCTGCTAACAAAAATGACAAATGCGTAATACGGATTTGCGCACAAAAAGATAAAACGTCGCACGCGTTGTGACAGCTGTGAAAACAAAACTGCGATATATTTTTGTTTATTACAAAGTAGAAAAGAAAGAAAAACAACGATAGTTTTTAGAGGGGACGAAAAAGATAAACATCTGAAATTTAAAACTGTGAAGCGAAAAAAGGTTTGATAAATTGGCAGGCATATCGCTGGCGCTCTAATGAGACCAGTCTCTTTTTGCTTAAACAGATGAAATTCAAGAATGAAATATTTGTCGTGATGGTATCTGTTTCAGGGAACGGAAAAGCGGTTCATCCAATTGATGATTTATCGCCGATAACCGAAGTTATTGCCCGCCGCGAATTCCGGAATTATCGCGAGATTGGTTTTTTTTCGAAACAATGAAGATGACACAGCGTCGCACAAAAGCGACAATATCGAGACTGTCGGTGAATCGATCCAATCTCCAGCAACCATAAATCATCGCCTTTTTCCGTTCCTTATGGATTCTTGCTCGATACCGTCGATAGACCAAAACGACGTTGTCAAAATCCAACATTTCTCTGAACTCACTTTTGAAAAAAAGCTAACTTGAAATCCTTCTTTACGATTTGCTCCACCGAGGAAGAAAAATTGAAACGGCAGCGCGTATGTTTGCAAAATTTACTGGAAATAATAATAAGAGAACCTAGAGCATCTAAAATTTAGAAAAAAGCGAACATCTTTCGTAACGACAAAGCTTAGATGTAAAAAGAATATTTCGATAATTCCAGCTTTGTAAAGTTTACAGTAGACGATACGAATCGATGATCTTAGATAGATAACGAGACTTTTTAGTATATTAGCGTAGGATAAGTAAAAGATAAAACGCGACAGAAACCTGCAAAATATTTCCAGTCGCTTTCGGTATCGACTGGCGGTTAAGATCTTGGGCAGAAACGCTAGAAAATCGAATGTATTCTGCCACGGAATAGCAATTCTCCATCGAGGAACCGGCTGATAACATCGCCACCCAAAGTCGGTAACCGGAATTCGAGAAAACTACCCTTTCGAGAGGAAAACCATCCCTCCTGCGTTACCGACCTTGCAATTCTACCAACATTGTCGGCTACCGCCCTCTGAAGAAGCCGAGAGCGCATGCGCGTACCGTTTCGATCGCGAACAACCCCTTTCTCGTTAAATCGCACGTATCATCTAAGTTGTAGGAGGATGGAGAAACGATACGAAGACAGACAGAGACAGATAATAACGAGAATACGAAGCATGATGAAAATGTGATACGCGAAAAGCTTCGTTTTCCGAAAATGTACAAAGATTTTTTATATTTTTCCAACAGAATAATATATGAAACACAACGTAAAAAAGAACGTGGAAGAAAATGCTAAAAAATTTGATTGAATTTTAACCATGAAATATTCAGGTGGAATTTTGCCAATTGAACTATAAAACACGGAGGAGGGGGGGGGGGGAGAGATTCCAACAAAATTTTCCAATTCGAAGTACGCTCGATGCTAAAGCAATTAAAACACGGAAAAAGGAATTCTCGTAGCGATGCGTTTAACGCCTCGACTTCATGGCGTTCCATTTATCATGGTCGCTTGAGGGGGTGGTGTAAGGGTGAAGATGTGACCGTTGTCGAACGAGAAACACCCGCCTCTCGAATTTTACCCCTTAATGGAGAAACTTGCTAGGAGCCTGCCTGCCCGTACCCGTTGCTTTTATATCCGTATTTTACGAGATTCTTTCCCGACCTCTTTCGTCACCCACCCTCTCCGTGCCCTTTACGACTTCCGCGTTTCATTTGCGCCATGGCGCTTTTCAGTTTCGCCCACCCGGCGCTTCCTTCAGCGACGAAAACTCGTCGAACGAAATCGACTTTGATAAAGCTCATAGAAAATCAACGAAGATAAGCGTAGTTGTTAACAGCAATGTATCGCGAGAAATCAACAGACACACAGCGAGGCTGTGTAACTCGCAGGTCCGTGAAGGGAAGAAAAAAACGACCGGGCCAGTGAACAGTCACCCTAAGCGGTCGTTATTCGCTGAGCGATTACACGGTGAACATGCAACGATCAAACGGTAAATTCGAAACATTAATTCACCGCTGCGACCCACGAACGCGAGACTGTCGCCTGATAAACTCGTTGAAAACGTTTCCTTTCTGCTCGGACGGCAGCCACGAGGGTGGAGTTCGTTAAATGCACTTTGCCGTGCTGCAGCGATTTTAAAAATTACCAGCCAAGAGAAGCAAAGAGAGAGAGAAAGAGAGAGATTCTTAATGCGCCTTCGTTGAAAGGCTAACGAAGTTTACCGAACGGACGGTTGTTGAAGCGGAGAGAAAAATATAAAAGAGGTACCGCGACCAAGAAGCGCATACGAGTTTCGCGATTATGCAAAACAAGGAACTGGGAAGAGCCCGGCTTTTTTCCCCGCGATAGACCGAGCGTAGCCTTCCCTTTTAGATATAATTTCTGTTGCCAGAGAAGAAAAAACTTGGCGTCGTGATTTAGTAGCGCGATTCGTGGCCGTGTGTGCGCCAGCGCTCGCTTCCACTTATAAATTTCCGTTATACGGTGTCCTTTTGGTCGCGAGACGCAGAAACTCGCCGGATGCGCCACGCATAAAAAACACGAACACCACTTTTCCTCTCCTCTAGCCGGAGAGTCGCGAAAAGTATTCGGCGTTATAATGGAACAACGACTATTAGGAGCGAAGAATATCATCGTCGGCGCGGTCGTTCACGCCGCGAAGGCGTTCCTCTATCGATCCTTCGGCTGCGTTTCGCCTGTGGGAGAGAAAGGGAAAGTAGCCAACCGATTCTTTCGCTTTATCATGACCTTCGCACCCCCGAGAAAAAGTCCGCAACTTTTCCCATTCTCCTGTCGCTGTGTGTGTCTGCCTTATACACGGAATCCCGTCGTACGAAAATTCTATTTTCAAATTGTTCGCACGAAAACGTAAGATTACCGTTTCTTTCGGCGTACAAAATTTAACGACGTTAGATTCCCTCGCTTATACCCATAAAACAGAGTTACGAATATTTATGCTCAACAGTGACTGCGATAACGTTTGTCGAAAACGCGAATACCTCCAACAGCAATGAATTCAACGCTGCGAAATAACACTGAGAGATCACCCACGCTTTCGTCGTGGCTAGAGGTTCTAGACAGAAGACGTAATGCAGGAAGGCCTTACATCACCGGAACACATACTAAATGCTCAACATTAAAAGCGCGTTCCGGGTTTCGCTGGACCGCTACGAACCTGTGGTATTTACTAAGAGCAAGCTTTTTTCCGCCAGAACGCTCCCATTGTTATATTAATATTAACCCCGCAGTCGCAAGGTCGAGGTATACGCACAATGCGCTTTCAACGTGTCATTCTATGACATTCTCCCTTTATCGATGTCAATTCTAGCAGAACCCAATCCCCATCCCATTTTCAGTCGCGATTCGGCATTGAACGCTTTAACACGCAACGAAAGGGGCAAATTGACCGAATGGAAAGTCCGGTTACGTTGTCACAACCTCGTGGACGGACACGAGTGAAATTCGTTGCCTCTAGTCGACTGCAATTTTGTACATCCCATTTGTGCAGGCAAGGGTGTCGCCGTATGAAGAAGCAAGCGCATCCCTGAATAGGCTAGGGGTTGGTCGCGTGGCACGTTGAAAAAATAAAACCAGGTGAAATTGCGTTAAAGCGAATTAGCCACGCTAGGCTTGATTTAACGAACCAGCCTGTACGGTATGTTTACCATGAATATGAGAAAAGGGACAGGCCTCTTTGTCCGACACAGGGGGGCGAAACGAAAGTTCAGGTCACGTAAGCGACTCCCGTGGCGTTTCTCCTCGATCGATGAACCCTACTTTCCGTGTAAACGGTTCGTAAAGCCATCGAACTCCAGCCACGGCGCAAAATGACAAGAAGCCTAAAAGCAACCTTGGGCGACGCGCTACCGCGTTGCGAAGCTTCATTGGAAATTCGTGACCTACTTGCCTCTCGTGGTTTTCGAATCTAACGGAAACGTAGGCGAGCCTCGCAGAATTTTAAAGACGCGAAAACCTCTCCGTGCTATCGTTGAAAATACTTGCAAATGTGACTTTTCATGGGAGAAGATTTTAAACTGCGAATGTGAAACAGATGGAACTTCCATGGAACGAAATTTTGTGCTATTCTCTGGTGCTATAAGTAGAATAATTTTACATTTTAATAGACTTGCTAGAATCGAGGTGTTTTAGTATTTTTGAAATTCTTTTTTAACGCGTCGCCTTTAGAAAATCCTTTCACGAGAAGATAAGTCCTTGTTGACCTTTCATGTTTTACCGTGATTGAAGTATAATCTTTCTGGATGATCTTTCTTTCGCTCTGTCGTTATCCAGACTAACACCGGCTACAGAAAACATTTATACGCCATAGTATTTATTATTCCATTTGCAAATTAATTCATTAGATCCAAGTATATTATATAACATATCGCTTAGTAGCTTCTTTATGAAATATAAAAACTGATGAGAAAAAGAAATGTTTGCTCGCAAAGCAAGATTATGTGCAAATACTTCTTGTAGACGCTGTATATATCAAACGTTATCCTATCTTCGAGAAATCAGAAAAAACAAATGGAACCGATACGTTGCCCGGCAAAAGGGAAAAAGTCATCATCAAACATCGATCGAGTTTTTCCCCAGATCCCCGAGGTTCCAGCTTTTCCAAGCGTAAATATTAATATCGTAAAAGAATCTCGATCTTCTTGAACGTATTTATTTGCCAGTCCCATGGGCTACCCATGAAACGTCCCGTTTCGATTCCAAGTAATTCTAGCCGCGATCCAATATCGGACGGCCATAACTCGTGCCCGACAAATCGCAATTCATGCACACGGGAGCGTGGTGCAGCATGGACGAAGGTATTAGGAATTCCTCCGGATGTGCTCTCGAAAGACGGAGACGCTATGCATGCATGAGTTACGTTCCGGTCGAACCGGGTCGGTGAGTCATTAGTAGCATCGCGACGACAACCGTGAACTTCGCCTGCGGAATTACATTGTTTCTTGGCGTTGCTAACTGTACGATAGCGTAGTCTGCGTTGTCTACGATACATCGATAATATCGCGATACCGTTGCAAGTGTACGTTAGTTGGAACGTACGCGCGTTTCCAGTAAATCGAAGCCTTTTCAACCTTCAGTTCCTACGAAATTCGAGAATTCGAAACTTTAAGAATCGACTGCCGTTAGATCGATGGAAATTGTAGACTAACTTTTCGAAGGTAAGAAACGTCTGGTGGAAGAGGTGAAAGTAAAACCAAGATGGATAATGAGGCAAAGGGTGGATTTGACGCGACGTACGGAGCCAAGTTTCGTTGCCTCGTTTTTATTACAAATGCCAATCGATAACGCGGCTCCTACCTACCTCGAGGTTTAACGAGTGGAAGCAGCTGTCCAGGCGGCATTAGTCACCGGGATGTAATTTCTGGCCCACGCCCTGTTCCGCGTGCATTTGTGAAAACCGGACAACTCGGCTGATTGCTCGCGTGCACTAAATAGCATTAACGTTCGACAATTATTCTTTCGATATTTCTACGGCACAGCATGAACGAAACTAATTGCAGGCAACTCGAACCCATCTCTGCAAGTCTGTAGCAACTAAGGATAATCGAGCCAGAGAGCGCGATCGACGACGAGCATGGATGCATCTGTCGATTTGAATTCGTGGCGGCGTAACACCGCATCTGGGTGTACATCTCGAGAAGCTCACCGAGCGGCGTTCGAAATTAATTCCTATTTGCAATCGACGTAGCAGCGCCGTGGAACGGGATACGTTTGCACGACCGCAACATTTTACGCTGCATCGATGAAATTAACAAACTCGGCATGCTGCGATGATTCGAGCATGGCTCGTTCGACACACAGTTCCGCGTTAAATTGATCGAAAGATGTATAAATTCCACGTGAACCGAGACGATTGGCGATAAAGGGACAACACGCAGCTTTGCAGCTTTCAGCGAGCACCAACTGCGACACTTAATTACGGACGGTGCGCATAGGCATACTATTTTCCGGTTCGACTGAGCCGACCAGCATTACGCTTTTCAAGAACATTAAACACGGCCAAACGAGTTCGATAAATTGTCACGCGAGAGATACGAATGGAAAGGGATAAAGTGGAACGCGAACACTGGGGATTGGTAAATAGGAATTACGCGCGGTGTTTGCTTTTAAAATTCGAGTCCAATGAAAAATCGCAGGCGCCAAAACAAAAATAGCCGCGAAACGAAAGCGGAACGAAATCGAAACGGAATCTGAGCGAAATCGAAACCGAAACGAAATCGTCGAAGCACCGTGCGGCAAAAGAGAGAACTTGTAATTGAAATAGATCCGGCTAATTGTTATTGCGCATTGCAGCGCGTAGATATAATCAGGTTGCACGGCAAATAACATTGATTTTCAATGATCGCTATTATTGGACAAGCGGTCGGACAGCGTGGAAGCCGCAGAGGCGATTTTCCTTTCGTCCCCGATACTCGGGATTTATCGAGTGATTGATTCCAATCAGTTATCCAACTGTTTATCGAATAATCAATGCCGTCGTCTGTTCGCCGATGAGGTGCATGGAAATTACATTTCGCGGACACGCGGTCGCGCAACCGTGCGACTGGACTTTCGTCATCGAAAATTTATACCGTCCCTGTTCATTTGGCATCGATAATTTTAAACACAACCACAGCCTGAATATAGTGAAAATTATTGAGAGACATTGATAAATGCCACGAATATTTTAGAACAATAACTTCATTCGTGTTCACAGATAAAATGGAATTAATGCATTTCCACCTATTTGAAACTTTTCGACACGGAGAAGCGAAAGATTAAAACTATATACATAATAATAACAAACAAAGAGTACACGATTTTACGAATAACGTGAAAAGTCGATCAAATTAAACATTATACTAAGAAAAATGCATAAAGCGGAAATGGATAAACCCTTCATAACGTAATTCCAAATTGAACGCGACATTGTCATATAAAATGTACGAGTTTACCTACGAAATGCAATGCGATCGATCCTCAAACGCCCAAAATTGAACCCTTTTCGATAAAACAAACAGTCGACGAGATGGGAGAAAAGCATCGAACAAAGCAGACAAAGGAAAGAATATCCCGATGTTAATGCGTAGGCAGCCAAACAATATTATAAGCTAATTTCCCGGAATCGTGTGCCGTTTGTTCGTTACGCGAGGACGATTATAGATTAATTTCATCGAAATGGAGCAATAGGCCGTACCGCGTACGCTACAATATCAATTTGATTCTGCGAATGGTCCATCGGTTCCACGGAATTGTAAACAGACGTATTCGACGGGGGAGGATTCTCATTGCGATTATCGTCACGATTCGTATAGGAAGCAGGTTACGACGAATGAACTTTCTCGTCTCCCTATAGATTTCCTTAATGACGCATATTTTTACCCCGACCTTTGCGTCTTACATTTCGACCTCGTTCTATCTCCATCCGCGATCAAAGAGTTTAAGTGGGAAACGATGTAATATTCCAGAAATAAAAATTTCTAACATAGATTAAAGCTATTCGCGTAAAATTTCACTCTACGTTTCGAGTATCTTAGAATCTAAAATAAAATACTTCGGGATTTACAGTATTTATTTCGTGCTTGCACACAATGCGATTCTATTCTGGAAAATAATTTAAACTTTTTTAATTTCGGCGCTTACATCGTTTGCCGTTTAGATTTCTCGATTATCGATAACCTGTAAGCTTCAACGAGACACGATCTTATGCGTGTTCGGGCTAATGCGTAGGAGAGAGTGTAACACTTTTGAATGCATATCGTCGGAAGGCGAGGAATTTTCTTTTTCGAGCTGTAGGGATTCGAATCTGTGATTTTTTAAATTCATAACGCTATGACTAACTTTGATCATCCTAACCAATGTCACTCTCTATGACTTTTTCTCCTTTTCATTCGCATATTCTTCTCTATACTTATACTGATTTTAATCGCTAATCTTAATCGCTTTCGAATAAGATTAGACTGTGTGACTATTGTTTTTGAGGTCGGAGAATATACGCGAGTAGAGTTCGTTACAATTTCATGCTACTGCAAACTACCTTGTATGTAGAGAGGCAAAGTTTTCTCGTCTGCGCATTACTGAGAAGTTCAGTTAGCACAGGGAATGCTAATTGTTTAGAGAACTAGTTCGTAGTAGAATATGAAAAACGGACTTTCTGAAACGCAATGTGCCTAGGTACGTCGCGTATTTACCTTAAAATATCGGTAATCGTTCGATAAAGTAATAACTCTTGAAAGAAAATTCTTGCAATTTTTGTTTTTTCCTCTCAAGTATCTGCGTCTGAGAAGAACAGAACGCAAAACCAGAAGAAGCTTTCGCACAGAGGCTGATAGGCCGCTACCGCGTTACACCGATATACGATATCGAGCATCTTCCTTTTAATGGGTATACCGATACACGGCCTGCCACGTCCGACACACTTTTATGGCAATCAATCGAAGCCGTAAAACCTTCTCGAGTCAATACGTGACCTATACAGATCTGGTTTCCCGTCTTGACCACCACCGTTATAACGTCTCGAGGAATGTTACGACCTAACCAGACATGAATTACGTCGATCCCGTTTACGTTCGAAACGCGTTGATTTGTGCGAAATCACCTGCCTCAGCTATTCGTAAATCGCGTGGAATATTTCTACGTACAAGGGATGGCCAGTTTTTTCAACTTCGCCATCGACGCGATTTATTTCTCGGAAATATCATTATCGAGTTTAGTATGTATTATACCTTTGCAATTACGAAATAATTTTAAACTTTCTGGAGTATATGAATCATAATTTTAAATTTAATTTTGTATTTGTTACAGTATCAAATAAACTCGCGACTAATTATTTTACCCAAATAAAAATATGGATTGGAAGAATTGAAATCTTTACGTGATTTTTCGCCGGAAATATCAACAGCGAAAAGATTTCTTCTTAAAGTACGAGATTGCTGTGTTCCGACTATCAAGAACAATCGCGATACGTAACAAAAGCCTAGCCGATAAGAACTCGCGATTGGCGAGTTCGTACAAGCAAAAATGGGACTTACCTTAAGCTGATGTTGCGGTCGTCTGAGCGCACCCTGGTCTCGTCGTCCGCCAAGTCGATCGGCCTCCGCTTCCAATCCCTCCATCGAGGACTCAGCTTCGCTCAACCAAGCCAAGAACTTGTCCAGGGACCGGTCGAAGTTGTGGAGGGAGTTCATCGCGGAATGAAGCAGTTTTCCTCGATTGATGATACTAAGAAGGATTTAATAGATATAGCCTTTCATCGCGATTCAGATAGTCTGTTCGAAACGACAGAATTCGCTTCAATGGCAAACGCAAGAACGAAATCGCGAAAGAATAACTTCTACTATAAAAATTCTATCAACCGCGTTCGAAACGTTTAAATAAATCGAGTCGAATCGAGCATTTTCAAATCATACACTGCGGACTTTAAAATTAGAAATTTCTACTTGACAATTTTCCACGATACTAAGATAGTGCGAATAAAACTATAATCGAGGCATACCTGGTGTTGAGATTGTTGTATCTCTGATTGATAGTCTCCGTCATCTTTTTCACGCGAGTCGTGTCGTCCTCCTGATAAACGGCTATCAGCTTCTGCGTCAGCTGATTGAACTGTTCGATCTGATGCTTGTACTGGTGGAGCTCCGCGTGGAACGACTGCAAGCACGAACGGCGTCGAAATAAGATGAGGCGGACAGGTCACCGTGGAGGCGGTAAACTTATATCGCGAGCGGCTCCGTCAGACTCGAAAGTCGCGTCCCTCGATAACTCGCGAAAGTTAAATCTTCCTAGAGAGGGAGGCCCGGCTTTCATCTTTCACGGTGGCATCCCGTGCCGTGGAAACTTTTATTTGGTCGGTCGGCGACCGCGATTCGCGTCGAGAAAACTTACGACAATCCAGATTAAGCCGAGGAACCAAAAAAAAAAAAAGAAAAAAAAAACGCGTTCTTATTCATAGCGTTCGCCCGACAAATTTTCTTTGATTTTAATTTCAAAGGAAACGTTTCCATCGAAAGGACTTTGCCATTAGGGGAAGATTGAAACTATTTTAAAACGAGATGAACCGATAAACGAGACGTGAAAATGTAATCGAACGACAAACGGATCAATTAATCAATTACGATTGCAAGTACCAAGAGGGAGGAAGAATCTGGCCACCGGAAAGCTAACCTTTGTAAACGAAACATACACCGGAATCAAGTTCTATTAAACAAGGCTGAAGTGTTAGCTTAGGACTTCGTAAAACCGTGAAAACTCTCGCGATGAATCGTTACAGTAATCGAATAAACGATCTCGATGTTCCTCAAGTATCGTCTTGTTAAACACTCACCATATTCGGACATCGGAAGAGAAGTTTTTGAAATACGAAATTAAAAGAAGGAACGATGCGACGTAGTACGTCCTTTGTGATTCGCGCGTCGTAACAGAATGAACGCAGAATGCTTACGTTCGATGATACCGCCGGTCGTTAAGGACGCGTACAAAAGGACAACGATCGAGAGTGACAACAAACGAGGCGGGTCTATTGCCGTTAGAATCAAGGTGAAGCCCAAATTCCAAATATATAGGCGTTGTTCGACGAAATAAATTACCCCATGAATAGCCCATTCGGCTCTTTTCAATGTAAACAGAGTTGTGGCCGCGTGACGTACTACGCCGTGGCACGATCTCGCGTTGATTGGAAGTTTGACCGTTCTTTCGCCTATCTCTCGTGCGCACTGCTCGACCATTTTTCCCTCCACGAGTCGCGTTATTCCGATACACAAAGCGGATCGTTGCTAAAAAGAGGTTAGTAGCTGCCGGGATGAATACCGATCCGTTCGCTCTCTTTAATCGCGGTCGCGGCCTGTAACGAAGCTTCTAGCCAGCCATTATACTCGCGACCGTTTCTTTTTATATCCACTTCTTTTTTTTCTCTCCTCTCCTCCCCCTTCCCCCCCTCTCTCTCTCTTTATTGGAGCAATCGCAGAAAATGCAAGCCGGTTAGATTATCCGGGTAACTTTATTCGATCATTTGCGTAATTTTCTGATGGTACATAATTAGATTATGAGATTAGTACCAACTGTCTTGATGGCGGATGAAATTTAATATCTGAGAACTTTTCTTCTTTTTTATTGTTTTCTAAGCGACAGGTAAGGGCGGTCGGTGTACGGGATGTTAAAACTCGAGCAAGTAGCCGCGTATAGCAGAGTAGCCTTGTATCACCGGTCTATCTGGAAGCTGGTGAGCGTACTTACGGTTGGATAGGTGCATACTGAGAATGGCAAGCTCGGGGCCAGAGATCTGGTAAAATGGAATAAACTGGTAGAATACGAGGAACATTTTGCGCTAACGTCATGCGTATTGTTTTAAGGAACGCTCGTTCTCCGTGACTTCTTGTTTCCTTTCTCTTATTACAACTTCAAATGCACCGCTGCTCTCGAGATTGCTACGTTGCTCCTTTATTTGCGCGAGCGTTTCAATGAAAATCGAGTTCAAGTTCAAACACTTGCCAAGTCTGAAACGCTCGCCACTAATGTATCAACGATTCTTTCAACCTCTACAGCGTAATGCGTTAAAATCCACGAAATTATCGTTACGTTACAGGAATAGTTAGAGTAGCGCCACGTTTCCACTATCTGCGACTTTCCTTCCTCGATATCTACAGTTTAATCTTTTTTTAACTGACTTCGTGACACGAGCTACTGTCGTTAACAAACGTGACATCGCGTATAATATGTACTTCACTTGTATTTAATTTAATCGAAAGACACGTAGTTACGTTAATTACAACTGTATCTTCCTTGATAACTGACTAGATAAAATATCGACCTGTGGACACTTAACGCGATTAGGTGCTGCACCCAAGAGATGTGTCTTTTACCAATACAAGCTATAATACACTTGATATATCCTGCGGAGAAGCGATTTTCACAGTGCGAGGAAATATCTCTGAATTCTAGGTTATTCGATATAATTATGCAAAATTAGAACGCGACCAAAATCGATCGTCGTAATTATCAATCAACACTCCGCGATTTAAAGCACGCACCGAGACCATTTACCGCTGCCAATAACACGGAATTCCCAGATGATCGTTCATTCAGTCTCCTAATCGCAATCAACGCAAATTGCTGCGATCAAACGGGAGAACCGGTTGCCTTCTGTCTGTTGCACGGCCATTGACACGAGAGAGATAAAGAGGAGATAAAGAGAACGACCCCGAGAGGTCGGTTGTCCGCGCGCGGGTTAATGCAGCTCGGTTAAGAAAGGGAGAAAAATGCCAGCGTACCTTTTGTTCCCGGAGCTGTGCCTCGAGAACATCGGCAGTGTGCCCGACGGCCCGCATTTTCTCCAGCCGAGTTTCCATTCGCGCCAACCAGACCTCCACCTCGTTCCTTTTGGCCTCGTATCGCTGACTGTCCCCGAGCATCGCGTCCAACTCCGTCTTCCTCTGCATCATTTTCGAGTTCATTTCGTCCCAGTGCTCCCTCAGCTTCGTAACTGCAACAATAATCGGACGGACGTGCCGTTTTCATACGATCTGTGTGCCACTATCTTCGCCTTTGTTCCTATTTCTTCGACAATTTGTATCTACCTTCTCGTGTGTCGCTGTATCAAAACGGTCAAGCGTGATACACACTGTCGTTGAAAAGCTCGAGATTTGGCGCGTGTTTCGTAAAAGGCAAGAATTTTAAGGGAAGCGACTCAAAATCTCGTTACCTTAAGAAACTCTTTTATCGCAAGTTTATACTCTATCGAGATCTATAAAGTTAATCTTAAGATAAAAACAAAATTAGTAGGACGTTGAATATACGTAGGAAAATTGGTTTCGTTATATAGCAGTGACCCGATGGAAAGTTATAGCGAAATAGAGGAGAGAATAATTGTTGAGGAACGGGGATCGTCGGAGATTGAGCTGAAACGCGGGGCTGTCTTTGATGTAGATGGTTGACACAGATAGCGAATGCTTTTCACGACAGGTGATGATTTATGTGTTTAGTATTAGCGCAGCAGAGTGAAATACTCGCCTTGTAAGATACGATCGATTCGATTCATCGTGAAACGAAAAGGGCGCCGGCGGATTAACTTGTTAAAACAACATACATAGATTATGAAGACAAGCTGCCGCCAACAAACGGAATAAATTCAATCTGTGTCTCGTTAGAAATTCATTTCATACGGTTCCTCCTTTTACGTAAATCAAAAGTCCAATAATAGAGCGAAGATAAAGTACACGGAGCTCCGGAGCTCGTTGCTCGGTTATCATAACCAATCAGTATCCTTTTGCAAGAACAATTCGAAAAAGCCAGGTCGAACACGGAATTAAACTTATATTCTATTCGATGACGTTCGTAACAAGGGCTGCATGAATAAATAAACCTATCCAAGCTTTCGAACAATCGTTCCAATTAATCGATCCTTTCGATTCGCTGCTACCACGACAATTTCAATGCTCGTCGAACGAAACAAAGGAGATTTTAAATAAACGTAAGAATCACGGAATCGTATAATCGATCGTTGATCGTTCTCGAGAGGGTTAAACGTTCTGACACGAGAACGTTAAACACGATGCACGCTCGAATTCGAGAGCGGCCGATCGTGTAGAGGCTCGTTAATCGAACGCGAGGAAGTCGGCCGCTGGCACGTGCTCGTCGAGCATCAAGAAGCACTTCTCAGCAAGGCTAAAATCCACGTTGAAATTCGCGCCAGACACGAGGAATCAGCTGGAAACTGTCCAAGCTGGTGCAGCTTAGCGGGAAAGAACGCGCAGCTGGAAAAGCGGGGTGCAAGCATTGGCAGCGTTTCAACATCCGTAACAACAGAATTACCACGCGTGGACAGCTCTGCAGAATGGGGTTCTATAGTGTACCTTTGATGATGCAACGCATGTACAGGATGTTTCGCGACAGGGTGCCGGCAAACAGGACCGAGGCTAAAACGAAAACAACGTGATTGAGAGCGTCGCACTCTCTAAATATCGTAGGATTAAAGTGGTTAAGCTAGCATGCTTACGAAAGACGACTGGAACGAAACTGTCTCGTGGTATACGCTCTCTGTTAATATTCTCTAATGTTTTTCCGTAATATTTTTATTACCACCGCTGCTGGGATTATCGCGAGTAATTTGTAAAAGAACCGTATCGTTGATTTTTAAACAGAATTTTAACGAATATGTTGAAAAACACCGCTTTGTACGGCAGAGAATGGAAGACATCGTAATCTAGAGCTCGCGTAATAATATTCGAAAACAGCAAATCCAGTTGCCTGTTACAATGCACGAGGAGAGACAAACGCGTAAGCACTCGAGGCAATTCGTAGTTTAGCGGATCCTTGCTGTTACAACCGAGCCGCTGTTTCCAGACAGTAGCACAATTTAGAATGATATAGAGATCTATATATCGTTGAAAACTAAAAAAATACATATTGAAATGAAAACAATTTCGCAGAAACTTTTAGCTATGCGTATGAAATATTTCGTGGAATATTTCCATTACAAACGGAACCATTAATATCGTAGAAATTGCGATTAATCCGACGAATACGTGCCAAACGATATTTACAAATATTTTCAAATAAAACTTCAATCGTTTCTAATTAAAAAAATTATTACACGTTAATTGTATTAAAAGAATTGTTATATCTTCGTCGTAACTCAATTATATTCCCCGTCGCATTATCTATCCTTTGTTATATTTCCCAATTAAAAGAATCATTCGCGGGCTGCTGTAGACTCAGCATCGCGGAATTCAACATACAATTAAATTTTATTCTTTAATATTTATATATCCATATCGCATACTTTTAACGTTCCATAATCTTCAACCACCCTATAGAACCAAACGAAAACCCGATCGATCACCGTACTTCGTTCGCATCGATACATCATCGTGGCTAATTTTCTGGCGGACAGAGAACGAAGAATTACGATCAGAGTGCATTCGCACGTAACCGGAAGCATATGCTAGTCTCGCAGACTGATATAATCCGACAAACCACGCATGCTAGACTAATGTTTCTAAGTGAAGAGGAAAGAGCACCGACTGGGTGGCTACGTGAGCCTCGGATCCCGGGACCGGAAGTAAAGTGGCTTGATCTATCATCCCTCCCACTCGCGGAGTCTCTGAAGGGATACCGTGCAAAAGACGAGGAGGTTGTCTTCTAGTGGCTGCGCTCGATGACTTATTACAAGAGCAATTCGCTCTCATCGACCCCTACGACTCAGACCCCGCGTGCCTTACCCTTTTCAACTCGTGTCACAAGCGTGACAAGTGTTCGATGGGACATTAAAGATGGCACGTACACTCTTCAACCTAGGGACGAACCTATCGCGTCGCTGAACTCCCAGTCATCCTCATCACGAATGCGACTTTGAAATTTCAGCATCGTTAACGCAGAGATTGTTCGTTTTTTTAATTATCGCATGAATATATTTTATAATTTTATGACAATTGAAATAATTGCGAATTGTTATTGGTAATGAATGCGTTTATATAAAATTATATGTTAGAAACCGTGTGTGTGTGTATCAGTGTTAACTTTAATACTAAATACCAGTTTTTTAATAAATAAAAATAATAATAAAGCGAGCTGGTGTTTCACGTTGCTTTTAAGTAGCTTTAAACAACTATAAGTAAAGCATATAGCCTGGCAAACTTTCCATAATTTATTACCCATTTTGCTCTATTATGTTCGATAAACACATTAAATTATAATACGATATGGCATTATTATTTAAACTCCTCGCGAATTTCATTAAATTCACGCACAACTATTTCGATTAATTAATTTCGCAAATCTACTATAACTATACAGGCTATAATATCATCCTACGTTGAATCGATAACGTAATAAGAGACACTAGGATAATAAAATTACTGGAGCCTCGATACGTTTTATACATACGGTGCAAAATTCCATCGCAAGTTAGGTTTATCTTTCAACTAGTCTGTGATTAAACCAACTGAAAGTTATCGCGTATGGTAATTCTAGGTGCGTACACATAATAAATTATCACGTTGCATAGAAACAGTAATAAAGACGTTCGCACAACCACCGTACGAACCTAAATTACAGGTATACATTATCAACCGCGTTTAATCCATGTACAACGAGCGCAGCGGCGTGTGTCAATCGAATCGTCGACCACCTCATATTCTCTGGAGCCGTGCGTGACCATAACTGACGATCCTGATATTCCCGGCAGGCTAACAGAGTAGTCAACGAACCAATGTACGTGCGAACTCTGTATGTATAAACTACGACGATGGTAATGCGTTTACGCGATCGAATTCTGCTCGTGTATCCCATCGAAAATTCCATACGAAATTCCAACAAACTTTCCTACATTTCGATAAATCACTGACCAAAATCTACAATAATATTCGAAAGAGTTGCTGCGATAAGGAGATGACCTCGTTTCCTAACAGATTTTTTGAACTAGCTGACAAAAACTAACTCGAAATCGATCAAAATCAAACTACTTTTCCAAACATACTATAAATTCATAGCCATACAGCTATTACAGAAAATATTTTCTACACTATTGCATTTGCTTAGAAATAAAATATGGAAGCATATAAAATCCATTACATTGGAATATAAGGATACGTACAAATATTTTTAATAGCAAACGTATAACCGTTCTTTCTCTTTTAATAAATACGATTCAAATATTCATCTGATTCGTGGCAAATGCTTCGTTTGGCAAATAACAGAGGTTTAGCGCGAAGATATACGAACACCGGAATGTAATCATGGATATAGGAAAACCATGTTGACGACCCAGAAGATATGGGTCGATACGATCCGTAAGAAGCTGGTCGTGTAGCCGGCACTCGCGAGACTCTCGCTCGCGTGCCTTTTATTACCTAGGTGTCTAATGCACCTCTATTAAATTCAGATGAATCGCCTAATATATTCAAATTGGCGGACTAGCACCCTGGTAAAGCGAACGAAGAAGCATTCCGATTGAAATCGATGAAATACAAAGACCAGACGAAGAGAGAGGAACGCGGTAAACGGTTGGATAAAGCGGAGAAGAGTAGGACGAAGAGGAAAGACGGGAAACTAGATGGGGAGGGACGAAGAGGGAATCGTCGGTTACTTTGGCGAAATGAAAATTGAAGTCGAGCAAAATCCCGTCTGAGCGCGTTATCTCGTCCACAGAAACGAAGAGAGTTCGTCGGCTCGCTGCCCGATGAACCGTTTATCAAACAACCTGCATACGCGCGGAATTTAATTGTAAAATTGTAATACCGCTGGGTAAAAGGTGGATAAGCCAAGTTCGCCAACGAAATTGTCCGCTCTTGCCTGACCACGCGCTACGATCCCGGACCATCGCCGACGGCCAACACTGGCCAAATGTGGTCACAATTATCCGGGATAGTTTAACTGCCCCGATAAAATATATTCCAAGCCTTATTAGGCTCTTGCTGCCAGATGAGAAACGTTACCATTATGCGAACACTTAGACAATGCCGAAAAGATGGCTAACGTTTTCGCTAATACTTCCGGGAAAAAAAGAATCCCAACGTAATTCTAACGTAATTTTTGGTACAGCATATTGACGACTATTCTCGACTTTTAGAGCAATGAACTTGTAGAGTAATGGCTGAATAATAAATAGCAATGCGTTGAATTTAATCTGCAAATTTTGCAAGCTATCGGAAATAACAAATGTGTATACATAATTTTACGAGCGTAGGATTAATGGCAAATGCAGGATTTCGACATTTCGGAATTGAAACATTCCACAATTTCAGATATTCCGATTCCACTACCGTATTAAATTATTTCCCCCTGACGATCGCAAAGGAGCAGGATAACGTTGTTCAACGAGTAACAGCAGCTAACATGAAGGAACGAGATACTCGACTTGCACTTAGCCCAACGCACGACATAGAAATCGCAACGGCAAAGGGTCCGATGATAGAACAGCCGATCAATCGGAAGCTATGCTGCTCGAGCTAAGTTCAAACTCGATCGCAACTTCGTTAAGCAGTCTCTTCGAAAGATTTCCAGGGACCCTTGCCAAGTGGATTATGTTGGAACGTGGTCATGGATGAAGTTAGTCGAAAGTTGCACGCTCTGTTGTTCCCATGGACTCGGATTTAAAGCTGCTCGGTATCCGGATGTCCGAGCAAATAAGGAGAGTCATCCACGCGAATCAGAGAGGACGCGGGCTAGGAAAGAAGCACAGTGTAGAGGACGCATCTCGGGTTTTTCGTTCCGCGACGTCATTTCTCCATTCTGCTACGTGCACCCAAGTATCTCGTTGGGTTTGAGTGTCGGTAAACAGCGGCTACGAGCCAACCGAGTGTTCGAGTGCCCCTCCGTGCCGCTGAGGATCGAGAAATTGAAGAAGTTCACTTGTTAAAATTCTAACGCTCGGCGGAAAACTTTGTTCGCGCTGCCTCGCGGAAAGAACTTCAATTAAACTCGCAAGAACGGTCGGACCTGGAGGAAGGATGCACGCCTCGGAGGATTGCTTGAATCATCAAGCAGGATTCGTAAAATACGTGTCGCAATGGCTAGATTCATCTTTACTTTTCATTCGTACCTGCTGCTTTGACTGTTTGGTAGACGAAATTATTCGATTTACGCGTTAATTCGAAGAGAGAAAAAATTCGATCGAGTTGGAAGAGAAATGTTTCTTTAACGAATGGCAGTCCTAATCGAATAAACTCGATGATATTCTGCCAACTTTAAATGTCTGGTACCATCGCGACGGTGTAACAGAATCGAACGAGCCACGCGAAGAGACGAACAAACCGCACCGAGCCACGAAATGAAACTTTACACGTAGCGAAATGGAATTTCCGATAAACTCGACGATTCGAACGCCACGGCGGCTGTATCGCGAGATTTTTCTCTTCCATTACTAGCTGACAGACGAGTTTTTCTCTCGTCGGTTCCCGATCTAATCTCGAATCGCAGAAAATCGTCGAATGGGAAACGACGAAACGCAAAAAGAAGAAAAGAGAGGAAAACTCGAAACAGACGGATGTCCTAAACGCGCATAAAAGAACAATACGTTCGAGGTAATTCGTTCGCCAGTGGGCATTCGTAGCTGCAAACCTACCTAACAAAGTTTGGCCATCGCAAAACGTACGAACGTCACAATGGCACAATCGCTTACCCTCCCGTTGTTCGTAACACAGTCCTTTCTTTCGTATCTGACCCCAGAAAGCGGGTAATAAAGACGCTAACGGCCCCAATGTGCGTATCTGTTGCCGCAAAGCACCTCAGAGTTTGGGATGCTCGTTCGCGAGGCCATTTGCGCTCCTCTCTGCATGAAAATTTAACGCCAAGCGCGTACATCCGGGCACCGGCTTAAATGCGGGATGTGTTTAAGCGATGAAGTTCGTGGATACGTTTCGTACATGGCAACTGACTAGGGAGTATCCAATTCTTTTTAATTTTAACTCGTGTTTTGCCTGTTCCGCTGTAATATTCGACTAAAAAACGGAAGCGCCTTCGTTCAACCAGAGTTTTCCTGTACATTAAAAAATATTCTACATATGCAGCGGCTATAAACTCTTGTGTATGCACGCGACTATGTATATGCGTTAGGACGAATTACCTAAGCGATAAAGTTGCGAATGATACGCGATCGGAGATCAGATAAATACTTACGTTAGCTATCGATAGCGAATAAAAAGCAATTCGTAGCGTGCATACGAAAGTACTTTGGTCGCACGAAACAAGCACGTTTATTGTGCGCTTAAAACCTTCGGAGAATCGTATCTGGGTCGTTATAGTTGGTAAAATTAGCTATAAACGGTATATTTATAGTTGCGAATATGTATCCTTATTTACTCGTTTAAGTATGCTCCACTTACTCGACTCCATGAATCCTGTGCAAATACCCTGGGGCGTAAAATTTATTCGAAAGTCAAGCGACGGAACAACATCGACAATTTCACACGGAAATGTTTTACTTCGAAAGTAAAAGTATATAAAACGTAAAAGAATCGCAAAGTTTCGCAACGAAGCAGAACGAGGACTTTGAAAGAGAAAAAGCGTAGTTTGCCCCTAAAGGGACGTGGCTTTTCAAAATCCTACAAATTAACTCTCGAAGATCCATGATTCGACGATTTTTCCTACGAGTTTTATAGCCAGCAGAAGCTACCGGCCGTGAATATTACAATGTATCGCGGGTACGTGCGATAAATCGACGGAGATTACGCTCGGCAATGGTACGAGAAGTAATTCAGGCGGCGGCAAGAGGCGGGAACGAATGATAAAACACGGAGAACGCTCGAACGAAAGTTGTTCGAAAGTTTCGAGAGTCGGAAGTTCGGCGGTAATGTATGACGGCAGAAGGCGAGAAAAATGGATGTTGCCACGATAACTTGGGAACGTGGAGAGCGCGCTCGCAGTCAAAGACAAAGAGAACAGGAGGGAGGCAGGTTTCGCGTCGAAAATGGAATCCGAATCTCATTAACGGGATCTCCATCGCAGCTAGATGATACAGGCAAGATCCGCGACTCTCGTTGACCGTCACCGAATGCGAGAGCCCTCGTGTCCATCCGTTAACCGACGATTTCAACGTTTCAACAATGACACGGTTTAAACGGGCACGCCGCTTAGCCTGTCCGATTTTCCTTTGCGGAGCTTAACCGGGATTTACAAGCGAACGTAATTCTCATCTGGTCCGTGGAAAAAGGGATCTGGATAAAGGTAATGAGCTCTCGAACTATTTGTCGCGAGAACCATGGCCAATTTTAGTCGAAACAATGGTGCGCGTAGAACACAAGGACGAGCGATTGTAACACGATTGTTCGGTTTCTGTAAAATGCCGAACGAAACTGTAATAGGAAAAGCAATTTAGAGAAAGCAGAGTATTTAGAATTATTCAAATATATCGAATCGAACTAAATTTTCGGTTACGACAATCGATCATTTATAAAATACTCGCTCGAGACAATTTTTTAACACCGACGATTTGTAACTTGTAAGGTTTCGCTAATGATATTAGTTCAATGCTTCTACGCGATAATCCAGGTAATATATTAACACGAAGTATCATTTATCTTAACTCTTTGTGGACAAACGATAATTTCTTCTTTTATAATCCACACCGTTGGAGTAAATTATTAAATATAAAAAATGTCGAAGAAAAGAATTACCATCGTCCGGATGAAGTAACGAAATTACATCGCGATATATCGAAAGAAGGAGGAAATTCAACGTGTGTAAACCGATATAATAATCCATTATCTTGGTCAAACCACGTGGATAATAGAGCGATTCAAAGACCGAACAGGTAGAACACCGCTAATTTGGAAACCGTGCGAGAAGGAACAATTGAAAGGCTAAACGATCGTGTAAACAGCGTGTAAACAAGTTCGATCGGTGCTCGAGTTACGCGTCACGTCGGTGTCCGTGGTTTGAAACGCGTCGAACTTCCGGCGGCGTTCGCAGCGGAATTTCATTAAGCAAACACGAAGCGCGCGCGCGACGAAACTCATTACGCGAACCTTATTATAGTCGCCGCGTTACAAGGATGCGAGGTCCGCAAGGATCGCTGAACGCAAGCCGGAGAGAACTCGTCGAGCGAATAAAATGCGAGATCCACGACGATAAAGGACGGAGACGCGGCTCGAACAATGCTTGCGAAGAAATTAAAACTTTACACGTAGACGCGAGGTTACTGTTTCAGCGAAGATAACGTAAAGTTAAATTTTAAACTCACGCACGTCTAATTGTACGTCGTTAGTTCCTATGATAACGACGTTCGGTAAAGTTGGGCAATCGAGGAATTTTTATCTTGGAAAGTTTGATGCCGAACGAAGTGTTCTTGATTAATTCTAGTGAGAAAAGAGTTAAGAGATTTCACGTTCGTATTATTTCCTTATACCTTCATATAGCGAGCTGAATATCATAGTACCGTAAGTCGAAACTTTGAAAATTTGTATCTCAATTCTTCAGAGAATCTTTCTATCAAACGTCGTAAAAGTTTCGTAATTAATTACGTCGTAATATCGATATCCTCTGTCGCGATAAGTTTTCACAACTTGGAGAAATGAAATGAAATTTTTACAATAATAAACGCAAAACGAGCTATTTCACGTAAAATAGGAATCCGATTTACACCGCTGTAATCCTCGGCTTTGCACACGATAAGCCGTGTATAACGAAGTTTAACTATCGATTTTTGGAACTGAATTATACCACAAAGATTCGTATCCGCGTGAAACGAATGGAACGTCTATAAAAAGCATCGTTTCGCTTAAACGAAAGAAAGTCGATGGGTAAGCGATATTTATCTATAAATAAATTTGAAAAATTAATTAGAAAATAAAGAGAGCGGCTAAAGTTCCGTACGGCGTATAGCTGTTTTAATTGTTATTAATCGAAACGATTCGAACACTCGTGGACGGACTTTATTTCATGGACAGCGAGCGCCGTCTCTTTTACGTGGAAAATTGGCAGCTGGTTCCTTTTTCCCTTCCCACGTTGTATGATTGATCGATCTAACCACTTTGCCGCGGAGCTGGCCGAAATTACCCGGCGATTCGTGCAAATTGTTTGCAAATTGCGATCGATTTCGGGGCGTGGATTGAAATGCACGGTAACCAAGAAAAATGAAGGCGAATTTCGTGTCCGTTTCGACCCTTGTAATTTCGATATTCGTTTACAGATCGTTTCGGACGCGATTTTACCGAATCCTGCAATGGGATCGATGCAACGATGTCGACGTAAAAGGTTAAAACGAATAAAAAATCATGTGTGATACGATCCGGAACGCAAATTCCGTGAAATTTCGAACAAATTTACGCGAGTTTAAACACGATGTAACGCCTAGAACGAACGTATGAATTGAAGCTGTGCGCGCGTAAATTCATGGAAACACTGTGTGTCAACGGATTTCGCGAAAATCGCAGACGATTCACGGCAACGTGGCAAAGAGAAGGAACCCTGGGAACTTTCAGTTGGCTTTAATGCGATTAGTTTGTGAGATCGGCAAAGGATGAATCAACTCTTTCCTTATCTTGTACCAATATTCAGAAGACAGGGGCTAAAGATAAATAATCTCTTCGTTGGGAACGGAAGAATGATTCGACTGAACCTCGTTTATAAGACTCGATGTATCGATTACGATGGATTTACAAAATCACAGTGACAAACCCATTAAATAATTGTACGCACAAATATCCCATTTGCGTTTAGGTAAATAACGTGGAAATAAGGATTCACGTGGATAAGTAATTTTTTGAAAATCGATCAAATGCTTCGACCGGAATGTCGATATTAAGAAAGCAATGGAATAAATCGTAGAAAAATTGAGAAGAAAATTTGGAAGAATCTGGTCATGTTGACGCGCATAATTTTATTTTTAAACGTCGTATGTAAAGCATCGTATTTGCGCATTACAATACGTTTCGATTTAGGTGGAAAACGAAGAGTCGAAGATACACTTGATGTTATTTACGCGCAATTTGCATAGTGCTTGACCCGAGATGCTAAATCGTCGTTGCACCTCGTTACCGTGAGACTACGCGGCATCGAAATATTTGCTCGTCGCGAGACGGACGGACGCATTAAGATGCCCGTGTCGAACAAGAGGCTGAGCGCGCGAGAACTACGGGCGGAGAAGCTCCTTAGCCTGGCATCGATTTGCATAGAAAGTGTCCATTTCTGATTAAAACAGGACCGTGGAAGAACGCACCTCGACGCCGAGCATCGAGGAAAGCCAATTAAAACGACGATTAAATTTCGTCTAATGTTTAGTCCGATCGTTTTCGTCTCATTTAGTTGACATATCTATCGCGTATTTGTCATTTCGTAGACTCTGTCAAACGTGGACTCTGGAAAATGCGAAGAAAGGAAACGAACAGCTTGAATCTGTATCGTTATAGTTCACGCGCATCGAGTACACGAAGTAAATCGAATTTCGAGATGCCAAGCGTACAATTTGTTCGTAAAAGGCATCGAGACTTACGAAGCTGCTCGCTCATGAAACGATGAAACAAAGGATATTAGACGAGGTAGTTGCATCAAAGAGTAACGATTCGTTAGTGTACGATGAACGTAGATCGGTATATTTCTTACGTCGATTTTTATGCCAATCTTTCGCTCTCGTTTTAGCAAAGAAAAAGGCTCGTAATGTTCTAAGAGAAACTTTATCGTAAAAGAAGTATCGACGATTCTTTTGTATTTTCTTTAAACGTACGGAATATTTTTGTCAACTTGGAAATTTCAGAAATTACGTGGCGATTGAGAAAATGTAAATTGCAGCTAACAATTTTTAAAGTCCATACGGAATATTCAGTATCTTTCTGATAAAAGCAAGGCGATATTTTTTCTCGTCGCAATGACCGCGACTCTCTACGGACATCTCAAGTTATTCCATCAGAAATATAGACACACGTGCGTTGAAAAATTCCACCTCTCTCCTCCGTAGTCCAATCGATCAGAATGAATCGGAAAAGAATGGTCCCTTGTTACCACGAAATTTCCAAACTAAAAATAGAGAAAATAAGGAAGACAAACTATGCAATCGGTGAGCCGTAACGGATATCGAAGTGGCCGCCGCGGAACCGCCGCTCCACACGCGAAAATTATCTCCGGCCTGTGCACGCGATCGTAAAATGCACGCGTCTCCTCTCTTTCTATTTCTCTCGGAGCCGGTGCTCGTTTTCTTGCCGAACCGTCCAACCAATTTCGCTGCTCTGACACCGGTGTCGCGCATCGTTCGTTTCGTGCCGTCTCGGCCGACCGTAAAAGAAACGAAAAACGAAGTCCGTCCCAGGATAGCGACTACAGTACCCCACAGTAACCAAGCCACAGAAATCACACAGAAACCGAATCACCGTTGGATGTGTTCACGGTGATCGAACAGGCCATTTTCGAAGCGGATAAGAAGCGTCGTAATTGTCTCGAAATTTTTAAGGCGTGTTGCGTTGAACGTAAAATTAGACGATATTTGCGTTTTATATTTAATTTCTTTGCAACTGTACCAACTTCCTTGCCTCTTTCTCCTCTGTCTTTTTCGTATTATAAAAGATTAAAAAAGAATCGTAGAATCATCGTAAATTGCATACAAGCCGAAGATATATGGCTAGATGTATCCTAAAAGCATCCAGAGACATATCGCTTAAAGCTCATAAACTAAGAACCTTAAGTCTATTTAGTCGTTGGCCTGCACTTTGTCGCCCACTTCTCGGGACCTATCATCACGTTGCAGAATAAGCCGAGGCTTTAAAACCGGAGCCCCGCTGCGACGAGAAACAGATTTTCTAGACCAATGGTCCCTACGTACGATGCTTTATCGGGCAACGAATCAACTTATTCAGCGTTAAATCTCGTTAGACCGCGCCCAAATCGATAATGATCTAGATCCGTTCGTTTCAAAACCAAATTCATGCTCTCTAGAAATTCCATACAGGTTACAGTATCCGTTCGTGCTTGTTGCTTATACGGATGATTTAAAACAACGAACGCTGATACGTTATTTATACTTTAGAAAGTTACTTCTTTCGTTTGTATAATCGTACGATAAGTCCGATGTTTTCAAAGGATTAAACGTCAATAAGTTGACACGGTAAAACAGTAACAAGAACTGTTCCACGAACTATAGACACTTTAGGAAAGTGCGAAGGAAGCGCTGATTGGTCACTTGTCTTTAACGAAACTAAACAATTGGAAATCTTGAGAGATTGCCAATTTTAGCAAGCTAACTCCTAAAGCCCAGCACGACAAGGATTTGTCATTTGTCGGAAGATCTCGTATAGTCCAAGACATTCTATTCGAGGCAATCGTCGGTTAGTTTATCGGTTTCGATCAGGAGACTGCAGGTGCAGTTAGATTCTGTCAGTCATTTCGTTCGATCCAATGATTCTGTTTAAAACAATGAACAATCTCAATCAAGAAGCCAGTCAGACAGTCAGTTTCGTTTTGGAGGCTCGCTAAGTCAATTACTCAAAGAACTTTCGAGTCTCGAAATACTCAGACTCTGGCAATTAGCCTCGCCTCCCTAAACAGTTGGATCCTTCGTATCGAACTTTTCGATTCCATTCTACGGCGCTAACAACGTATTTCTATTTGATTTGAGCGAGTCAGAAACAGTTCAGACGACCTTTGTCTCAGTTTAGTCGAACATTTCTTTGTCTAAATTTCGGTTCAAACAGAATAGAGTATAACGAACTGCATTTATCGAAACGGAATTTTAATATCGGCTGAATCCAGTTATATCTGGACGTGAATTTCCATTGCACGAATGAAAAATCGACAGAACTGACGGAGAAGATCATTGATCCTTTATCGTATCGAATAGGTTGGATCGCTGGATGCGGTTACATACAAATGAAGTTCAACCGTGTTAATCGAAAAACCACGAAGTCGAAGCCTCGGATGAGTTAAAACTTTAATAAGAAGGCTTCGAGGGCAAAACAGTTTAGAGGTATTATTTATTACCGCCATCTTATTACGATTCTAACTATTCCCCTTTCTTCGGCCCTTCCTTCTCCCTTGGCATTCTTCCCCAACGAACCGGGAAAATGGCTGTTTTTTTTCGTGGCGTATAAGGGCAAATGACCCCGATATTGCGGATGACTTCTGTCTTGGCGAAACTCTCCCATTCCTCTCATCGTAATTTATCCGAACTTTTCACCCCTTCGAGGCCCCTCAGACAGACGTCCCGAACGTGACGGGAAAACGGCATGGGTCCGCGCGTACAAAGCCAGTCACGTGTATCCGTTGAAAGGAAACCTCTGCCCGGTGAACAACCTTTCGCCCTCGCCAACGAAGGTCGCGCGATTTTTCTCCTACCTCTATGATAGGCATCCTTTGCAACGAGACTCAAAAATTAGAGAGACGGCGCGTTTTAAATTTTCCTCGCAAAGTTCTGATCGTTTTACTTTACTTTTACATTTACTCTTTCTACGCTTCTCTTTTTTTTCTCTCTATTTTAAACGAAAGAGAAGACTTCGTTCAACTATCTCCTCTAAGCTGCACTATCCTTCGCATCTTCCTTTCACCGCTGTACACGAAAGGTACACTCGAGCGTTCGTCGCAACCAGAAAAGCAGCCACCTAACACCCCGTGCAGAGAGCGGCGTTCATTGAATTTTCCATCCACGAATTGTCTTGATTAGACAACATCCTTCCTCGTCCTTTCTCCGAAAGCCCTGTGTCAATGGAACACCTGGACGACGTGTTCCCTGCTGAATCGTCAAGAAGACAGTCGTGTTTCACGCGCGAGTATCGTTAACAGCGCGCCTACGAACGGACGGCTGGAAAATGCAAAAAATGTCATCTAGATGCAAATGATCGACCGGATTACGTGGTCGAGAAAGGAAAAAATACGCGGTAGACGGTACGATGTACTCGGCGACGCTATTCGCTATCTCGTTACCATGCCTGACAGTGATAAACTTGCTGGAGCGGCGTACGCGAAGGCAAGGCCACGCAAGAGGGTGGCTGTTGTCGCACGCAGTCGTGGCCCGCACGGAGTTACGATGCCCTCGCGCGATTCTACGCACGGACACCCACCGCCCTTCGCTCTGCAACTCCGTCTCATTCAACCCTCTGTAACGTGGGTGCAGATAGTTTTTGCGGAATGCTACCCAACAATGGCATGAATGACACCGGAATAAACGGTATTCTCGAACGCGACTTTCAATAGACTGCTTCTTCGTTTCCTACCAGTCCATCCTGACCTTTCACTCTCTCGCTCTCGCCCTTTCTCCAAGTTGTCGTTCAGAACCATTACCGCGTGATCTTTCAAGCTGAAGCTTGTATTTTCTACTTATATGCTTTTCGTGTTACTTTGTTGAAATGTTTGTTACTGTCGACAATGGCTTTTATATTTATATCGAGCTGATGTAAGATCGACCTCTCTGTATCGTCGAAGAAGTGATAAAAGTTTCATTCTTGATAACATAATTTTAGAGAAAAATATTGGATATTTGTAAAGTTTCGGTATATTTGTAACTTTCAACCGATCGGTGTTTCTCGGATTAAGATGAAATCGAATCACCGGTTTAATTAGAAATATCAATCTAACTAGCAAACACGGTTCGTTCATTTTTCCAATTAAACTGGTCCCTTTTCTTGATGTTTCAGGAAACAAGTTTCTTCTGGCGATCCAATAAAAGTTTCGTAGACACGTAAAAGGTAAAACATTCCGGCCAGATGTGCGATTAATTATTCGGTAATCGATCGAAAGTTTCGATTTGACGAGCTCGTGCATTTCGTAGTTACACGCGCTCTGATTCGCTAACATTTTCATTTAATCTCGCTTCTACGTTCGCCTGCGTTCGCACTCCATTATGAAGCGAAAGCAGAAATTAGCGTTCATCAACAATTTAAAGCGTCCATGGACCTTTATCGTTTTAAATGCTGTAGATGGAACTTTTTTAAATTGCGCAAGCCCGTAAAAATTCGCCGTATCGCCAACTCTACCTGTACACGAAATTTCGCCGCCGGTATTTCGTCGGATCCGCGTTGCGATCGTTTCGAAACGAACGCGTCGTTTTCCAAGTCGCAGGGTCGATACGACGACAACGACGACGACAACGACAACGACGATGACGACGTCGACGACAACGACCCAACGAAAAAAGAGACAAGATTTTCAGCTATCCGGGATAGGAAAATCGCTTCCTTGCTCTTATTTAAGGATTCAAAGGCAGCCTCGAAACGCGATGAATATTTCACCGGGGGTGGGAAGGAGCAGGATGCCGAGCTATTAAATTGTACACGCGATTCGCTCAAAGTCTGGCGAACGCTTCCTTTGACAACCTACTCGACTCTACGTGGCCGATACGTTGCCGAGTTCGCGTTACAAAGTTGCCTGGTAAAATTACAGGTGCGCTTTCGGCATTCGGAATGATTCGCAAAATCTCACGGTGAGCGGCAGGATCAGGGGAAAAGGTCAGCATCCGTGGGATTACAACTATTTCTTCGAGTACGCTCCCCGATGATAACGGTATTTTGTTCGAGAAATTCATCTGTTTGATTTCAACTCGCAAATCGCAAATAGACAATCAAACTCGCCAAACACACAACGGTTCAAATATTTTCTCGTATAAGCGCAAATAGATAGTGCAAGTCATACAGCGTATTGCAACTCGTATTATACCTATTCCACAAGACAAATACCAAAGAGCAACCGAATGTGAAAACACGGTACTCAAACTGTGTAAACTGGACTGGAAGCATACGTTTCTATCTATACAGAACGGATCGGAACGCCTTATCCAGATAAATAACAATAATTCCTGCAATTGCGTAACTTCGAATCGAACCACGGCAAACTTCAATCCAAACAATAGCAACGATTTATACAGTTAGACGGTTGAACAAGCAGATTATGGTTGGCGGTCAGTCGAATCGCGTGTATCCACCCTAAACGTCGCGGATAATTAACGAAATTGCAGATATCACCTTTCTGTTCGATTCGATGAACGGAAACGCTGGAACGAAAAAGATGGCGCGTAAACCGACTAATTTCATCGCGAGTTACACGCTCCTGGCCGCGTGACGAGACCTACCCTGATGGGGACTGTAGTCCGATCGTCGACGAGCTCGACCGTCCGGCGATCCTGAGGGACCCTCCGGCAGAGGCGAGACGACATCCGACGAGCCTCGTCTCGATCCAACGCCAGACGAGTGTTCCGAGTCCCTGCGATGTCTGGCCACATGGGGCGATTCCTGTGGGGTTCCGTGACCGGAACTCATTGGAGTTCTCAGCGGAGAACCGTGCGCGGAATACGGAGAGCCGGGAGGCTGTATCTTCTCAACGCCTTCAATCGAATATTCGCGTGACGGATTGGCCGTGGAACTGGCGAGCATTTGATCGCGGATAGCAACGGCAAGACCGCCGGAGAAAAGGAAGGAACATCGGAGAATCGATCGCATAACTCAGCTTTGAACGACGGAGATAGCGGACGGTTGGGCTCACCTTTGATTTCCGGTGCAGTTGCATGCTTCGTATTTTTATGCGCCAGAGATAAGATTTTACGTTTCTGTGGTACGTCGTGACTTTTCGGATGGAAAATATTTGAACATCTACCGTAAAAATCTTTGTTATCGCGTACAATAGCTGGCTTGTATCTCCTATAGACGCGTTCGAATTTGTACCAACCTTTTTACCAACATAATGTTCATTTTGGTGCTAATAAATCGTCTCGTATAACGCGACTAATATATTTCTACGTCTTCTACGCTAGGTGTTTCAATAATCTCGAGAATATGCGAAAAAATTAATGCGTTTGCGAGATTCGGAATTTTTCGAAGCTTCGAGAATAGAAATAAATTTTGTATAATTTGATGTTTGCCCATGAATTTTACATCAACGGGGAATTCGCTGTTTCATTTTTCAACTGAAACAAGGTAAATTGATTGGAAATCGTATGATTCGTCGAATTTACAAACAGAATACGAAACAACAAAGGGATAGGACCGAACGCGAGACCCGGAACCAGTTCGATCTCGTACGAGGCTACGTGGCTCGATACCGATACATCGCTACAAGGCTAAAGGTGAAGCTGGGTTTTTATATCAACAAAAAAAAAAGTTGCAATTTCATTTTCCCGCTGTCCGTGTGTCCGCGCTGACTTTTAGAATAATTGAAATCGACCAAAACGCGTGTAACGCTGAGTAAGCTTCGAGGTGATCCCTTTCAGTCGAGATTGCCTGCATGACCCCGTTGGTGCCTGCTATATTTTTTTATTTTTCTTTTTCATCTTTTTTCCCCCGTTCTTTGTAAATATGCTTTAACTGCAGAAAATAGCGAGCGGAAATATCAAGCGTCGACGTGTAATGTTCTTGCGATTTCACATTGACGAAGTTTTAATCAAAATCGAAACGTTTCTCTTTCTCCTTTCTTTCTCTCTTCTCATTTTTTTCTTTCGGCCAGCGATTTTACGAAAGCTAGTTGTTACAAAGCTACGGTAGTTACAAAGTAAAACGTAAAAACGGAATGGTTTTCGGCGGCGATTGTGGTAATACAGGCCCGTTACAACCGTTTATCCAAAGACGATCTTTCGAATCGATGGATGGTTCGTTTGGCCAGGTTTTAATCGTGGACAGGTCGGACGCGTCGTATTTCATCTATGCAACCGGTTCAATTACTCAACGCAACGTACACCGGGAGATCAATGAGCGTCCAATGACGAATTTCGTGGATATCACGCGCGACGAGAACTGTTTTATCCTCTGATCGTTGAATCATCGTTACCGTTGCTCCGATACCAGCAACAGGATAAAATACACCATGTTGAAACAAAAAACTAAATCAAACTACTTTTTCATCGTATTCGAACGAACGAGTAAGCAAACGCGTCGCAAAGAAGTGCGGTGTAATTTCTCGTAAAAATGCGAATGCAAAGAGCGCAGCGAGATTTTGTTGGCAAGCTTCTCTTTAGAAACGGCCCGAGGAAACGAAAAAAAAAAAGAAAGGAAAAAGAAAAGAAAGGAAAGATTCGCTACAAATTTCTCTCCTCGTTTTCGCTCAAAGACGCCACTTGCCTCGCACCACAATTCTATTCATTCCTCATACGACGCTTCACCGTCGTCTACACTCTCGATAATTAGATTGCATCCCTCGTACGACCACTCGATCGACGAAACGAACCGATCCGTATCACGAAGTCGGCGCGGAACACGATGGTCCGTTCCGAGTGCAACTCAAACAGTGTTCGAAAACAGTGTTGTAGTCCGAACGAAGAAAAAGAAAGGAGAGAAAGAAGAGGAAAGGACGAAAAAGTCAATATAGGAGATCACTTTCTAGCAGATAGGCACGCGATCGATTCTCCTCTCGAATCTTAAAATCGGAACGCGGTCTGATCGATTAACCGGCGATCTTGCTTCACGGCAAGTACGCGAAAGCAGATTCACGACCAAGTGACCGGCTGGTACCTTGATGGACGACCGACGAATGATGAGAAATTCCGGACAGGATCGATTGATGCGTAGGCGGAGAATGAACGAGACCAGCGGGTCCAAGAGGGTTGACGAACCCGTGGATCGGATTCCCGTGCATAGGATTGCCGTGGATAGAGCGCGATGGTACCATTCCAGGCAAGGGTATCCCCCTCGTTTGTACCTCGTGAGAGGCGGAGATGGACGCGTTCGTGGCCGGATGGCCAGGAACCGGGCTACCAGCATGTATCGAGCCTCTCCGGTGCTGCGACATAATTGGAATTCGATGACTGCGACGAGGACGAGGGTACGGCCAATAGTTACTCCAACCAAACTGGGGGGACCTTAATGTTCGCAGACGATCGACGACATCTGCGCGATCGAATCCAACGATTGAGCTCAGGGCGCTTCCTCTTCTTCGCGTACGATATCGACACCAAGCTACCTGCAATCGTCCGAACGTTCAGCTGTTTCAACGTTCGAACGTCGATTCCAACGTCGGTTTGTCGGTCCTTGGAAGTATACGGAAGCTCTACGGGAGTCTGTTCCGTATCCCAGTAAAACGTATGGTCCAAAATGATGCCGCAAACGAGAGTATCGGAAAATTGGTCGGTATCGATTGGGCTAAATTAGAAAAATGTGGTTCCGATGCTTCGATCCTTTAGAACGACGATTAATAACGCGATCCGGAGGTAGCTCGTTGAGAAGCGTAGACCAGCTTCCGTGTACTACGATAATCGCGCATCCTTCCGCGAGAATAATTAACGTGGTTCTGCCTGCAGGGTGATGGTCCCTGGTGTGACGCGAATTTCACGCACCCTGCATCCAGAGATTTATCACGAAGCGTTCACCCCTTCCAAGAGTCAGGCTGTATGGCATTTACACCGCTCATGGATCAGGACGGTATAAAAACTTGCGTAGAAATCGATATTACCGATACGTATGGGCCGATTTATCGTTCGACGAACGAACGGGGAAGAACGAGCAGCGAATCGTGATTGTCTCTGGTTGTCCTTGTTTTTGTTTTTTCCTCTCGACTTGCAGCGAGCTCGACTCGCTACCCGACTTATCAATATTCGATGTGGAAAACTCGCGTGAAACTTCTTCGAGTATGTCTTTAAAATACGTCGACCATTCTCTTTACCGGGAAACTACGCGAATCTTTCTTTCGAAAAACTGTTTGTCGAAGCGACGAGCGGTCCCTGAAAAACCGACGAAACGATCTTTAACGCGGCGAGAATGTTTCGCTCGCCAAAATCTTCGTAAACACGTGGCGCGGTCAAAGATCTTCGATCCTCGTATCGAACGGACCGAATTCCCCTTTAATTCTATCGCACAGGGGTGAAGTAGATTCCCCTTACTTTCCACGGGAATCGTAGCCGGGTGGCAGGTCGCTTTAAGCATCAATTATTAAGGAAAACAGCGCAGGCGTTTTAGAAACGAGTGGGCACGTGTCGGCGCCTCTCTCTGTGTGTCTCTCGGTGTCGATTGTTCTGGTCCCGAGTGCAACTGCGCCTCGATTCCATCGAACGCTTCGTTACTCTCCTATACGAGGTCCGAGCCGATCTCGTACAATTACAAAAGTTTCTCTTATCACCGACGGTGCTCGTTTATCCGACGATCAACCGGCCCCGATTAACATCGGAACGGAAACTTTCTTCACAGCCGCGGTTCCGTTGTCCGCCGTGACCTTGCTACTTTCGACTTGTTGATTTAAGACACTTGTTGGTTTGCACCGTTATCGCGGCCACCCCTGATACGTGGTTCGACGAAGTTGCTTATAGAAAAAAGTACGTTGACAAGAAATCGACACCCAAGACGATATTCACGGATATGTAGAAAGTATCGGAGGATAAAGAATGTCGGACTAAAGTACCGGCACACTTCGATCGACGAATACGCGAGAGATCATCCACCTTCTTTCACAACGTTTCCAGTATTCACCAGAGAGTAGCAACGTTCCGAAGAAGATCGATCGAAGCTTGTAAAACGAGGAATAGCCGTGCTATAGCCATTCGAGATTATCCACAGGTGGAGACATCCGCACGACTTCCGATGTAGCGCACTTTTACGCGATCAACAGCAGAGAAGTCCACGTGTCAGGCGGCGCGACGAGAACCGGTCTGGCGACGAAGCCGGCGTACCCGGCTGCGATTTCCACGTTACCGGAAAGCGTCGTCGCGCCTCGCGTTTTCCACGCGTTTTATCGCAGCCCTCTCGACCCGCAACGACGATTCACACGGATACCTCCGTGTCACGAGTGGAAAATCGTACGCGAGCAATCGTAGGTCGCGTGAAACCGGCCGATCGTCCGCAGTCGACGAGACGAGCGTTTCCGTATTTTCCGCGAGCACGTTTTTGGCGGCGATTTTGAGAGCGTCGCGACGCCGTCAGCGTCGGGGTGAGTCGTTCGTGTGCGACAGGGAGCGGCCGCGCGAACACTGGAACCAACCCATGCCTCCTCCACCACCGGCAACACAACCACCATCGACGATGCCGCACCCTCTCCTCCACTACCACCACTACCACCGTCGCCACCACCACCTCCACCACCGCCGCCGCCACTACCACCACCACTACCACCACCACCACCACCACCACCACCGCTCCTACTGCTACAACTACCACCACCGTTCTACCACCATCGTCCTTGTCACCGCTGCGTTACACCACCACCACCACCACCGTCCTACCCTCCATCACTACCACCCACTCTATCTACCACCACCTTCTTCTACCATCACACTATCACCAGCCACCATCCTTACAACCACCATCAACGGCGACTCCACCATCGGCGTAACCCAGCACCGAATTCTCTCTCTGTCCTTCAACCACTATCCATTGCCACCAGAGCAGCTCTACCGGCACCGTTTCTCTTGTGTAGGTGGAATAACCTCTCGTCTATCCCCTCGACTACCGGTGCACCAGGTAGATACTGACGACGGTACTACTATTCATCCCCCTTCTCTGCCTTTCTTCTACGCCCTCCAACTTCGAACTCTGCCATCCCTCGGATATACACCGTCGTCTACTTCCTTTCTCTCTCGTCTTCCCAACCTTTCTATCTTTCTAAGCCCCCCAAACCAGTTTCTCTCGCTCTTCCGTACTCTTCTCGTACTATCCATAGCCTTTCTTCTTCTAGGTACATCGAAAGGCTCGTGTGTGCCCGGCTGGCTGGTGCGCCTACGCGCGTCTCTAGGCCAGCACGAACGAGCGGGCTCGTGCGTGCTATTCCGGCCACCTTCGTCGCGAGTTGTACACAAGCGCGTTAGGCGTGCGTAATTACTCGTCGTCGTCGTTACACCCACGATGATACCAACCACGACGACTACTACGACGACGACTACGGTGGTTGTATGTTAATGAACGCCAACCTACTCTGGTAGTTTCTCGCTCTCTGGCGCCGGTCGATGGACTTGGTAAAGTAGTCCCGCGTGCAAGTTACGTCGTCCCCGTCGTAACGAGCGCGATTGGCGAATAGCTCGCCACTGGGATCGCGCGTTCCTCGCTACCGACGAACAGACAATTCGCCAGCTACGATTTTGTCGTCACAATGCGAACCGTTAATTATCGCGCGTCGACGTGTCGTCTCGCATGCGGTTCCGTCTAGGAAAATCGAATTCCAACGCGTGGCAACGTTTCACCTCGTCGTCGCCGTTTTGTCGCCTATCGTTCAATCGATCGCACGGCGTTTTACGTCTTCGATGACCGTGAACGATCGATGAATCGCGCCCCAAGGAGATGGAATTTTTGTCCAACCGTAAAACGAAAGAGCGTAAAATTGTAAATTGTCAGAGCTCGAAATTACGATAAATTGGATAAATCGCGGAACAACAGCTAATATGGACAAACAGCGATATCGATATCGATATCAATTACCACCGCGAAACTTGATCAACGTGAATTAAAGAAACGACCACAAAATGGCTAGTGTGTCGAGGCTAAATCGGTATCGACAAAACGCGGGACGAAACCAGTCGCGCTTCCGCGTACCTAATAATCCTGTATGCAAACTACAATTAACTGATAGAAAGTTTAATTCCATCGTACGCGATCCGCGCGCTATTAATCGTCGTAACCAACCGGTCGGATATTAAATTCTGCGTGGAAATGGATGACAAAAATAACTGTTGCGTTACGTGGAGTGGCAGACGAGAGTAAACCGAAGAGGAAAAAGGAAAGGAAAAAAGAAAGAAGAGAAAAAGGCAGCACGCGTAACTATCGATTGACCGAAACGCGCGGATGACAGGTTGAAAAAGCGCCATTTCGCGGTTGTCGAAACTGATTTCCGTGGCCAACGAGAAAACACTGCGATCCGATCGACGATCGCTCGTCTTCCATCGGCAGACGGTAGTAAAGTCGGAAGAAAAGAACGTCGACGACGGTGTTCGTTTCGGTAATGCTTTTCCACGGAATATGGCTGGAATATTTCGTTCGTCGACCGTGAAACGTGGGAGGGCGGGAGGGAGGAGGGTGGAAGAACGAGCGAAATTCCCCAAATCGTCTATTAGCCCAAGGGAAACCGCGCGCGATGTTTACCAAACGTTTGATAGGTCTGCAACGATCATTGCTCTGATCTAACCGTTTATAAAATTGGAAAAATTTCGTAGGAAAATTGGAACGTTGATATTCTAGGATAGGCTGATCGTAGTTTATTTCTATCGTTCTGTAAAAAATCCATGGTATTTTTATAAAAGCTTGTTCGATCGACGATATAATTTTCATAATATACGTTTCTTATTTTCTCCCAACCCATCGCGAATTCTCCGATGCTGCTGTTGGCGTACAATTTCTTCGATTTATAGTTTGTAAATTTAAAATTAGAATCTCGATGTTCTCGATTCTTTGCTTTTGATCGATAACACATTGGTAGCATGATATCTCCGGTACTTTGCAGTACAAAGACCCGCAAGGTCTCTCGTATCAGAGAGTTCGATAAGTACACGCTGGCAATTTTTCCATCCCATTGTTGCAACGTGATTTACGTTCTCGTGTTCCGCGAGTACGGCAGTCTCATTGAAAGGGACACAAACGAAATGGAATAAATGCAAGTTTCGATCGAATCTCCTGGGCTGTCTCTCTGCCACTGTCTTCTTGCCTGCCACTTCTCTCAGTCCGAGACAACGGAATCGCCCACTTACATGAAATATACGGCCAGGCAATATTTCAAGATCTCCTGGCGTAATAATACTATCGTACTTTCTAAGGCGTTACAGCCGGTACGGCGAACAACCATAAAAATTCAACGAACGAGATCGTTCCCTGCCGGTGTGGAACGTTATATGGACGAAGTTAAGCACCGCGCCTATACGTAATCTACCCTTATCTTCGCCGGCAGATTCGAGAACACTCTTATTCCGCAAAATGGTTTTCCTGTAAATCGTAGAAGAATCGTTCCGGGAGCGCGGTGCGCGATAATCTCGTCTGACCGGTACAGCTTGCGATACTAATTTACCGCTGGTCGGCGCGGACTCTCATCGAGAACACCGTCTTGCAGGTCGAGCTTTCGAGTTTGCGCGCCTCTTAATTTTCACCAAACACGCCTGCTCGTCGCACGGTCTACCTTCGATCGAACATCATCGGCGATAAAAGCGAAGGAAAATAGAACGAAGAAAAAAAAGGACGGAGCACGAGTACCTCGAAGAAGATCGTTACGGCGATTGGATTACCGTCACGGAGCAATCTATCCCGGAATATTAAGCAAAAGATTACGAGTTTTAAAAGTTGTACCGACTCTGGAAAGTTGGACGGTGTAAAGATACAAGTTTCCATAGCGCTATCGAGCAAAGTAAAACGCCAGCAAAGAAACCCTTCGATAATCGCATCGATGATCCGAGCGAACGCAGCATATTTTCGCCAATCTGACAGAAATTTGATAAAGGAAAATTCGGGATCGAACGAGGATTTAGGTTGAACGTGTCGAGCGTGCATAACGGTGGCTCGTTCGTCCAACGGAAAATCGTTAGCATTATCGCAATTTTCAACGAGTTTTGACGAAGTGCTGTGTCGTGCGTTGGACGTAGCGGCTCGCTCGTAAAACTCATAACCGGGACATTCTCGTTCTTTAACCCTGCCTCTTCCCTGTCTCGGAATCGTTTCTGACCCTACGTGAAAAGAAACTTTAATAACTTCCTTCCTTGCAATTCTTTTCTCGCCTTTAATGAATGTCCCACCGGACAGGGTGGAAGCCTCGAGACGCACTGGACGAAGGTAAGCTCGTTAGCGTTCGATTCGTTCACAGGCATCGTGGAGATGCCAGGTTAGAATACGCAGACCGGAAATGTACGCCTTAAGGTAAGTAGATCTGGAGAATCGGACTTTAAGTTATTAACGTACAGCTTTCCACTCGGCTACGCGTTCAATTTCGTTTCCCTATATCGACTTGAATAATTACTATCTATATTAGCTCCCTGCAACGCTGACACTTTGAGCAAGCGTTTCCTAATAGAATCCTCCAACTTCCTGTCCTATTATTTCCCTAAAATTTTATTCCAATCACGGATAATCCATTTTTTTCAAAATATTATATTTCATCCTGCGGATATCGCAATCCTGCCCGGCTATTTAAGAATATTTTACACGATTACGAGAGATCTAGCTCTTTCATTTCCGATTCAAATTCTTAGAATGTCGATCCATCCGATTGCCAGCTAACGCTTCTGTACACTCCTCGACGCGCAGACGAGCAAATGGATCAAACAAACGAGCGATTACGCTCTAAGCAAGCAAGATAATCGGGCATTGAACGAGCCGACCACTTTTCACGCACCACCAATTCCCTGCGTCGATCGACGACGCTTACCTATGTTTTACGCGTGTAAACGCGCTGTAATAAATTCCGCTTTACGCAGAGGGCGCGCGTTATATTGTAATTTTCCCGCAAATGCGGTGTCGGCTTTGGAAATCCGGCCGGGACGGGATATCTCTCTCCCTCTCTCGCTCTCTCTTTCTCTGTCTTTCTCTCCGCCTCTTCCTCTCCATATCTCCTCTACTCTCTCGCGTACGCACCGGTGATACGAATAATCGGATTTTCCATGGTTTTCAGCCGCGTTCGCACTCACCGGAAGTGCGAATCGCGATACGTCCTGGTGATGACGGTATTGTTCGCATTTGCCGGCGCGAAAATCGCACGCGCGATCCAGATACGTGGATTATAAAATATACGAAACATCCGGCGATTGAAACACGACCGCCGAGAGGAAAGAATCGTTAAGTAGCCCATTGGTAACGAACGCGATAAACGCGTTTGCATTTCAATTCTAACGTGAAATGCGCAGTAAACGGTTGTTGGCGAAGGCGAGAAAACAACGGGACGAGGAGCGTAAAACGCGTAAAATTGTATTTGGAGCTAACGGTAGGGCGAAGGGACAGCAGCGATACTGTTTCGGGGGTTGTTGCTGAGGGTGCAACTGAAAATGGATAACGTTGGGGACGGAGGACCTCGTCTTTGCGCTATTATTTTCGCTGTTATTGGAATTAACTACTATAAAAGGCGTTGATATCGATTCGTGTGATAGTCGTTGGTACAGGCGAAGTCGAGTTGGAACGATTTTACTCTTTGGGATATTTCGATATTCAGAGATTTTTGCGATCGATTTTGTTAAGTATTTCAGGGCAAGTAAAATAGCAATTTTGATCGTCCCAAGAAATTTGTTCAACGTTTAAGAGCATATAGAAAGGTATAGGAAAAAGGTACTGGACAAAGATTCGTAATCGTGAAGCCATCCCTTTGGAAAGGCCTTATTTCCGCGCGAATTAAACGAACATTACGCTCGATGCTTCTGTTTTGCCACGAAACTCATTACGAACAATTCGGACGGGTCTTTTTTCCAATCAACGTGCATTTATTCCGCAGGTATTTCGATCCCCTTGGCCCGCGTCCCGACAAACTTTAGGGTCGTCTACCGGAGGAAAGGAATTATCCTCCTTTGAATTTGTCTACTTTCGTTGTTAGGTCTTATTTCAGGGGAACAAAGGATAGGGAGCAAAGAAGCTTTCTCAGAAGACTTCGCTTTTTTATACCATTCTGATGTGCCTTTGAATCTACCGCAAAGTATGTCTATCAGGAGCAAACCATCATCGATACAATTAGCAGATTAACGAAATTCCTCGTAGCTTGAAATATAGAAATTCTAAAATTAATGGAGATTAATACAAATTTTTAAAAACTAGAGAAAATACGTCAAAGAAATATCAGAGATCAAGATTATTCGCAGATATTTTGTTTCATCCTTTCTACGCTCGCTCTGTTATTCTCGTTTCAAAAGAAGTGTAAGAAATGTTGCGTCGTATAAGCAATTTACGACTGTCTGCGAGAACAACAACCTTACCATAGTATATATGGACCAAAATGGAACGTCCAAGGTGCAGGTTGTTGGTTGAAACAATCTCCATAATAAGAATAAGTAGCAATCGTGGGACGTGGAACGAGAAGGCTATGAAAAGCAACGAATAGGTAGGGTGTGCACGAGCTTACGTTGCTTTACAATCTTCTTCTTTCCCTGGCCGCGTAAAGTAACATAAAACGTTAGTCGGAAGAGGTGATTCGGTGATGTACGGATAAATGTACAAGAATGGACGTAACGACGCGATTCGAAGCAGATGTTGAAGAATGCCAGAGGAAAATCCATAGATCAGCCGGTGACGAGGAATCAATGGAAAAAGGGAGAGGAGGGGGCAGTAAATAAAATATATCGACACGCAGCCATTCCCGTGTACCGAAAGCAAATTCCCCAGGAGTATTTCCTTGGCTGCCGTATCGGAGACTGCGTGACGTGAATTATTAAAGTCGGATCCACAAGAACGCCGGTTGAAAAAACGAAGAAAGAGAGAAAGAAAAATCCTGCATCTTATCCTAGATATCCTCGATCGAAGATGCACGTACCGTCGAAGAAAGGTTTCGCGATCCGTCGGTTTTCCCCCCTGGCCTCAAATACCACCATACGTCTTTTCCAACCGTTGACGTTCTTCTTTTCCTCTTTCGTTTCCGTGATTTCTCGCTGCACATCGAGCGTTTAAACAAAATTTGAAAATTAACTATCCCAATTCATTTTGTAATCGATACGCGGACTATTTACTTGACAAACGTTAACAAAAATGTATCGCCAAAGATACGAATCTCTTAGCCAGGGCCGAAACACGATTTTTATTTCGTTGTAGGAAAGTAGCTATAGCGAACAATGCAACGACCAAGGCAAGGCCACGTCGAGATACTTGCATGGAAACGAGCGCGTGCGAGGATGTGTAAACGTCAGACACACCCATGATTTATGACAACCAACGAAACGGTTATGCCGGAATACTTGGGCTCCGAAAATGAAAATGCTCGGATGACGCGCCTGTAAAATTGCCCCAGATGCATTTACTACGTGACGGGAATAGAACCGGTGCACGTTCAGCCCTACCACTTTTTCTATGGAATCCCGTGATACGGTTAGAAAAACAGCGAATCGACTCTGACATTCCGTAAAGCGGCTCCCAAGTTTCATACTTCTACGCTCTTTTGTCTCGAGAAACGAAGATATTTAAGACCGAAGTAACTTAACGGAGTTTAAAGCGAGGATTTATGCCGAAAGAGCATCTACTTTGACTTTGCGAGCTCGTAGTACTCACCGAAAGATGTAAAAAAATGTGCAATCAAGATAAAGCTGATCGTTTGCCGTTAAAAACGCAAAAAATTTTCCACCCGAATGTTTCTATTTCCATGGGAAATTGACATTTGCGAATTCGGTGCGATCACGCGTTTACCATTCGCTTCAAGCTCGCAACGTTCTTTCTTTATTCGCCACAAAATATGCAAAAGATTCGGACGATTAATCGGACGGTTCCATTTAAATATCGATACGACGAATACGAAATTCGATACATCGAGATGATTGATTCTAAAACCTACGCCGATCGGACATTTTCGGCTTCCCTCAGCAAACGATACAGGTTGGCAAAGTTTTCCACTCGCATTTTCTAACATTCTGTATGCGGTCAGATTACACGAAGACGTTTTGAATTCTCGAAGCTGATATCTTGAAACTGTTTGAATGGCGCAGCTTCTGACAAATGGATAAATCGTGAGACTGATACTACGTGGCCAGTCAGATCTCTCGACGTGAATCCATCGTGTTTTTGTTCGCGAGATCACCCGAGACTCACCTTCCGCCAAAGATCCACTGAAAATTCCTACATTCTCCGGGAATCGAACGAGATTTCCAGCAAAGCCGAGCAATTCAGAGTTGGACGCGTTGCATGGATCAAGAGATCAATGAAACCATGTTTTTGTAAAGAGTGTAACGTGACCAGTTTAAAAGAACAGAACCGACTTAAAGCCTAATATTCGCACGACCTCATAAATCACAAATTACCACTTTTATCTCGAAATACAAAAGACGCGAAACGACAGCGTTTGTAACGAAGTTTTCCATTCTTATCGAAAACGTTCTTTACAATCGATGCCATTAAACGTTAAATATTACAGGTACGACGTAATGCTTTCCAGGCTGAAAGAACAACAGCAGCGGCGGTTGCAGCGAAATCACCTTAACCCAAACTAATATGTAGTCTCGGCCACAAATTACATTGTATACGATGGCTTGTCGCTCAGGAAACCGCAAAAGTTTGCCAGGCATCAAAGAAGAAAATGTGTCAAAAACAAGGAAAGAGAGAGAGGCATGGTGTATTTTTAAATCCAATTAGCTCGTTAATGTCGTAATATAACTTCGACCATGCACGGAACGACGGAGTTCTGTCTTCCGCCGGAGGTAGAGCGAGCCTTTTCGAGAGAGAAAAAGCAATCTTCCCAAACAGCGACGCGGTCCTTGAGCAACTTCGTTCTCGTCGTGTGTAATGGAGGAAGTATAATGTCTCCATCAACGATTTCCCATTATGTTTGTCGCGGCTGCTTCTTCTCCACTCTCGTTTTTTCTTCCCTCAAATTCCTACGCTCCGTGAAACGTGCAACGAAAGCGGAAGAAAACGCACCTCTGTCGTGGAATAAACGTTCCTATTTGCCTGGCAACGAGTGCTCTTACGTCTCGAAATGCGTAGTCATCGTCGACCAAAGGGTTTCGATAGAGAACGGAATTTTAATCAACATGGTTTAACAACTAATTTAAAGAAACTATTTCAAAGGAGACATTGAAAGTTGCGAACAGAGATACCGCGTTCTTTGATTCCCGATTCGCTTTAAACATCGATAGAGCAAATGTTTTATAGGCGTCTAACGTTTAACGTATTTATGTAATTGCGAGTAGCTTAATGAATTTCGAAAGCAAAGCGCTAAAGCAGTAGCTGAAACCAAAGGGATTAGATCTTCAACTTGATCCCTCGACGATCTATTAATCTTCACTCTTAACACTTTCTCGTACACCGTCTCCGGTAGATCGACTTTAACATGCGAAGCTGAAATTCTGCTATATCACACGGGAGGAATAAATCACGTTAAAGGAATCTGATAAGAGTAAATGAAACAAGGGCGTAAACAGACAGAAGTTTATAAACAAACAAGGCGAATACGTAAATAAACAACTGGAAAACGAACAAATCGCGAGACTCCGAACCAACTAACCATGTATCTCGAATAATTAACAATTTACAATTAGCGTTCTGTATCGAATAACAAAACTGCCTGCTTGAAAATCAAAGAGCTCTTCTCTCGTTACCTGAAAGCCCGAGGCGAAAGGGTGTCAGCGGCTGAAACGTTCCGGACATACTTCATCCTCTGAGAGGAAGCGAAACACAGCTGGCAAGCTCCGCCGTTCCCCCATTAATTGACATAATTAAGCAATTAGGCGAGAAGCCGGGACGCGTACTGATACTTTAGTCGCAATAAGTTACCTAAAGTACGTATAATTTGGGAGATATGCAACGCTCTTAAGTCGCCATAGATTCGGGCTAATTGCGAAGTGGCGAGACGACCAAGTGGTATGGTAGCCGTCCCTTATACCTGCGAGTTTTGTCCAGAAAAGTACGTGAACCATTTCTACACGAACGAGAGAAACACCATTTGTAGCAGGAAGGATAAACCGTAAGTGAAACTTATGGAAAGTGCACGTGGACCGAGGTTCGACTCTGAATCTTAAAAAGCTTACGAAAGAAACGTCCAATTAAACGGGTCTACCGATCGAAGAACATTGATATCGCGCTTCGAGGGAGAATAAGATATTTTCCTACCATTTGCAGCTCGTGTTTACGTCTTCCACGCGGTTAGACGTCGTCGAACAGCGAAAATTCTTCGTCTACGTTGCGTAAAGCTCGAAGGGAGAGGAAAAGCGTCAAACTTTGTGGATGGGCAAATTATCTTCTAGCGTTTGCTACTCCGTTTTCTGTTCTTCTCTTTTGCTCGTTTGCGTTTGATTTGTCGCGAGAATGAAGATTACAATTATTATGATCGAAAAGAGTGGACAAACACTCGGTTAATCAGGATAGTGGACAAGACAATAACGGACAAATGGGTATCGATGGCGAGTGGACGTGTTTACTCGGTATCAATCGCTTCTGTATATTTACTTGGAAAATACAACATCGTATATATGCCATATTCTACTTCGTATAGCTTTATTACCAACTATATCTTGTGTTTTTCTAAGCGTGTGATTTTTGCAAGGTTTTTATGCGACGTGCCATTTATCACGCGAAATATCTTTCGACGAATCATAGGGGAGGCTATAAAAGTTAGGTCAATCGTACTCTTCCACTCGGCGAGTCGTCAAAATTGAATAACCCTTGGCTCGCGAAGCGAATGGGTACTTTTCAAGAAGCAGAACCTTGCTTCATCGACTCCATTATGAAACATCATCCGTATAAAGAGAATGCCAAGTTCTGACTTCCTTGCAACAGGTTGCGGTTTTCGCCTATCAACGCCTCTAGTGTCTCATTTTCGGGAAATAAAATACATCGGCTCTTTCGGATACATTGATACAATTTCTTCTACCTTTGTTTCACGATTGTCTTTTTTTCAGCACCTGCCTGCCAACGTAGATATTGTAAATATATAAGTATTTTTAGGAAGCTGATAATCTTTCTTTTGAACTGTAAAAAAAAGGGCAAAAGGTTGTTTGCGCTAACGTTAAAACATTTTTTACCCTCTACCGAACTAAGGCGTTGAGCCGGAATTAAGTAAACACAGAAGCAACAAAATTTTAACGAACCAACGTGAAAATGACCGGAGCAGTTTCGTCGGTAGATTTGATGAAAAAATATCGAAAAATCAAATCGGAAAATTGGCTTTGACACCGGAGGCTGTACGTTACGCGACCGTAAAATTCCCTGAAATATTCTTTCGCGTTGTAATGTTAAAAATCCAGAAGGTTTGTAATGGGCATGCGTCGACTACGTAACGCGACAAGAATAGGGTGCGTTATTGGCACGGTTTATAGCCAGAGGGATGCGTGCACAATGCACGTGTATTCGTCCTATCGTGGTGCACACGTGGTGAACACACGCGTACATAGAAACGCTGTCGGCTTTGAAGTGGCTCTTGCCTTCATTCCTGGGGTACAAGTCGGTTGCTATCTCGCACACCGTCCTATCGCCATGGTCGACGGATGTGTGTCCCAAAAGCCACACGCAGGAATGCAATGCCGAGAGGCTTCCGAACCAACCTCGAGAACGCACCGTCCGTGCTGCATTATCGTCAACCGAAAACGATCCGACCAGCTGTTAACGCGCTTGTATAATTGTTATTAATATATCCGCGATTTTCCATCTACCGTATGAAGCAGCTCGAATATGGAGGAATCTGTTTATGCAAATGGAATGGTTACGCCCAGTGAATCCAGTACAGAGTGAATTTTGATAAATACACGGATGTGAATATTGACGTTGTTGTTATTTCTCTTTCACGGATTTGGAGGCTGAATTGTAAATTGCAGTTGCAAATATAATAAAGTAAAGGTCGCGCGATAGAGACGTAGAGAAAGAGCGCGATAGACACGTTTCTATCGATTTTCCGATTTTAACGAACTGTACGATTAAACGGGGGAGCATAATACGACGTTTAACGTAACAAAGAAAACAACCAGTTTTGAAGTAGGTCTCTCGATAAAAATATCTGAAAAGTTTCAAGAGGACGATTTTGTTAATACGACATTGACTGACAGCGCAAAGAACTCTAAATGTGTTTCTCTGCGAAAATTAGGTAACGCGACCTTCTTTCCCTGTAATCTTGAAACTATTACGACAACGATATAAATATCTCAAATCGCTGATAATTTGAATTTGACAAAATTCTTCTCTCGGTTCTAAAATGTCAGAAGTTCTATTTAATTTTAAAATCATCTAATTGATATCTCTTCTTCTACGTATAATCATAAATCGAACTCGTGTCATAATTATCTTGCACGAAGAACAGAAACTATATTCGCCATTCGACAGGAAATATCTAAGGCAAACGATCGCGAAGTCGCTTTACGTTCTTACAACACTCGGTCTTGGAAACGATTTCACACCTGGAGTTAATTTGCCTCCCGGTTTCACCAGGCCCGAATCTGCCACCCCATCCGGCTAATAGAGGGGTTTAATTAACGACACGGAAGAATTTAATTCCGCGAGCGAGAGTTTTGGCAACAATGCCGAAGGAGATCAGGTATTCGATCGAGCGACGCCAGTTTCGCGACACCGTTCAAGACAATTCATGGAATTTCCCTCAAAGAAAGTTGCATCGTTGACTGTACGTAACTGTCGGGATAAAAGCGGGAACAATGGCTTATCTCGAGACATTTTCTATCGTTTTTCGTCTCCCTCTGGTGCGTTACTCGTCGATAGTCGCGAAAATATCAACGACGAATACGAAATCCGCCGGAAAAAGAATCAACGCCGCGTATATATCAGCCGATTGCATTCATCCACGTACATCTGTCTGAGAAATAAACTGGTACGCGATATGAGAATCTGAACGACCATTGTACTTTAAGACGAAGCGATACTTTCTGGCTGAAACGTTAGCTTCGATGCACTTTCGAGCCTTCGAAAAGATTCCACGGTAATTTTACGCGGAGATAGGAAACGTTTACGTAAAGTAGAAAGGAACTCTGAATGTTTCATGAAGTCGTTTTTGCACGGTTAACTTTTGACGGTAACATCGGACGTTCCTCGCGTATTTCTTTTCTCCGAGAAACCAGAGGACGACGTTTAATAGATTTCAAGTGGAATCTTCGCTAATCGTAGATATCGTATTTGCTTTATATTCGAATACTCGCTACGTCGAATGGTAATGTAAATCGGTGCATCAACAATGATATATTTTCGATTTACTTTTAATTACAAAGCAATCGTAATATCCGATTTGTTCCTCTATCCAATTTCCTACGTACGAGGAACGTTAGTGGTTCAACGTATAATATAAAAAGTTAGGAACGCGTTTCTACGTAGAAACAAAGTAGAAGAAGGCACGGAACAATTCGAGCGTATAATACAGGCGATGCATAGAAGAAAGAAACGGCGGTGAAACGCGAGAGCGTTAGCATGTCAGTGTTTCGTGCTGATAATTAAAGGCTGCGAGGGAACAGCAGCACTTCAGACTAGGTGGGCATTTGCCGCGGTTTGATAACGTGACCGTTATGAAAAATCTGCTGTGGAGAGGTTGGCCAAAATACGGCCGCCTTTCGATATACCCGAGGTTGCCGTGTCGAGCCACTTCAGCATCGGTTCAATCTCTAGGAGGCACGTGCACGCCAGCCAAGACGGGAAACCAGACATCGGGCTGCTACCCGTAAACCGACAGCTTGCGAGTACGAGCGATTTTTAGATCGATAAAACGGCCACCTTTTTATTTTTCTATGTACCGCCGAACGATAAACTTGGCCAACTTTGGACGCACAATTTTTCTTCCAGTATATACGTTCCGATCAAGTTAAAGAGAGACGAATTACAAGTTTTCACCTCGACGTCGCAAGTTCCATACGAAGTAGAGTTTTTACAAGGATATGAAGTAGTGTCACGACACCGAATTTTTTTTTCCTGTCCATTCAAATTATATTAGATTGTCCTGTTATTATTGCACGATCAGTGTTACATATTTTATATCCAGGAATAACAATTTCTTCGATCTCTATCGTATTATTCATTGGCATAGTGGAATTATTAACGCAACTGGACGAAAAATTCACCGATTCCATGGAAACGATGTATACGATTGCCATACTGCGGATGATTGCGCGTATATATAAAACTTGAAGATGCAAAAACGTATCATCGAAAAAGATAGAGAATAATACGTTTTAAGCGAAAGAAAGAAGAGAACGCTAGATTCGTTAGTACCTTCTTATATCTACGAAAGACACGAATTTGCGTCAACGTCCATGATTCTGATAATTCTGATAATCACGCGAAACCAAGACATTTAATAGCGCGAAATACGGTAAAAGGGGGCGCAGGTGCGATTAATAAGAATGCTGGAGGAGAAACGTAGCTTGCGACGTATAACGCAAGAGACGGGAACCAACTGGTTGATACGCCCGGTATGCGAACCCTTTCTTCCCTATTTCACGCAGAGTGGGCGGCCTGCTGAAAACAATGGACGAAAGAATCGTCTGGCTATAATGCACGGGCGCAGTACCAGACGGGACTGACAAGTACCGGCACGCTAATATAGAAGGAACAATGCGACATCGGCGGGAGAGAGAGTTTTCCAGGGCTCTTGAAACAATTAACGGCATCGCCGTTAATCTCCGCGCTCGACCCTCTATTGCGTCAATCCGCGCCAGATTCGCGGGGATTTAAAAAGTTTCCAAATCAATCGGATCCCTCGCTCGCCCCAAACGGTTAACCGAGCTAATTTCCAATCCACCCAGATAGACCAACGAGTCGTCAATTAACGGCTGGAATTACCGTGAAGAGAAAATATTCGGCAGTCGATGCTTGTCGAGTGATCGAGAATCGAGTACTAGCGTTACGGTATGGAAAACGCACGTGGAACGATCCGAAGAACTCGCGCCGTTAGATTAGCACGCTCGATGCCACGTAGAAAGTCGATCGCGATTAACAATCGAAGAATCGTCGGAGTTTAAAGATCTTGAGAAAATGAAATCGCGTCAATGTTTCGCCGTTGATTGCTTCGAGCACGGTTATTATATGACTATGATTACTATGATTATATAAATTTATTTATTTATTTATCGATTGCCCCGTACAGTTATATCGTTTAATTTAAGAATATAATCCCAGAAGCGGGATTATAACCATTTCCTGAGCATTCGCTTTCACTGGATCATTAGACTCACAAATTGCTGGTCTTTTCAGTGCATTCGTAAGTCGTTTCGCTTCGATAGAGCTCTATCGAACATAGAAATTTCAAGCCTAGCTTTCAAGTGCCGATTAAATTTAAAAAAAAAAAAAAAAAAAAGGAACTGAAGTCTTATAAACGCGACGGTAGTCGACCAAAGCGAAGGCAAAGAACGACCGTCAAAGTGTTAAACAAGGATAAATTATTTTACTTTATTTTATATTTCATGAGTAAAAGCTGTCTATAACCTAATATTCCTACTATATCATTAGAATGATGTTCGGATATCCGATCACTTATTACGGAATCAAGTTGCAGGTAGAAGAAAAGACAAATTGACGATTTCATAAGAACACCGCTGACAGAGGAGAAATCCTTTGCACGCGATCCGTTCAATCGGACGTAAGAAACGATTGAAAAGAACGGCTTGGAGCAAGATACTTCGTATAATAAGTAGCTGTCCCGTGGAACAGATGGTTCAATTTATTACAAGCTTTGGTCGAACAATCAAGGCCGATAATTAAACTTCTGAAATTTGCTGGGGCCTGAAAAGTGCTTGGCAAGCAGTAACCGTGCACCCTTATCAATTCCGACGACAAAAACTTATTAAGGTCGTTGGCTATCGATACGGATATCGATCTTCCGCAATGACGATATTCTCATTACCAATCTCGTCCTACGTTCGTTTCACGATTTAACTGATAATAAATTATCACCTGTCCTAACGAATAGCGCTCGTAATTCGAAATACTTGAGAATTGTAAGCTGTGAATAACCGCGTAACGGGAATTAGGTTGGAGCGAGTCGAATTAAATAGAAACGCGAAATAAAAATTTCTGAATGCTGAAACGGGTTATAATAAGGGAAAAGGGAATGAGCTTACCTTTGCCGTGCACTTGCTGTCTATTGGTGTCCGCACGCAGCGCTTCCGCGGTGTGCACCAGCTCGTCCAGCTGCGGCTTTTTCTGTCCCAGCTCTCGTAGGACATCCTGCGCAAGCAAACCAGACATTCGTGGATTAATATCGCCTTTAAAACGTTGTACTTACGATTTTCAAAATTGCCCACGTATTAAAATAAAACAGCCTTGTTTCCTCGGTTTTATTCGCTTCTTCAGCGATCTACGAATTTCAGAAATCTTCCCCGCTTTTCAAAGGGAATCAGATTAAAGATAAAACGTAAAATTCGACAATGAGCTGCTAAAATCGTCGACAAGTCGGATCGCAACGACAGGTTCGGATTTTTATTTTACGAAACGTTTTTTCCCACTTTTATCCAGAAATATTCAGAAATATCGGCGAAGCGAAAACGTTTCCATCAAACGTTCCGCGAAAGCTTCGGGTCGATCACCTGTTTCTGCCTCTTCGTTGTAGCTGCTTTCTGCTACACGGGCCTATCGATCGGTCGTAGACATCCTAGAAACCGAGCTACCATTTTCGCAGTCCATTGTTGCAAGCACAGGAGCCCCGGCTTTTTGAAAACCTAATTAGCATATTGCGAACGAAACGCGTATTATTACCCGGCCCTGTCATCCCGTGTAATTATACTGCGTAATAAAATCACGCGAAACGACAACTAATTAAAACTTGACGCTTTATATTCGATGGAAGATACAAATGCAGATGACTTACTCGCATCGTTGTTACTTCTCGGTGCGAAACAGTAAACATCGAACAATAATGAACGAACGTCAAAACTTTCGAACAGAAAACGTGACCAGAATCGGGTATATTTTAAGATAATTAAAAATATAAATTAATGTAATGGGCTCACAGCACAGCGACGCAAGAGACATTTTCTCGCGAATGTAAATAAGAGTAGCGTACGATAAAAAATTAATAGATTCGTCTGAGGAATCACAGATAACGTAAAAAGTATAGCTTTAAGATAAAAATGTTACTAATCGCGATGTTCGTTACTCCAAGCAAATTTTCCCTAGCGTGATAAAGCTAGACGACAATCTCTGAATAAAATATGCAAATAAGCGTGTACGCTGGAAGGAGCTACGAAAAGCTCAGAGCTCTTTCCTGTACCTTAAGCGTAACAAGAACCGAAGAATTTCGCCTTTGTGATTTTCTAGTACACCGTGCGTCAGCTTCGATCAATGTATGTACGTACTTATTTCCCGTTGACAGGTACGATATTCTCGTCACTCGCGTTCAACGTTCGCGTTCTATTAAACGTCTCGTTCATCACGCGTAAGAGAATATGACAGAAGAATTCAGGAAGAAGAAAGGTAAAACAGAGTGCGAATGTTCGAAGAAGAAAGTCACGGTGGCGTGCGGTGCCGTATTCGGAGGAAAATGTTTATCGAACCAGAGGTGTTCTGCGGATTACGAAAACAATAACCGCGTTAAGTCTTGCTAATCTGCAGCAGGCCGAGATAAAAGGACAAGCCGAACGACTGGCTGCCTCGCGCTTCACTACACCGAATTCTAATCCTGTTCTCGCGTTCTCGCCTAACGATCAAATTAATTTTCCTATGGTCGACTAACCGTGAAACGTTCAACCTCCCTCCGTTCCGCGAAAAGGGAACACTGTTCATTTAACGTCATTACGTTTCCTTCCGTTGGTAACGGTGAACTGCGCGATGAGAGTGGAATTCAGATGAATTATGGACCGATTACCAGCCATGGAAAAGCAGGAATTCAAATTATTCATTCGCCTCGTTAGCAAATCTCTTAGCTCAACCAGGTTGAAACAACACCGCGTGCACGTACTGTATGGCGTGGTGTATCGTAAAATTTAGTTATAAAATCAACGAAAGGAACGATTTAAACGACGATCGATATATCGAATATCTTAATAGTCCCCGAGGAGAGCGCTTTTTATTATCGGACAGGCTCGTCCAATTTCGCTCGATGCCGAACCGACTCTTTGCTGGCTACGTGTCGTCGAATTAACCAGATCGGCCTGGATTACTCGGTTAATCTTGGTAATCCGTTTTCTTTCCTTTCGTCGATAGATGATTCTTTTTTAACTTCCTATCGAGACGAATAGTTAAATTATCCAACGTGCTCTTTGATGGATTACGAATTATGATTTTATACGTTTTGTTGATAATTTATTTATCGGAGAGTACGAGCTAATTTGTTACACGATCGCCAATATAATCGAAATCGATTTTTTCGTTAACTTTCAGTTCCGTGATCGTAATAATCTCTGATTAAAGTATCGGATTAATCGATTGCTTCGCTTTCCGCGAGCTCGGATATTCTTTAAGGAGATCGATCTTCCGTTTTTAACGCGAGCATCGTGCAACCACACACAAACGAAGTTATTTATAAGCCTCGCGTGTAATCGATCGTGCGTTACTTCCGTGTCACTGGCGGCATGGAAAACTCGCCGGTATACGGAGGAAGCGAGACTCAAGAAAGCTCGACGAGACTACGAAAATATGGAAACCACCAGACGTCCGGTATAATGTATGGTGATGCATCGCGTCGTTATGTAGATACAAAGTTAAAGACGAGAGTGCTTCCCATAGACGTTGGATAATGGCGACTTCGTCGTGCGTGAAACGAACTGTACTAATACCACGTGAAAATGCAACGCGATTTATGGGTCGAGTGCAGCGAAGAGAGCGGCGACAAGGACATGTGCACAGTCGAACTTTACGCGGACGTACTTTGCCCGCGTTACGAAACAACGCTGTTGTTATTCCGACATACCTCGATGACGGTGAGTACACGGTCATTTTGTATGTATGTTACACAATGTGTTACACAATACAGTTGCATCAATGAATCATGTGTTTTCCTGCAGTTCGTTCATAAATCCTTGGGTCGTGATATTATCGAGAATTTCAATTCGCGATCTCTAGAGCTTTAGGGATCTGGAATTTCCGAATTCTTCGCGAGTTCTCCAATATTCTAGAGTGCCTCGACTCGCAATTTTTCTAATTTTAGAGTTATCGTATCGCCGATTTTTAGAGTGTTTTTAGAGTTGGCCCAATGTACATTTTTATAGTCGTCGAGTTCTCAATTTCTAGGTCTCTCGAATTCTCGAGTTTTTTTATTTTTCACAGAATAATGCATACTCGTACGAACGTGGGTAAACTTTGACGGTGTGTTACACCGTTCTGTACTCGCGTCGAATACTCTTGGCGAGGTGTATCGCATTCGTCATTCTAGTCCACGTTAATCATCTTTAATACCCGTCACACGATCCTTCGTCGCATTTCGATATTCTTCGATGCTTCTCCGAACGAAAGAGATATCGTCGACGCTGGATCGAAAGGGTAACCATAGTTTGATCGAACGCTACGTTCCAATTCGTTGAAAAGGCAGCGGGCAGTAGGTTGTCACATTCTCGTCTGCCAGTGGTAACAAATGGAAAACCCGTAGGATTTGATCCGTTGAAACAGGAGTCGCGGGAATTTCAATAGATACCCGGTGGCCTCGAACATTCTGAATGTTATCGTTCACGCTGGAAAAGTGATATTCACAGCACCTCCTGTCGCGTCCATTTTAATCCGCTCAGTCAACGGACTGGCTGCACTTCCAGCTACGCTTTTTTTCTATATTTTATTCACCTTTCGTCCCTCTCTCTCTCTCTCTCTCTCTTCTCTCTCTTTCCATTTCCTGCGTTTTTTTTTTTAGCGGTGCACGTTACGAACGAGGCACAACACGAATGTAATCTTAACTAATGTTCGCGAAACGAGAAGAAAAAAGGAAACGAGGAAAGAGGAAAAAATGTCATAATACGCTTCTCCGGCATCAACGAGTCTGTCTCAACTCTCGAGTTCGCCCTCATCTTCCTCGTTTCTTCTTAAAAGAAGAGAATTATCGTTCATCCTTGACACGGTTAGTTCCCTTTTTACGTAGCGTTATTACGCCATTAAGGTGATACACGTGTGAAAAGTCAGCGGACTCAGACACACGCGTAATTGCATTTCCCTGGGCCGTCCTTGGCGCACAACAGGCAGCATGTTGCTCCAGATAAGTCTTGAGTAATTAACGCGCGTCGCCGACGTGGCTAAATCGTAGGAAATTTCGCTTTGAAACGAGAACGCACCGCGCCAATACGCTGATAAGACGCGAGTCGACGCGCGATAACGTTCGACGAACAGTTACAAACCGCGTTTCAAAACGCGTACCGCCGTTCCCTCGTTCCCTTTAATATCTAACCGCCGTAATCTGCTTGTCCGACTATGCAAATGAAAATTGACACTGCCTCGGTTTTGCCAACGCAAACGGTATTCGTTGATTTCGCGGCCCTCGCCTTCGTCCTTCGTCCGTCAGAAATGTGTACCCTGCATTGATTTTCTAATGTTCGCTTCCATATTCGTTCTTTCGTTATAGCTTACTCTCGCCACCCAGAGCGCTCTGTTATCGTTTCATCTCTCGGTACCTTCGCCAACCCGCTGTCGACTACAGTTTCCGAGCGCATACTTTCCTTCAAAACAACGCGAAACTAGATCGACATTATTTTCTCCGCTGCAGAGGCCAAATAAAGCAGGCTACGCCAAAGTACGGCGCATCGACCAGGTAACAGCGATCTCCTAACGATTCTCTCTGGCAAACTCGAGTTCCGCTCGAATAATCACGCTGGGCAAAGCCGACGTACACGTCTTTTCCTCGAATCCAATTAAACGGTAATTGAAAGGAGGGAATGGGTCGAAGAGGATGCTGTCTTATCGCAAGAAGAGCCGCACTTTTATTCTCTCTTTCCGCGCAAAGAATGCTCCTCGTCCAACGGACGTAAGACAAATGATCGGTTAAAGTCGCCCTAGTCGCCTCGAATAACTTTTCCAGCTATGAAATATTTCCTCATAAGCGACGCGTCCTACGCCTGCCTTCCTAATACCGTCCATTACCAGTGTTGCGAGGTCTGAATAACCGTTGCAAAGTATGGAAACTTACTCGATCAGTTGGTGCATTATTCAGCGCAACGCTCTCGGAAACATACATACGCTGCCCCTTGATTTCTCATGCCAGGTACAAACCGGGGCACAGTGTCACGCGTGAAAAATATCGGCAAGCAATATCGCCAAACGTTTGTTCGTGACCGACGCTTGATGAAAGCAATATGGGATCTCAATGGGAAGTGGAGCAAGGACGATGTGGGAAACGTAGAACAAGCACGGCGGAAACCGTCGGTTTAATCGTATGGCTGCTCTACTGGACGAGAAACAGCCGTTCAGTGGACGCGAGTTCTACCGACAAATGCTCCTTTCTTCCATGCGTGATAATTTAAGGTTCGCAGGCGGAATGTTCTAATTAAAATAGAGAAATGTCGTGGACAGGATAGGTTATCGTGGCATAAAACGATTTCAACGAGTTTTCAGTCTTTGAACAAACCAATACCAGAAGTGGAAAATTGATTCACCATTGAAAAGACAAAAATATATTTCAGTATATAGAATATTTTACTATATAATAACAAATTCAGTCCGAGTTAAGTTCGTACGAAGTTCCACGTGACCTTTACGTAGGCGATGACCAGAGTCTTAACGCGTTACGAGATTTGCGTTTAGTTGCTCTAGAACACCATTGCACGATGAACTATCTACGTTTTATCTGACTAACTTGGTCTGTCTGGAAAAACATCTGACGATAGTCATTCGAGAATCACAAATCAGCAGATGACGCAACGCAGCCGATGACACGCAAGACTGTCAGAGGAAATTGAAATAGCGTAGTACACGAGGACTTTTTTCGTTGCTCCGTATAAATTATGCGAACATCGTGAACAGCAAACTTGGCCAACGTCGATCGATCATCGCACCGGCGTGACGGCTCATTTTTAATAAAAAGAGGAACCATCGTAGACCTGCATTCTGTACCGCAGGCGGAGAGGGGACGATGTCGACGTTGTACGCGTTAGTCTCGTTAATGGAAACGGCAGTGAAGCAACAGAGGAGGAACAGCCGTCGTGTACAGTCTTGTCAGCGAAAACCGGACTTAACGATATTAACAAACACCGTTCTGATCTCTGTGAATCTCGTGGAAAGCCCCGATGGTGTCCTTCCGTCGACAAAATCCTGCCGTGGCAGAAATCCGTGTACGATTACGGGGAGAACAGTCGATATGCACGCCAGCCGAGGTCACGGCCCATAATTCACCCGAGTCGATTAAATAAACCGTCGTGTCACAAATTTCACAGGTCGTAAAGATAATTCATAAACGTGTCTTGGCTGGCTATAAACGATCACCGTTTCGCTCGCAATTTACGGGCTGCAATTGCCGTAGCAGGCTTCTTTTATCAAATTTTTTTTAATCCTGTAACGCGTCCATATTCACAGCGTTGGTAGCAGAAATTCACGCGGATGACGAGCGATTGAGAATCGAGCGAAAAATCTGTGTTGTGCGAGAGAAAAAAGAAGAAGAAAAGAAAGAAAGCGCGTCTTTGTCACGATCTAAGCATAAGACTGTCGAAAAAAAGAGAAAGAGAATTTCGAGAGCTATCGGCGTTATTTTATCGTTAGATACAGTGCCTGTCGTACATTCTCGATCGAAACTCTGAACCAAAAACTCGAACATCGTAGTTTCTTCTTCTTTCTTCCGACTATCAAAATCTTATAGGTGTAGAGAGATTACATTCCGATCAACCTTGAATCCCGTTACATCGTTTAACCCATAAAAAGAATTCCTACAAGCGAGCAGCCAGTAAGCGCGCCAGCAGGGAGGGCTCAACAGCTTACGGATTGATCGATAATTAATGCGGCCCGAGCGTGAATTACCGTCGCCAGGAGGGGAAACGTACTAGTCGGCCTGTTTCTCTTGCAGTTTCCCTTCCTAGCGGAACTAACGATCGCAAAGTTGCGAGAATAACGAGACGTGGCTTTGAACGTGGCGTAAGAAAGTTACGTTGTAGGAGGATACGACGAGGCCGAAAAACCAGCAACACTCGTCTACGTAGACTTTTACGGTCAACGAACGAAGGAGAAGAACGAGGGAGAGAACATGCGAGCGCGAAGGGTAGAAGCCAGGTCGTGAGAAAGAGGCAGAAAGAAAACGAGAAGTTGAGGTGGAAATAAAGAAGGTGAAGAGAGGGGAGGGCGGGGCAGGTGAAAGAAAGAGGAATTACGGTGTAACAAAGAGGATATCCTTCTAACCCGGAGCTAACGTCTACAACGGGGAAGGGAGAGAAAAAAACTCGGTGTAACCGGCATGGTTTTTGGTAAGAAGATTTTCACTGACGTCGTTAATTTTCTTTTCTATTTTTCCGGTAAAGCGGTTCGCCCAGGCTCCGTTAGAAAAGAGGGTAACGTCAAAGAGTGGTCCGGGGAACGATGTTATTGCATTGCGGCCAGTAAAGAAGCGAACGGAGCACCAACGAGGAAAGAGGGAAAAAACGAAATTATCGGGCAACGGGATTCGTGGCCGTAGGATTTATCCCGGGAGAACACGACCTCGGGCCAGGGACGCGTTCCCCGAGTTCCTTCTTGGACAATATTCGCGCGAAATTCGTTTTACCCGCATCAAAGAAAACGCTGCCCTCGTTTCCGCGATAGATTCGACTTAAAACGAAACCGTCTCCGCTTTGAACATTTGGCTTGTCGATCGTCCAACATCGAATCTGCGAAAATTAGAAGGAACCAGGCAAAACCGAGACGTGGAAGAACGACGTTCCTTAGACTAGAATAAGCGTTTTAACGCGTAGAATTTTACGCATTGGTTTACATAGTAGATCTTTACGTCTCTCGGCTTTCGTATCACGTTGATAGAATGTCGTCTATTTGACGTACGCGCTTCTAACGCAAAGTTAGTTACTTAGTTCGTAGAACCAGCTGAATGTGTAATTAGCGAGTAAAATGCGTTTCAATGTTCGTCAACGCAAACCTTTCTTTTAAACTCGTTAAAGGTAAACTCGTTAAACGAAATTAGAAAACCGAAGAACAAACCTCTTGAAACTTCACACGATTACGGGGCAATGCCTGGAAACGGGAAACGCGATTTTTTAATTGCATTCATTCCTGGGGACTGAAGTAAACGACGGTCCTGAAACAAGAGAAAACAGCTGCCACTTTACGAATCGCTGGTTGATATTAAGCTCTGTAATTCTCCCGTGTTTCCTTTTACCTACTCGTCTGTCGAGGAACAACGTCGCGCAGGCAGGCCAGCAATAAATTCCCGTACCCGGCACCGTCATTAAGCCCGTTAAATGCGAGAAAATATCAGTACGCGAGGCGGCTGCGATTTCGTCGTCGCGACTCATCCTTTTTCGTGTTCTTCGGCGTTCGGATGCGAGACATAAATCGTGTACTTACGTTGAATCGAAGTTGTAGAGTGTTGGTACAGCCGGAGAAACTACTCGAGCTACCTGGTCGTGGTTCCTTTCGATCCATCGCGCTTACACACACTTTGCACGCTAACGAAACGATTCCGCCTGGTTTTTTTCGATTCCGCGCATCGTTGTGTATTCTCGGCCAGATAACGATTCTCCTCTGGTTTATTCACGCGGGCAGGTTCGTTTCCAACTCCTTCGTAACTCGCACGAGTTCGTACTCGCCTCTTTAGGATCGTTGGACGAGAATCACGCGCGGTCCCGTGCGTTTACGCGCCACTTTTACCGTGAACACGCGCGAATTTATCGCAATGCGTTCGAGAACGTCCTCATTGTTGTTGCTCTACCGTCTGCTCGTAAATCCACGGACGCACGAACCGTAAAATACTGTAATTCGACAGTGGTCGTTAAAAAAAAAGGTCGCAAACAAAAACCCACTTTCGCGATACGAAGTCTGAACGACGTGTTTACGTTCGTCTCGTATAATCTTCGATCATCGGTGTCTATATGCGACGTTTTCAAGGTAAAACGAGTGACTTGCGGTGACCGACGACGAAGAACAAGGACCTGGCCTTTTATCGTTATTTCAACCTTGCTTTGAACTTAGCGTACACGATCGACGATACCTTGTACAAAACTGCGGAAGCGAGAAACGTAGCTGCGAAATCACCATCTCGGTGTCTCGGTGGATACCTTTGTTTATTTTCTAATGTCCTGTGTTACAGGCAATTTTACGATTAGATTTGAAAATACGACAAAGCAAAGCGATTCGAATATTAGAAGGAAGAAATTCCCTTTCGCTGCGAGGGAACTGGAAATGACGAGACACGTCAAACCGCTGACTGTCAGCCAGTCAAACTGCGTGGGCCTCTGCGGGACCAGTCGAGGTAACGGATAATGCGGCTTACCGCAATGTCAAAACTTTTAAATGAATACCGACAAGACAGGCATAGAGCGATGGAAAATTGGAGGATATTCGAAGGCTGGATATCCAACCTAATGACGCAACGATAACAAGATCAATTTGAATTTCTTCCGGATAATAGATAAGTTCGAATAGTAGGTTGGACATGTAAATTTCCTCGCTATCGATATTCCATGAAACGGATATTAAGTTAATCATCCGACCGACGCTGTTCTAATCGAATTTAACCGGACAATAATTATACGATGTTCCAGATAAATTATTCTATACAGATTATCCGAGCGCGATTTTGCGCGCGTTATCGAATCGAATCGTTTTTGATTAACCGTTTAAACGAAATGCTCTCGGATCAGGAAGTTTGATGCATGAAATTAAACGCGGATGTTAACTTGCCAGTTTATGAAAAGGAATATTCAAGCTGATTAAAAATAAATGCAAACTAGACACGATATCGCCAGATAATGAAAATGTTACAGATAACAAAATGTAATAATAAGAAATTATACTAACAATCGAGAAATAAATCGGCCAATCGGATCATCGTTTCTTTATCGGCGCGTATCCCACTGAATTTCGACCAGATAAAAAACCATTAATCATCGATAACGAGTCGAAGAACAGAGGGGGCAAATCGATCCTTAAATCCTTTCGAACGAAATTAGAACTCGCTGTTGGGATTAAACCAATTCGTCCGCGTAATTCGATTAAAAGGAGAAAAATCATTCTTCTTTCGCGATTTAACCGCGCGACGAATAAAAACGATCGAAACAACGGGAAAATCAGCCACGATCCTTCTTATCCGGTGGAAAGGAGGCCGAGTAGGGCGGTTGCGACTCGTTTCACCGCATCCATTCACGAAGAGACGAAGAGACGAAGAAGAGCACGAGGAACAGAGCGCGGCAAAGAGGAGGAGCAGCGAGCCGGCCAGCAGGCTGTATCGATTTTCGTTTCGTTTGCTACATATTTCGTTGGCCGCATCGTCGGCGAAATTTCATTGGCGCCCTCTCGTCAAAATCACATTATCGGATTCACGCGCCGATAACTAAACTACGCGTTGCGTTGTTGCACGCCGCGCCGTGAGAAACGCAAGAGACGAGATTCGTCGGAGAGGTTCGTTAGCGATTGCCAAATTAGCGCGGCAACTTCGGTTATCCGTAGCACCGACAATTACCACGCGAATTCCTCATTAATGCAAGTATAACGAACGCGCCGATACGAACAACTTCGTGGCCTGTTTCTTTTTCGGGTACCTGCGCCGTTCTCCATTCGTTCACCCGGTACGTATATACGGGGAATGTAAATTAATCAGAAAGACGGTTTAACGATTTCGAACAACGAGCACCGGTGCGCGTAACGATAAAGCAGAACGTTAATTTGATATTATATCGTGTAAATAGTTTACCAGCTCCGGTACACGATTGCGTCGTCGAATTAATTAAAATCGCGGTAGGCTCCAACGACGAGCGTTTATTCCGAAACGATCGCGGTTTCGAAAAATCTTGAAACTGTCGGTGATTTCTGAGTTTTTCTGCAGGCTGTTCAGTTCGATTCGTCGAGCAATGCAGTCTCGTTGCGATCGATCGTTGCCTCTTCGTTCACGTACTCGTTGTTCATGTAAATGCTCTTACGTTTATTAAACCAACGAACGAACGTAATCAATCTATGGAGAAACGCAAAATGGCACGGGAAATATGTTCCGAGAAAATGAACAGCTTTACGAAAGAGAGAACAGGGGACGACGAAACGTGGAACCAAATAGCACGACTGACGAATAATCAAAATTTTCCTGGTTAATAAAACATGGCCGCATGATTTTCCACCGCGAGTATTTCGATGGAAGCCCGTCGAGAAACTGACTGAAATTCGCAGCTTCATGGGCATCTGTGGTAGCTAGGAAACGGTATTATATATATACATATATACATATACATATAATAGCATTACATATATACATATATTTTTATATACTTACGTACGTACGTATGTATGTATGTATATGTATATGTATATGTGTGTGTGTATATGTATATATGTATCATCCTCTCTTCTATGGCTTACGGGGTATAAAGCCTACGGGGCACAAAATTCGCGTACAGAGGGTGCCGTTTAGTAAGCGCTTTAAACCATCGCCAAAACAGACGCAGCAATTTCGTTACCGAAGGGTTGGAAATTGAAAATTTGATAGGATGAAACAAAATTGCGTTTGATTCTTGCAAACAGAAAATAATTTCCAATTTTCCTCGTATCTTTTTCTGTATTTTCTATTTTTATGTTTTTGATCGAACGTAATGAAAATTTTGCTATCGCGCTCAGGATTACCCGATATTGATTTACGTATTATTTCGGATATTTTAAACAATTTTGAACTCGCCAGAGTTTTCAATACTGTTTGTTTCTTAAGAAAAAAAAGAGATCCGGTATTACCAGTGGATTGGAAAGATTTTAGCAAAGGAGAACATTCGTTATTTCCGATTTATCAGGCGCGAGGTCGAATCTATCGCTGCCATGGTACCTAATCGGATGTCGAGGGGATAAAGAAGATGCGCACTGCGCACACGCAATCCATCCTTCTATAATTGCCGAATGCTAAGACCAAATAATTCTCCTTGGGAATGTTATTTCTGAGACTTTATACGAATGATAATAAAATTAAACAAAATATATTCCATTGTGACAATTGTTCGAGTATACTAGGAATGTCAAGGTATTGTTTAAAATTCTAAAATTCCTTGTATCAACCGGAATTCTCATATTAGATTATCGTCAATAAATATATTACTTCGTAGCGAGTCATCAAATTTCATTCGCGTGTATCCGGTTGGCAAGCAAACAGCGGAAAATATGATAAAGGCGCGATAAGGATAAAAATCCTGGGCACGTTGAATAATACAAGAGCCGGGGTAACATCGACTTGCCTGTTGTATACGCGATTCAAAGTTAGACGTCTGTGAGTACGATTCAATTTATGGAGGGACAGTGTGTTTGATTTACACGCGAAACAATTAGAACAAACGTTTCGCTCAAAGTGACTTTACTGCCTCTCGCCATACAAATTCTATTTACGTCGCGCGTCAAATTCAAGTTTATCTGTACGAACGCTTTTTGAAACTGTTGTATCACCGTGTAGATCTATCGTTACGTGCCGGCCCGAAATCGACAAATTTCGCGGGTCCGAATTAAAAATCGAAAACACGCTGATCGAGTCAGTCGAAAATCCTGTCGAACTTTCACGGAATTGCACGGAATAAATAATCCATGAATAAAGAGAAATTCTTAATTTCAATTATTTCGTTTCGGTTCTTCTCTTAAAATCTTTCTTAGTTCATCGGTAGAGCAAGAAATCGATCGAGGGAGGTTGACAAATTTCAATAAAAAAAAGAAGCTAGAGTTCGATAATCAAAATTGGGAAAGGTCACTGAATTGCACAATTACTGAAAAAGGGACGAGGAATAAAACGAGAAACAGGGAAAGAGAACGCAACGAGGTGGAAAAATCGATCGAAAAAGGACCTTTGACGTTGGATTAAAAATGGGTCGCGCGTTTATGAGTATGCACACGACGACGTGAAAAATGCGATGATGCGCACGTTCCTCGCGCGATATTGCTTTAACGAGGTCGAACTAAATCGAGCACTGTGACTTCAGCTCGCCAACATCCACCACGTCTGGCCTTCGTGGAAAAACTTGCCATTTCTTTGCTCGTAATCGCGAGAACGTTCTACAAAAGGAACGGCAATTAAATATCCCGTTCCAGTCTGCAACAGCTTGCAAGGAGAATTCGAGAACTTGACTCAGACGTGCGTGACGCGCGTAGAAGCGTATAGCCTCATCCGGATATCGTTTTGTTCGTGCCTCTCTCTCTCTCTCTCTCTCTCTCTCTCTCTCCCTCTCTCTTTCCCTTAAGCTCGAATCGAAATAATTCGAAAGTAATTTCAATTTAGCCGGCTCCGACTCGAGCGAGACACTAATTGCGAAAATCGTTGTGGAAGTTGGCCGGAGAAAGTTCGTCAAAACTCCGCGTAATTAGATACCGGACCGTGCTACCTCTTTAAGGAAATTTCGCCTCGACTCGACGCGGCAAAACGACGATCTTGTAATATTGGATGGAAGGAATGTTCTTCTACTACTACGTTTGGAAAAGCAGAGAACAGGGATGGTGCAGTTACGTCACGCATTACAGACATGACTAACGCGAATACCGCTGCAACTACGATGTAGAAGCGGTCTTTGTAATTTGTATAACGTAGAAAAGGATTCGAGGATATACATAGTAATTCGATGATCGCGTCTCTCTGCGAAGGTAAACTAATTAGCGCGTAAAGTCGATCGTTACTGTATCAAACGACTGCGCAAACAACCGTTGTAATATTCAGCGATATACCCGACGATAATTTGCCGTTTTACTCTACAGAGACATTGATTTAATATCCAATTACAAGTTCAAATTACACGACGATTCCGACCAACTCGGTGGTTCGAGTCGCTCAAATTTTAACGCTTTCGAATTTCAACGCTGCTCTTCCAAAGTGACACAGTTACATTGACTGAAGTTCGGTGCAGCGCAACGCAGCGTAATATATGCACGAAAACGTCGACGACGCACCTTCGAACGTGCATCCTCCTCGTTTTAAATGACAAATCAAAGACCATCTGCAATTTAGCCTTCGGACACTCAGAGTTTACATACACGCTCATCCCACGTTTCTATCTATCGCTGGTACTTAATTAAGATTTTTTTTTTTTTTTTTATGTAGGATAAGTAAATTATCATTTCGACGTACGAGACAAGAAACGACGTAAAAAGTGATACGCGTACGATCACGTATTTCCTTAGAAGCCTGTGCTTCTATTCCTCGCCGGTTTAATTACTCCAGATTCGCGAATCGAATGATTTTAATTCCAGTAATCAGCACTATTCAAAGAGTGCTGATATTCCTCTATGCATTATGAAAAACCTCCGTCCCAACTCTCTGTCTATCTCTTCCTTCCTCTTCCACTCGGTGGCTCTTTCATTTCTCCATATCTTTTGCTCCGGCTTCCTCCAATCGGAAATCAATAACAACACCGCCGTAACCGACCCATTGTTTTCTACCGTCCTTGTGAAATTGTGTCCCAGCGATTCGAGTGGCGCTTTAACGAGACAAGGGCCGCCATATGATTTCAGTGGAAACCGGTTATCATTGATCAAGAATGGGACACAGGCTTTCTTTCTTTTCACGCGCAAAATCCATCGACAGATACAAAGGTAATCGAATTTCGTGGGGCCTCCGTTTCGCTCGCTTCCGAACTTTCTCAGCGCTTTCGAACTAGCGACGGAAAAATCTGAAATATCCTCGGAGTCGAGGAACAATCGCTTCCTGTCCGGCGGTGTTCTCGAATCGAGGAAAAAACGATCTGGATAAGGACAGGACGAAAGATAGAAGAAGCACTCGTTCTGGTACGAGCCTCCATTGAAGAGGAGAGCATTCGTGAAAGGACTGCCAATAAGATTTAATTAATTCCTTCAGTCGAGTTTTATCGAACACCAACCCACACCGCTTTGCTCCGAGCTGAAAAGATTACGACCGGCCATTGATACTACACAAAGCACACTTTATGGGTCCTTTCACCCTCGCTACCGTTATGGAAACGATCAATGGAACAAATAAATAGAACTCGCGGAAAGAAAACGGGGTAAGTTAACTTTGCTCCACTTGAAAACTGTTTATATTAGCAACGCGATCTTTAATGTAAAACACGGGAAATCGAACCTAGAATTTCCCTTTGCCCGCACTGCCCTTGTTTCTAGAGCTTCGGAGAAGAGGACAGTTCTTTTGAGAGACCAAACGTCACATAAATTGTAATTATCCCTTTATAAGGATAAAAATACAAATTTGCATTGATATCGTCGAATTATTCGATCTAAAGCATTTCGAAATACCGTTTCGATATTTTACCATGGAAAGAATAATAAACTGCGAAGAAAAACAGAGAATTAATAAAAATATTAAAAAATATTTTTTCCAACAAAGCCAAAGATAAACAAAAATAAAAGAGGAAAATTTGCGGACGAGAGATAACGTAACAAATCAACGGACGAGTAATCAATAGTCTGAGCATAACTATTGCGCGTGAAGCAACAATGTATCGTCGACGCACAAATAGGAAGGCGTGGCAGCGTTCATTGGACCCTTAATGCCAATGCCAATGTCAGGGTTTTCCCGGTCAGTAAACCCCCAGAAACCCCCACCTTTAACCCTCGGAAAACCGAGAAAGCGCCATCGCACCCTTGCTTACAAGGATCCGTTGAAACTACCGTGCAACAATCGTCGATCGACAAACTGGGAAGAAACTCCGCGTTGATAACGCAGAGAGGTTCTCGCTTTACCCTCCAAGTACAGATAAGGGTTGAAGCTACGAAGCTGCTCGTTTACAATCCCCTCATGGATATTGCAGATCATGCCTTTGCCGACGTAGGAACTCTTAGTTCTCTGCATTCACGTGGGGTTGGCACGATTGGTAAAATAATCGAGGAAGATAAAGGAGAAAAATGACATTTTTAGGTGCGATAAATCTACGATGAAATTTTTAGGAGATTTTTACACAGCTGACTATTTAGAATTTGCATTGCGATAATAATAGAATGGCTATTATAGAATTTAGATTAAGAAGGAAGATTAAACGAGTGAAGATTTTCAACGAATACACCAAGCATCGTTAAATATTTATAAACTATTTTCCAAAACTTTGAGCAAACGAAAACGAACATAAAGCTACTGGACGCCATGTAAAATGCAA